>NW_005356944.1:2242294-2249600 GCF_000412655.1 Myotis brandtii | reverse complement strand
AAAAGAATAAAAAAATAAATAAAATAAAATAAAATAAAGAAAAATATACTACAGAATTCTAAGTCAAATAAAAAGAACCTGTAGTACCTCAACTAGAATTGTAGTAAGCACCCGCTGTCTGCCAGGCAATCTTCTCATTTCTAAAACAACATTCAATTAGAATTATAATGCCCTATATGTGTTTAAAGACAAAAATAAAGATGACTTATCTTGGTTTTCACCATACCTCATACCCAGAATGGATCTATTTCTGTGGTAACAATGCCAGACTTTCCCTGATACTTTATCTCTCCTCATGTGGGAGCCCGGAGACATAACTAGCCCATAATGGCTGTGCCAAATGGCCTTAACTATAATAAAAAAGAGAATCGAAAAGAAAGACATTTCTAATTAAATAATGTCTATGATATGAAATATCTATGATGAACTATATCTTCTGGTTGGCTACAAATGCAGACTAAAACAGAGACATCACATTGGCAACTCAAAGAATATATTGCCATTGCCATTGGCAATACCATTCTCCAAAATGGTGAACAGCTTTTTTTTTTCCCAGCAATATTTTGGTATTTTAAATTTATTATTTATTTTATCTTGAGAGAGAGAGAGAGAGCGAGAGAGAAAAAAACATCAATTTGCAGTTCCACCTATATATACACCCATTGGCTGATTCTTGCACGTGCTCTGACCAGGGATCAAACCCACAACCTTGGCATATCTGGACAACACTCTAACCAACTGAGCTACCCAGCCAGGGCAAAAACTCTTAATAATCCAAACCAAACAAAGAACAGGAAAATTAATTAATTGTCTATTAAGACTGTACCAGAAATGCTTTGTTTTTTTATAAATAAAATAATAAATTAAATTCTAATTATAAACATCTTTTTCACATACAAGTATATCTGGTGGGACATTTGAAAGTTGTGCAGAAAATGGAACGGGTCTTTATTACGCCTGACTATCCTGCACACTGCAGGTTGGCAAGGATCCCTAGCTTCCCCCCAATACATGCCTAGAACACCTCCCCACCCAGCATTGTCACAACCAGAAAAATCTCCCTCACAAATCCCAAAAAGTTCCCTAAGGCGCAGTAATACCCCAATTGAGAACCAATGGTCTAAACAAAATTTTGTAAACTTGGAGTAAGCTTAATTTTTAGTAACTCTGAATTAACTTAGGGTAAAAATTTCTGTAATAAAGCAATCTGATAGGAAAAGACCTTATCTCTTTACAAGGAATGGAAGGAAACATGAGAAATTCTGTCCTGTAAACTAATGAACAGAGGCCAAATTTACTTATAAGACCTTTGCCTCAGTTAATTGTATTAACAAACAAAAGTTCTGTGGTTTATTAGGCCAAAAATATCAGGTCCTAATCCCTGGAACCTGGAAATGTTACTTTATTTGGAAAAAGGATCTTTGTAGATGGGATTAAGTTAAGGATCATGAGATGAGGATATTATCCAGGATTATTCAACTAGGCCCTAAAAACAAGCATGTATATCCCTATGAGAAGGAGGCAAGAGGGAGATTGGCACAGATAAACAGAGGAGAAAATCATGGGAAGACAGAGCAGAGAGAAATTTGAAGATGTTGGCCTTGAAGATTGAAGTGATGTGGCCACATGCCAAGGAATTCCAACAGGATATTGCATTTAGTGCCCATGCAGGTAATCCAGGGTATAAATAAAAATATACTTTAAAAATAAATAAAGCAATTGCTAATACCAGTAGTCTTTTCAGTGCACTGATACCACTAATGTACATCATAAACATGATGACAGCATTCTTTCCTGCTCAAATTGACAGGGGTATTATTAGACGATCAGACCCCGGGAATTCAGAGCACTTTTCTGTTTACGGGGGTTATGGGGATCGAACCTGCAACCCAGGTACATGCCCTTGACTGGAAATCAAACCCAAGACCATTCCAGTGCTCTAACCATTTAGAACCCTAGCCAGAGAGCACAGTTTCTTTTTCTTTTTTTTTAAATTCATTTTATTTTTTTCTTTATTTTTAAAAATACATACATTTTCTTTTTACCGACCCATACAGTTTCTGATTCAGTAAGTCTGGAGTGAAAGCCCCAGAATTTGCATTCCAAACATTTCCAGGTGACACACAGGCTGCTAATCCAGGGACCACAAGGGTGCCCTCTCGAGAGCACTAGTAGTGGAAACAGCCAACAGGGATCCTTGAGGAGGGGCTCTGCCATTGCTCTGAAGAGGATTCCAATCAGGCCCCTCTGCCAGAATTCAGCTGCAGACAACAGAAGGTTCTTTCAGGGTTCACAGCTCTACAAACCCACAACGTGGAATCCCAGGCAGAACTGAGAACAGAACGCCAGAAAGGGTGAGCTCAGGGTCCCTGAGACATGAAGACAACGAGGTGGGGGCCACTGAGAAAGCAGCTGTGGCAGAGAGATGATCAATGGCAGCTGAGAGAACAGGCGGCAAAAGGAATTGTCTGGGTTCCCTAAGTTGCAGAGCAAAATTGCTTAGTTTATACACCATTTGTGGCAGTTCCTGGCTAAACAATTTTCATTTTAATGGCTATGTGTGTTCTTTTTCTAGCAAACTTCTGTTTATGACAAATGAATCTTGCTTTCCATACTTGACAATGAGAACTAATATAGTGGGTAAGAGCAGAGACTTGGAGCCAGACCACCTGGGTCATGTTACTGTGTGTCTTAGGGCAAGTTCCACCACCACCTCTGTCCTGCAGTTTCCTCATCTGTAACATGGGATAATAACAGAACCTACTTTGTAGTATTGTCATGAGGATTAAATTAACTACTGCATGGAAAGTGCTTAAAACAGAGGCTGGCACTTAATAATCACAATATAGGTACAGTATTAGCAAATATGATTACAATTTCCTTTTTAAGAAAGTTTTAAAATGAATCAATGTAAAGAAAAGTATTTGGTGAATGATAGTACAGGTGGTTTGTGGACATGGCAGAAGTTGAGAGGTAACACAAAAATGTCTGAATTTGGTAAAGATTTTCGAACTGTGCTCTCCAGAGCCCCAGGATAGTCCACATCTGCTTTACAGATGGGGCTTCAAGACGCATGGACAGTGTTCTGTGATTAAAAACAAAGTTTGTAAACTATACAGCTAAGAGTTTAGAAAAAAGAAAAGCCAATGGGGATGGTGATTCTTAAGGGTCGAAACACAGTAAAGCAGCAGTTCTCAACCTGTGGGTCGCGACCCCTTTGGCGGTCGAATGACCCTTTCACAGGGGTCGCCTAAGACCATCCTGCATATCAGATATTTACATTACGATTCATAACAGTAGCAACATTACAGTTATGAAGTAGCAACGAAAATAATTTTATGGTTGGGTCACAACATGAACTGTATTTAAAGGGCCAGAAGGTTGAGAACCACTATTCTACAGAAAGCCACTGTTCACCTGACAGCAGCAGGCTTTATCCCACTCTGGGCCCTCGCAGCTGCCCTAAGAGTAGTTCTGTCATGGATGAGCAAGCCTGACGCAGTCCAGTGCGGGTGGGGGTGGGCAGCAAAGCAGATAGATGAGTGGGGAGGACCAGAATCCCTGGCCCCAAACACACACCATGGATATCGGCCATCTCTGTGAGACGGGAGCTTGACTGGGGCTGCCTCCAGGGCCCCGTTTGGTTTCAGAATCACAGCCACTGCTCCTTTAACTTACCAGGTGCCAGGCCCTGTGCTAAGCACTTATTAGATTAATTTAGAGTCTTCCTCTTGTGAATAAAGGAATTGATTCAAGACAGATTACTTTTTTAAAGCGGGGACGCATTGGGAGGATGTACGAGTATCCCTTGACCCCCAGGTCCGGAGGTGGCTGTCCACACTGGGTTCCACGGGCCACAGTGAGGGGAGGGAGACAAGGCACAAACAGCAATATGACTGTGTGGTCCTTCACTGTGATCCTGAGGAGGATGGGGCCCTCAGGAGGTGTGTGGATTTAAATCCAGTTTTGTTTGGCTCCAAAACCCAAGAGCTGGCTCTCGAAGGGGAGGGCAGGGGCAGAGGGACTGTGTTCACCACGCCCATGGGACATGGGGACACGGACAAAACAGAGTTCCATATGAACAGAAAAACTTTACTTTGCCAAGGGAGCGTCACAGCAATCCCTGCACACCCGTACCCTTGTTCTTGGACTAGGCAAGCAGGGCTCCCCCATCCCCTGAGGAGGATGGCATCAGCTGGGAGGATGGTGGACCTGAGACTGAGGCGGAGGCCTTGCTCAGAGGTGGGCAGGGGGCTGGGATGGCTGCGACGGTTCCTTTCGTCCTTTGCCAGCAATGGGCCGGCCTCGCTCCTCCCAGATGGTGAGGCCGTCGCAGGTGCAGATCTGCTTGGGGTTCTGGAAAAGGCCAGCGGAGCGTGCAATGATGCCACAGGCCAACCTGCAGAAGAATGTGTGGTCAAGAGTGGGCACTTGTCTGGGCCGCTTGTGGGGTCTGCATGCACGGCTGGCAGAGCACAGCCTCCTGCCGGGGGCAGCATTACCCACCTCTCTCCTGAGTTCCCCGTGATCTTGGATAAGGGATGGCCACCCCGGCCCAGGTCGTCTTCTCCCTCATCAATGACCAGGCTTCGGCCAATCACATCCCATACCTTTGAGGGGAGACAACAAATGGCCTCAGACAGTGTACCCACCTGTGAGGAAAGGTCCCCACTTTCTTTTACAGCTTACCTTCAGCTGCTCATCCTCTATCCTGAAGATGGCTTGGCCATTAGCATCAGCGTGGACATTCCCCAGGTCTCCCCGGTGCTGCAACGAGACCCAGGGAGAAAGAGCACGTGGAGCACAGCTGCTAGGTTCTGGCTTCCCAGTCTCCGACTCCCCAAACGTACCAGAGTCCCCCTGTGGGTACAGCCGGGTAGGATAAAGAGATGGCCCAGGACACAAGGAAGCCAACTGGACGCTCCCTCCCTGGAACCGAAATCCTGGGCAGGATGAGAGCACCCTGAAAACAGCCAGTGACCCCTTCCTGGGAAGCCATGACCACTGGACCAGGCTGTTTCTCCTACGAGGCCGTTGCCAGCCTTGCCTCCTGGCCTCAGAAGCTAACCCAGTTCCTACTTCTTCCCAAGCCCAGTTCTCCAGCCTCCTGATGACTCTGAGCCCTTGACAATCTGCAGTTCCTCTGGGCTTAAGCTGGCCACGCTTGGCTTCTTGACCCTTAGAGGCAGCCAGCATCCTTTCCCTGATGGCCAGCCTCCGAGAACAGAGAGAAGAAACACAGGGGCAAAGGCCTGTCCAGGTTCTCCCCAGAAGCTGGCTCTGCCCTGGAAGGTAACAAAAATGTAACACATCTACTGAGCATCTCCTAGATCAGACACCCTCTGCCAGGCATGGGGGGTGCGTGTGCAGTCACCACCCTCAAGGGTTCGCAGCTCAGTGGGAGCCAGATGTGGGACAGAGGAGTGATTATGACAACAGGGTTAGTACAACAGTGTATATTCTAGTGACAAGACCTACTGATGAGTCACAGAGACTCACATCTGTGCAAATAAACTGTCCCCAACCTGACACTTGGGCAGAAGCAAGTGCCTATGCCTGTGTGGGACGCAAAGCATGTCACTGTATGACGGGTTTGACAAGCAGCAAGAAGAGCCACTTCTCTTTATCTTGTTTCCCAGAGAGACATCTGCTGCTTACATCTGGCTCTTTTGTTGCGTCCTGTGTTGGGGCTTTTATGGTAGAAAGATAAGGAGGGGGAGGCAATGACACAGAGCCTTGGGGAGCGGAGCGTTTTCAGGACTTGGCTGAGGGAGCAGTAGCAGGAGTGCGGCTCAGAGGTGCACCCCAGTAGAGGGTCAGGAGAGGCAGCCTTTCCAATCCCTCCCCGACACAGTGGGTGGCCTCAAACGTCACACCAAGCAGCCCAGCAGGGCCTGTACCCTCAGGCACTGGGGAGCCAAGAAGGGCTTCAGGCTGGGGCACGACACGGTGACCCCATGCTCTGGAGCAATCCCTCCAGTACAGAAGCACTAAGTGTTTGAAGAGAAAGGAGATAAGGGGAGGAAGCTGAGACCACTTAGGAGACATGAAACAGGACAACCAGGCGTGGATGTAAATTCCCACGTTGAACTCTTTTCCATCTGGCCAAAACCAGATGTTGAACTCCAAAAGGAACCTGCCAGTCGTCATGGCCACCTTGGCCATGCAGCTTTCGCTCAGGTCCTCCTCTGTCTACATCAAGGGCTTGGGCACAACAGAGCAGCTGGCTCCAGCTCCTTCTGATTCCCGGCCCTGAGAGGGGCCCGGACCAGGGCCTGAGTCACGGGGTGGCCTCTTGCTCTTCAAAAACCTTCACTTCATGAGAGACTCGGGCTGTCAGTTCCCAGATGCTTCTAGCAGTTTCATGTCTCGAGGGCTCTGCCTGTGGTGTTTCCTCTGCTGAGCCTGCCATTCCCACTCCTGCTTGTCAAACCTGCCTGATTCCTGCTCAGCCCGGTTCAAGGCTCAGAGAGGAAGACAGCCTGTAAGGTGCACCTCCCCTGTATTCACACCCTGCGCGCTCCCCTGAGGGTGGGCTGCGCCTGGTGTCACTTTCAAGATTAGGTTACTTTTTTTTTTCTTCAGTTTCACTTTTTCCTTTGTTTAAACAAATGTGCACCAAGATGGTTCAACAAGTAAGGCAAATGACATGAATATGAAAGCTGCAGTTTGTAATATACCACATCTAGAACCCAGAGATGGCGAATTAGACGAAAGCGGTGGTCATTCTAATTAAACAATCAGGATGACTTGGCTTGCAGCATGGAAACTGTCGATACAGGTTTCTTTTCTGTTAGTGATCAGAGGTCCCTCCCACATTATCTCCAGTCTTTTCATTGCGTTTTGTGTGAGCTCCATCGCAGAATGGGAACTTTTTAGACCTCCAACAACAGGTTACAAAAAGAAGTATGGCTTCGGTTTCGGATGCCCCTCTCACTCCCTTCCCCCAGGGAAACCAGCTGCTGTGCTGTGAACTGCCCTGGGGCGAGGCCCGCAGGGCAAACATGTCTGGCCAGCAGCCACGGAGGCCCCCAGGCCTGCCAACAGCCACAGGAGCCGGTGTGGAAGCAGACCTTCCCACCTTGGGCTTGGAGATGGCTGCAGCCCCGGCCAGCACCTTGGCTGCAGCCTGGGAGACCCTAAGCTGCACCCAGAGAACATGAGATGATAAATGCTTGTGGTTTTAAACCCCTCAGTTTGGAGTAATTTAATTCACAGCGATAGATAACTGATACACGAAACACAAGCATGCCCCGGGGCAACGGACATGACAGAAAGGCTTCTCAAACTCTGGGGCTGGGGGGTA
>NW_005356944.1:2230771-2242257 GCF_000412655.1 Myotis brandtii | reverse complement strand
AAACTTTTTACCATAAGAAATGTGACAGCTGTCAAAAGTAAAAAAAAAAATCAGTTACATGAATTATAAACACACACCATGTTTTTTGTGGCAGAAGGTCCTGGGGGGTGGGGGGTGAAGAGGAGTCCTCAGCTCCCAGGACCAGGACCCAGAGCTTGCCTGGTACTGAAACCCGCATGGGGGAACACACAACGCAGGAAGTGAAGTGGGTGGCATTAGGTGTGTGAGGACAGGGCTTTAGGAAACATTAAATCACTTGTTTGACATCCAGGACAAAGTTTCCATTTGGTGTTCACAGGCCTTTTACACCTCTCTAACATTTGCTAATCACTTGAACAAAGATAAAGGGACCTCAGTCCCTGGCAGGACACAGAACTCGGTTTAAGCCTGAACTGATTTATTTCTACAGCGATCCTCCTATTAAGGCTGGGAGGACTGGTTTTTCATTCTCTGTGGCAATTATCAAGTGTCTCGTTAAAAAATCAATCTACCTTCATTATGTCTTGCTTTGATTCAAAATAATGGTGAAGGGCCAGGGTGTAGACGAAACAGGACTGGCCATGAGGTGGTGACTGCTGAAGCTGGGAAAAGGGACCTGCCGGTTCAGGACAGTAGTTTCTCTACTTTATTTATTTATTTTTTTAAATATATTTTATTGATTTTTTCACAGAGAGGAAAGGAGAGAAATAGAGAGTTAGAAACATCGATGAGAGAGAAACATTGATCAGCTGCCTTCTGCACACTCCCTACTGGGGAGGTGCCCGCAACCAAGGTACATGCCCTCGACCGGAATAAAACCTGGGACCCTTCAGTCCGCAGGCCGACACTCTATCCACCGAGCCAAACCTGCTAGGGCGAGTTTCTCTACTTTAGAATATGTTTGAAACTCTGTGACAGACTAAAGCACTAAAAATAACCAAATTTACCTAAAGAAAAACAATGAGTTAACTTAAATCAAAACATTGAGTAACTAACGGAACAAGCAGTACTCAAATAGGGCAAACATCATTAAGGCAACACGTGACTCACTATCGCTGAGAAAAACACTTCTCTGGTGAAAAACGGAACTCTGAGACCAGGAGTTGGAGCACTGGGGAATGGCCTGTCCAGTTTAGGTAAAACCTTCAACTTCTACACCGTCACTTCCCCAGGAAGCTTTCCCACTGCCCATGCTCTTAGGGCTGCACCAGGGGCTTGCTCTGGGCTCCCGGGGCCTCCAGCAGGATTCTCACTCTGCTGCAACCAGAGCACTCAGTGGTCGCCCCTCCACTGACAGAAAGTGTCACAAATGCTCCTAACTGGAACAAGGTGAAGGGAAAGGACCCCAAAAAGGCATCCTACTCAAAGGCCCCGAGGGCTGCTTGCCTGTCTCTGGGGACCTTGGGCTCTGTCTCAGCCTAAGCCTCACAGAGCTGGACACTTACCCGGTCAGAGTCCTGAGGGCCCCCATGAGATGTTCCATCAGGGTTAAAGTGGTCCCCACAGCTGAGAAGAAAAGGTAGCAGGTAGGCAGTGAAACAGCAGCTCACAGGCCAGACGATCCATCCTCTTACTTTAACTACATTTGTTTCTGTCTTTCCTTCATTCATTCATGCATGCATACATTCATTCAACAAACAGGCTCACTTTATGCCAAGCTTTGGGTTGAGGGTACTAAGAAGAATCGAACATTGGTCCTGCCCTCAATAAGCTTCTAAGGGAGACACAAATGAGTCAACTACTAATAGTATGACGAACACCATGACACAGGGAGTCACCGTGTCCAGGAGTCACCTTCCATCTTAGAGACAGTAAGGTGGCTATGAGCAGGACCATCAAGGTGAGATTTTGGTTCAAATCCCCACTCTACTATTTACATGCTCTGGGGCCTTTGACAAATCATTTAACCTCTTTGATCCTCAGTTTCCTCATCTGTAGAATGGGCCTGTGTGCATATGCTTCACAGAGTACTTATGAGGACCAAGTATGAAAGTGTGTGTAAAGGGCTGAATATAGTCCCCTGCACATAGTGAGTACACAACTGGTAGGATGAGGATGCCGTAAGGGAAGTTACAGACAACTTACCTGTTGCAGTTCCTTGTGAGGTCCCCAAACTGATGGACATGGAGTCCGTGTGGCCCAGGCTCCAGGCCATCAATGGTTCCCTCAATGAGGCAGCGCTCAGGGGTCAGCTGTAGGAAGCGCACCACACCCTGCACAGGGCCAGGGCCCCCTAGAATGGCCACTGCTGCCCCCAGATTCTCTGCAAGGTATTAGACACCTGGGTTGGTTTGCCACCTCACCCAGACCCACCTCTTCATCAGCTGGGCAAGGGCCTGGAGAGAGCCCCACATAACTTTCACACCTTCTCCAAAGTCTCTCCAACCCAAAGCCACAAAATCCTATGGTTAGATTTATACCAATCCCTGGCCACCTCCCTCCCAGAAAGGCAAGGCCAAGACCACAGTAGTTACTCACGCAATAGGCCCGTGCCCATGCCCTTGAGTACCGCCTGCCGCCCCGTTCCTTCTAAGAGGGCCTGCACCTCCTGGCTGGGCAGGGTGGTCTGCACCAGGACCATCTGGTTCTCCAACTGCACCTCTACACTCTGGACACCTGGGAGGAAAGGAGGGGCAGAGGGCAGCAGAGGGCTGGCACCCCTGTGCTGGGAACAGGGAGGAGAGAAGCAGAGGGTGACTCCCATCCCCATCTTCACCAACCTCCCATGGCTGGAGGCAGGCCCGGAAGTTGCCTTCTAGCTGTGTAAGGCCCTTAACCTCTCTAAGGCTGTTTCTTTATAAAGAAAGTGAGGATAATGTCACCAATCCCAGGACTGTTGTGAGTCCTTATTACATGTCGGGCGTTATCTATAACTTTTGAAACATACATAATTTTTTAAAATATATTTTATTGATTTTTTTACAGAGAGGAAGGGAGAGGGATAATTAGAAACATTGATGAGAGAGAAACATCGATCAGCTGCCTCCTGCACACCCCCAACTGGGGATGTGCCTGCAATCAAGGTACATGCCTTTGATCAGAATCGAACCGGGGACCCTTCAGTCTGCAGGCCGATGCTCTATCCACTGAGTCAAACCGGCCAGGGCCATACAAAATTTTTAAAAAATGTTTTTTATAAAACTAGGCTATCAGAGCAGCATTATTCATAATAGCCAAAGGTGAAAACAATCCAAATGCCCATCCACTGATGAATGGATAAAAAATGTGGTATTTCTATACAGTGGAATCCTGTTCAGCCATATAAAGGAACGAAGTACTATGCACCACAACATGGATGAACCTTGGAAACACTGTTATGAGAAAGCCAGTCATAAAAGGCCACATATTAGATGATACCATTCTGGAGGAAATGTCCAGAATAGGTAAATCTATAAGGACAGGAGGGAGATTAGGGGGTAGGAGCATAGGAAGGCGGTGCTAAAGGGTTCAGTTTCTTCATGAGGTGATGAAATATAATTGATAGTGGTGATGGTTGCACAATTCTGTGGGTATACTAAAAACCACTGGACTGTATACTTTAAATGGTGATTTTGTGACATGTGAAGTACATTTCAATAAAGCTCATACATACATAAGAAAGGGTTCCAGAACCATCATCATGAGAGCTAACATGGACTGAGCATGCACTGTGGGCTTTTTCGTACTTCACCTGTAGTAACTCCTTCCACACTCAAGTAACCCTGTGAGCTGATTACTATTATCCTCCTGTTACAGATGAGGAAACTGAGGCACCGAGAAATTAAGAAACTTGCTCACAGTCACATTGTAGTAAACTGTGGAACTGGAATGCATCCCAGGCAGCCTAGCTCCAGAGCCCGAGCACTTTCACCTGGACACTGCTCACCTGATAAGCAGCCGCCAGCCTCCAACTGGGTTGGGACCCCCTCCTCTGCCCTCCTGTGGCAGCTGCCACTTCCCCAGGGGCTTGCTCAGTAACTCACGCACTGACTTCAGTCCTCTGTGATGGCAGGAGCTCTGTGTGTTCCACGAGGGTCAGGTTCAAGAGTCAGTATGTCTCAATTGCCCCCCAAGTCCCCAAAGTCACCCCTGTGAGAGTACCAGCCTGTGGGATAACTCTGACACATGCTGAGTTTTGCAGAGCATCAAGCCAACTCAAAAAAGGAAGCAAGGGGCTTCCCTTTCATTCAGATATTCAGGGCTCCCAAGCCTTCTAAGAGAACCCTTGAATCCTCTAAATGTTGCTCTCACCTGTAGGGCTTACAATCATGCTCTTGTTCTTTTTTTTTTTTTTTTTTTAAAGGGCCATGCAAATTTTCCCTGTATTATTCCAATTTTAGTATGCATGCTGCCAAAGCAAAGACAATCATTCTGCTCTGACCTCAGTAAGTGTGTTTGCTGCACTGTAGGGTAAAGCCCAGGGGAGCCATGGGCAGGCCAGAAGACAGGTTAAATGAGGCATTTCATGCCATGTTCAGCTAGCGCCCTGTGAACTGAATGCTACTGACCACTGGCCTTCCCTTTATCTTTGGTTTCCCTCCTCTGTATTCTTTCAACATGGAGGAGGCCAGGGTCAGGCAAAGTACTGATCCTCATCCTCAGGGAGCTCACAGGCTGTGGGAGAACTCAGACTATGCCTGGGTTAACCATCAGGCAGAGAAGGGAATAACAGCTGTGGTACAGACAAGGTGCCTGCTCAAAGGAGGCAGAACTGAGAAATGCAACCGGGAGGAGGCAGCACGTGAGAGACGGGAATACTGGGGCTGTGGCTCCAAAAGGTCTCATCGGCTGCTTCTTCAGAGCCCCTGCAGCATCCTGGACACTGCCGGGGAGCAGGCAGCATCTGTAAGAGATCAGGCAGACACAGACACGCCCTCCCCTGCAAGAACAAGGCAATTCTGGGAGCATTTGAGGCCTTGTTCCCTGGCACATGTCATTAGTTTGGCTCAAATAAACTCAGAAAATTTTCTCTAAAAACGGAGCAGGGCAATTCTGTGAAAAGGAAACCCTACAAATAACCAAACTGTCCCTCACTTTTACACACATCAGGATGGTGATACTGTCCTCCTCTGGCCGGTGAGGGAGGAAACGAGGCTAGAAGTTTACACCACTGACTTGAGGTCACAAAGCTTGGCAGGCAGCCTGTCCAAACCCAAAGCTGACGCTTGGCGCCTTCCCTTGCCTCAAGGAAGGAGATTTGCCTGCCTCTCCCGGAGGCCTCTGGACGGTTCGCAGAAAATGTATGGCTCTTACCTGCCACCCCTTGCAGGGACCTGCGCACTGCGTCCACACAGCTCTGACAGGTCATCTGCACGGCGAACTCCAACTGCAAGGACGGCAGGGACCGGCCGATGAGAGCTGAGAATCCCTCTTGCGTGACCCTGTTTCACTACCTCCCCTACAACCACCCCAGAGGCCTGGGGAAACGCCTGAGCCCTCCTCAAGCGCCTTCATTATCACTCAAGATCAATTCAGGACCACCACCCTCCAACAGTAGAGCCAAGGACTCTCCTACTATCGCACTTTGCAGCCGGGTCCCCAGGTCCCGCTCCTAGTGCCCGCTTCTTCCTTCCCCTTCTCGCGGTAACGATCACCCCTAGGGGTCGTGGCTCTCTGTCCCGCGAGGCTCCCACATGAGGCGTCGACCCTCACCGTGCAGGCGGTCTCCCGGTCCCCCGAGTCCGACGCCATCTCGGACCCAGTCACTGGCAGGAGGACCTGAACAGCTCGAGTCCTATAGCGGAAATCCAAGCAGCACGACGAGGAGGCGGAGCCTCAGAAGCCAGGCTTTGTCCCGCCTCCTGGCGCGTGCGCACGCAAGGCCCTCCCATCTCCAATGTTCCAGGCGGGGGGAGGGGGAGGAGCACTGGCCGCGCAAGCGCACTCTGGCTATGAGGGCCCTGGTTGCCTTAGTAACCGTTTGGACGCCTCTACCTCGACAGCTTACGGCGCCAGCGCTAAAATGGAGCCCTTTAAACCTGAACCTGAGCTTCAGCAGTTTTATCACCAGTTGCTGCATCCGCTGTCGATCTTCCCCAGCAGGAAGACGTACGCAGAGCCTCCGAAGCGCCTCCCGCAGGAGGTCCCAATGCTACCGTCCCTACCCGTCTCACGGCTGACCGTGGCATCACTGTGCAGCCAGGTGTCCAAGCGGCTGGCCCGGTGCGAGCTGGAGGAGCAGATGCCTCCCGCGGGCCCTCTCCGTTTCCGAAAGGTCATCCTGGACGAGTTGAAGTGCAGCTGGCGGGAGCCTCCCCCCGAACCTAGTCTGAGCCACTTCAACAACCAGAGGCTGCGGAAGCGGGTGCTGGTTTACGTGCTGCTCAGCTGCGAGCAGCTCTTCTTACACTACCTGCGCCTGCTGAAGACAATGCCGACTTCCACGCACGTCTTCACTGAATCCGCCACGCTCACCCGGTTGGCCGCCAACCTCGCCAGGGATTGCACAATCTTCCTCACCAGCCCCGAGGTCTACCGTGGCCTGCTCGCCGACTTCCGCTCCCTGCTGAGAGTACAGCAGGCCCAGGATGGCATAGTCCAGCTGCGCCCCTTCGGACCCCCTGCGGCTTCCAAGCCTCCTAGGCCTCACGGCGCCAGTTCTGCCCAAATACCACACTGCAACCTCAACCTGAGCTATCTCATCCAACTCAGCCGCTCGCGAGAGCTTCTCAGTGAGCCCAGACCCGATCCTGTGAAGGAATTAAAGTCCATCCCTCAGCTAAAGAAAAAGACTCTCCGCTGGCTGCCTGCCATGCAAAAGAAGGGAGAAAGCTTCACTTCCTCACAGACTGAGTCACTGCCCCGGTATTCGATGGCTGTCACCAGCAGGTCTCCGCGCACCTCCTATTTGCCTCTCTACGCCCATCTTCATAGGGGCCGGTCCATGCCCTCTCTGCGCGAGGGCTGGAAGCTAGCAGATGAATTGGGCCTTCCTCCCCTCCTCCCTCGTCCCTTGACCCCACTGGTCCTGTTTGCAGAGAGCAAACCAGAGCTGGTAGAGGACATGGTGGCCGAGGACCTGAAGCAGATAATGAAGAACATGAAATTGGAGCGGACTCGCTACGCACCAATGGACTCAGGTGTGTCCCCGCTCCTGGGGGCCCTGACCCACCACCCAGCCACAGCACATCGCATAGAAGAGCTGCAGAGAATGTTGAATGAGGAAGAAGAAACCTCTGGGCAGTGGGGCCCCCAGCTCCCCAAACCCCCTCCACTTCATCCACAGCCAGTGACAGTTACTTTGAAGCTGAGAAATCAGATCATGGTCCAGGCAGCTGGTGTACAGGTCTCTAAGAGAAAGTTTTTGGATTCCTTCCACGTTGAAGAGACCGGAGCCCTGTACAACCACCTAGTTGGTGAACTGGATTCCAAACAGATCGAGGAAATGGATATTGATCGCTTCATTGGTAATAGCATCAGGGAGGTCTATAAGGAGTTGATGAGCCGTGTCTCTCTTGACCACTTCTCTTTTGACCAGGGACCCTTGATTGAGCCAGCAGCCAGTAAAGACTGGTCAATGTTCCTATCCTCAGCCTTTCTGCATCAAGATAAACGGCATCGTGTCATCAACCCCAAGCTGGTTGGTCTTTGTCCCAAGAGAGTAATCACTTTCCAGTCCTCTCTTTCATTGTTCCAAGTAAGCAAAAGTTGGGAGAGACGGCCAAAGAAGACCTCAGGAATGAACTGGTTGAAAAACATCTCGTGTTTGGGTGACTATTTCAAATACCTAACCAACCAGGAGACAGATTTCCTCCATGTCATCTTCCAAATGTATGAAGAGGATGTTCCTGTGGAGATCGTGCCCCCTGTCAGAGAGTCCCTAAAGTTTCAGCACCCACCTCCATTGCTAGAAGATGAAGAGCCAGATTTTGTGCCAGGAGAATGGGATTGGAACACGGTGCTGGGGCACAGTCTAGAAACTAGGAGGGCCAGCCTCCTGGGAGAACCCCACAAAATCCCGAGTCTGCAGAAGCGTCTGCAGCGGTTGTGGTCCATTCTTGAGGTTCCTGACAAGAACCGGATGGACATGGCTATCAAGTACAGCTCCAACGCCCGCCTGAGGCAGCTGCCTTTATTGCTGAGTGCTTGGGAGCAGACCGTGCAGCCCATTCAGCTGCGGGAGATATTGCTGGGGAAACTGGAGTGGTTTGAGCGACATGCCTCTGACCCCAACCGTTTCTTCCAAAAGACTGGCATGGATCTGACTCGTTTATTGGAGGAGAATCAAATCCGAAACCACCTACACAGGAAGCTCAATCTAATGGAGGCTCCGTTGGTTTCGCTCCTAGAGGAGGTTGAGGTCATCTTTGGTGAGCCAGTGACGTTCAAGGGGCGGCGCTACCTGGACAAGATGAAGCTTGACAAAGTGGAGATGCTTTATTGGCTGCAGCAGCGGCGGCGAATGCACCAACTGGTTGGGACCCAGAAAGCCTCCCACCAGTCAGCCATGTTCCAGAGGCTCAGCATGAAGCCTTTAATAGCCCCTAGAAATACTCCTAGTCCAAGTGACCGCTAATCCCTCCCTTAACCCCCAACACCCAGCAGCTCATCCAGACCTCTTGACTGCTTGGGAAGAAGAAATATTTGGGAGTGCAGGGTTCAAGAACATTGTGCTTCCAACTACCAAGGGACTGAGATGAACACTTTATTTTGACAGTGAAATTCTCATAAAAGAATCCCCAAGGCCAGTATCCCCATTTATGTCAAGCTAAGCACTGTACAGCAAAAATCTCATGTATCAAAAGAACTGAGTCCATCACTTGGAGTTCATTGTAATGGAAAACCATCACCTTCAGAATACCTGGGCATTTCTATCATGCTACATTAAATGGGCTGACAGGGCCCCCAATCAAAAGGCTCTGTTGCCTAATGGTTAGAGCTAGGACTCTGGAGTTAGTAGATGTGGGTTTAAATTCTGGTTGCGTACCTTGGGCAAATTACTTAGCTGCTCTGCACCTGGACCACCATATGTCAGGTGAAGGGTTGAGTCCAGATTGTCACTTCTTCCAGTTTTAGCATAAACTTTTTTATTAAAATTTTATCAGTTCATACAAGCATATGGTACAAAGTATACAAGGGTATGTACTGAAAAGTAAGTCTCCTTTCCATCCTTACCTCTAGTAACTCAGTTCCCCACCCTGGGGGTTACAACTGTTACCAGTTTCTTGTGTATCTTTCCATTCCCTTATTCAGAAAATAATTATTGAGTACCTACTAGCTATTTTATGCTTGGTTTTAACACTGAACAAAACAAAGATCCTGACCCTTTGTAGTTTACATTCTACTGGAGGGAAATAGCCAATAAGCCATAAACGTAGCTTTAAGCCATAAACCTAAACACATTGGATAATAAAATGTTAGCAGGTGATAAGTACTGTGAAAAAAAAAAAGAAAAAGAGTAGGATAAGAGGGAAAAAAAGGGTGAGGGGTATAGTTTTAATTAGGGTAGTCAGTATAAGTCTCAGTGTGAAGGGAAGATTTGAGCTAAGGGTTGAAGGAGGGGAAGAAGTGAACCCCATTTAGGACAATTTACCTGACGGCCATTGCAAAACTCTAAGGCAGGCAGGTAAGTGGGGTGTCTCAGAAAGCAAGGTGGCCAGTGTAGGTGGAGCAGAGCTGGAGGAGAGATGAGTCAGAGGGGTCATGACAGGGTGCCAAAGGGCAAGTTAGGTCATGTAAGGCCTTATAGGCCATTGTATAGCCTATGCAAATATGAGCATATGTGTATATATTATCTATACATATATTTATAACTAGCATTCTGTACCTCTGCTTTTTAAACTATTTTTATTGATATATTATTTTTTTTTTAAAGAGAAAGAGATTGGTTTGTTGTTTCACTTATTTATGCATTCATTGGCTGATTCTTGTATGTGCCCTGACTAGGGATTGAACCTTCAATTTTGGTGTATCAGGTCGATGCTCTAACCAACTGAGCTACTCGGCCAGGGCTGTACCTCTGTTTTGCTCCTTTCTTTTTTCATGTAACATGCCTCAAGCTCATTCCATATCAATATACATTAAGCTGCCTTATTCTTTTTGATAGCTATATAGTATTCCACTGTGTGTATTTTTATTTATTTATTATTGGACATTTACAAACAAAAAAAACAATGCTCTAAAAATCCTCATTCATCTATTTAGGATTGCAACTATTTATATAGTTTAAATTCCTGAAAGTGTAATTATGTCTAAGCATAAGCTTTTATAATTTTGATAGATATTACTGATTACCCTCCACAACTTGCATTATCATCAATATTGTATAACTATACTTCTTTCCCCACTCTCAACAATAGAATGTTATCAAATTTTAAATCTTTACCATCAGTAGGTGAAAAATGGCATCTTATTTGAGTTGTGTTCTTATTTCTTTTATGAGTGAAGTTGCATATTTCATACATTTAAAGCTATTTTTATTTCCTTTTCGATATAATGCCCATGCCTTCTGCCCACTTTTCAATTGATTTTGACCATTTTGTTTTTTTTTTATTTTTCAGCACTCTTCATATATTCTGGAAATTTAGCTAACATGTTAATAGTTACCTTGTGCAGAACACTTTCCCTGCATGATTTCTTAGACTCCTCATGGCCACCTATGAAATATGTATTTTAATCGCCATCTTGCAGCTGATGAAATGAAGGCTTGGCTAGGTAAAGTAACTTACCCAGAGTCATAAAGGTAGTTTGTTGGAGAGCCAGGATCCAAGCCCAGGTCTGTGTGAGCCAGAAGCCTACATGTGTCTGATTCTATGAGGTAGGGTAGTAAGAGCTCTTAGACACAGCCTGCCTCACCTGCTGGCATAGGTAATGTAAAGCCTCAGATCTCCACCACTCACCATTTGCTGGCACATAAACTTCCACTTTGTATAAAAACAGCATTTCTCAACTTTTCCACCCAAGTTTCCTTTTGAATGGAGGAACATAAACAAGCATCTTGGTCAGGTGTGAGGGATTGGGGCGTGGAGGAAGTAGAGGGAAGCAGTGCTGACCTGAAAGGCATGAGATGAATTTCTTTAAAGTCTTTCACTTTTGAAAGTTATGCAAAATTTACACCCTACTTCATAATATTTTCATATTTATTTTAATATAAAAATGATGCTTGAAATTATTTATATTTGAATTAAACTGCCCCTTGGGAAGACATGCTATATTTAGCATTTCTATTTTGGCTTCTCCCCTGGAATACTGCTGCATTCCCCTGAAGTTACACATGACCCAGGTGAGAAACGCTACGGCAGGGTCAGCAGACTTTCTGTGGAGGATCAAATAGTAAAATATTTTGGCTTTGTGAGTGACATGGTCTCTGTCACAAGGCTCATTTTTGCTTTTCTCCTGTGAAAGCAATTATAGATAATAGCTGAACTAAATGGACAGGGCTGTGTTCCAATAAAACTGTCTTTCCAAAATAGGCAGTCTGCCAGACCTGGCCCTCAGATTGTAGTTTACTAACCAAAGTGCAACAGCATCAGGCCCTTTAAAATGTGTATCCTCTGAGTCACACCTGCCAGGACTAGACTAGGTGATCT
>NW_005356944.1:2229374-2230575 GCF_000412655.1 Myotis brandtii | reverse complement strand
GTTACAGGGGTGGGCAAACTTTTTGACTCGAGGGCCACAATGGGTTCTTAAACTGGGCCGGAGGGCCGGAACAAAAGCATGGATGGAGTGTTTGTGTGAACTAATATAAATTCAAAGTAAACATCATTACATAAAAGGGTACGGTCTTTTTTTTTTTAGTTTTATTCATTTCAAACGGGCCGGATCCGGCCCGCGGGCCGTAGTTTGCCCACGGCTGGCTTACATACACTATTTGGTCAATTATTCATTGATTTCAGTTGGCTACCCTTAATGTCAAGCTCATCCTATTTACAGCTGGCCTGCAAAATACTGTGCCACAGTTTAATATTTAGCAAGAATAGTATTTAGTAAGAATGGCCCAGGCGTTGAGACCCTTGTCCTACATCTCCTCTTGCTAGGCCCTGAGGAGTGCCGAACGGTTGCATGGTTTTGTTTGACCCTCACAATAGCCTGAGGAACTAACTGCCAATCCAGGGAATATTAGCTGCCATTTTGCTGATGAGAGGCCTCAAAGAAGAATCGAACTGTGAATCCAGGCTCTGAGGCCAACTCCCTGGGTTCAAGTCCATCACTTATCCGATCTTTGGTAAACCGTTTAATCTCTCTAAGCCTCTAGTTCAGTGGTTCTCAACTTTCCTAATGCCGCGACCCTTTAATACAGTTCCTCATGTTGTGGCGACCCCCAATTTCATTGTTACAAATTGAACATAATTTAAGCATAGTGATTAATCACAAAAACAATATGTAATTATATATGTGTTTTCCGATGGTCTTAGGCGACCCCTGTGAAAGGGTCGTTCGACCCCCAAAAGGGTCGCGACCCACAGGTTGAGAACTGCTGCTCTAGTTCCTTTATTATTAAATCGGGATTACATCTACTTCGCAGGATTGCTACAACGATTATATGTTAACATGTAATAAAAGTGCAATAAATGTTAGTTATTTTTATTCTTAGGCTAGCTCCGGAGACCTAAGAGGGTTATTCCCAGGCTGGGGCTCCTGCAGACGGGGATTGTGCCAGGACCCGCTCATCCCCGCCGGGCTGGACCCCACCCACCTGCGCAGTCAGCGCGCCCCACGTGCCTCGCGTAAACAAATGAGTGCGCAGGCGCCCCAAACGGACGTCCATTGGGGGGCGCCCAGGAGCGGGGCGGGGCTTCAGGCCCCAAGGTCTCGGACTGCTCCGTCGGGTCGGTTGGTC
>NW_005356944.1:2220944-2228967 GCF_000412655.1 Myotis brandtii | reverse complement strand
TGCCCGCCTCCCCCGCCCCACCCACCCCTCCAACCAGGCGGGCCGAGGGTCGCTGTACTCTCTGAAGGTGACGCTGGAGGAGCTGCCCTGCACGGACCCCATGGTGTGCCAGCTCCCTGTGTCTAAGAAAACCCTGGTGAGTGATGGGGCTCCCCCGTTTCCCTGTGCCAGGCTGAGTCTGGCAGCAGTTGGGGAGGTGGGTCAAGCCAAAGGGAAGGGATCTGAGGCAACAGCTACTCAGGTCACTTCCCTGGACGCGGGCCAGAGACCATGCTTTTAAAAGGTAAGATGTCTCCACCGTGGGGGTGATTGCCTTGGGGGTGATCCTCATCTGGGAGGCCTCCAGCGCCATCTAGCCGAGGGCCCCCAGACTGGCTTTCTCCTCTCCCCCTAGCTCTGCAGCTTTGAAGTCTCCTATGAGCTAGGAAAACATGAGTTGCTGAAGCAGGACTGTGGCCCAGTGGATACCAAGATGAAAGGTGCTGGGATCGCCCAAGGATGCTGGGATAGCCTGGATCAGACTTCATTCAGGGTTTAGCCATGATTTCTTTGTTCCAATCCTATCCAGATGACAAAAATGAGACTTCCAGTCCACTCCTCCCACTGTCGGACAGGGACCCTCTACCCCAGGTGAGGAGTCCTCCTCTCTCTGGGGAGCTGGTTGCTGCCTTATATCCCCTCTCTTCCTCTCACCCTGGCCTGGGGCTCCCTGGTCAATCTGAGAAGGACTCCTTGTAAAGACCCCTTTGCCTTTCCAGGACTTTTATGTGAGAATGGCTTCGCTCTTCAAGTACTTTATCACCACCTATAACCGGACATATGAGACGGAGGAGGGTGAGGACCCAGCCTGGGGTGTACGAGTCCCAAACAGATCAGGCCTTCCCCTTCTTTGGCACCTTGGTGTTGGGAGGGGAAGGACAGGAGAGGTAGTGCATCCTTTCAAGGACTCCTAAATCCCCACGTTCTTGCCCAATTTCCCAGGATTGGGCGGCTACCTCAGGGATCTGACTCTTTCTCCCATCGGATCTTCCTGGTCAGAAACCATGGGCCTCCATCATTCTGGGTAGAGTGGGATGGAGCAAAGGACAGATTTTCAATGCTGGAGGCCCCTGGCGTGGTGGCCTTTTCCTATGACCTCCTGTCTGGGGGTGCTCTTTGGAGCCCGTTCTGGTTCTGCCTTCACATCTGAGAAGTCATCACCCCAGTTTGGCCCCAAAAGTTTGTCACCCCCCCGCCCCCGAATCTTATCACTTGCAGGTCTGCCCCCGACCCTTACCTGCTCCAGGGTCCTGTCCTTCCTGAGCTTACAGAGCCCACCCACTCTCCAGGGAAACCTCTGCCAGTTAGCCCCAGGCACCCCTCCTTTATGATCTGCCTGGAGTCCCAGCCCCTCCCCTCCTGCTCCTTGGTCCTCAGAAGCCCAGTGGCGCATGTCCGTCTTTATCAATAACATGATACGAGCACAGAAGATCCAGGCCCTGGACCGAGGCACAGCTCAGTATGGAGTCACCAAGTTCAGTGACCTCACAGGTAGGCTGGTGGCCAGAGCCATCATGGAGCCTAGAAGAGACAGGACCTGTTTCTAAGGCCCTGATCAGGGCTGTCTTAGAAAACTCCCCCACCCCCATCCGCTGCCCACCTCTGCCCACAGAGGAGGAGTTCCGCACCATCTACCTGAATCCCCTCCTAAAAGAGGAGCTTGGCAAGAAGATGCGCCTAGTCAAGTTCGTTGGCGACCCTGCCCCACCTGAGTGGGATTGGAGGAAAAAAGGGGCTGTCACCAAAGTCAAGAACCAGGTTGGACCCCTCAGAAGTGAGGGTGGGCGTGAGGATTGCCCTGGGGTTGGGAAGAGACCCAGCCCTGACTCTGCCCATCTCTTGTAGGGCATGTGTGGTTCTTGCTGGGCCTTCTCAGTTACAGGCAACGTGGAGGGCCAGTGGTTCCTGAAACGGGGGGACCTGCTCTCCCTCTCTGAGCAGGGTGAGCATCCCGCTGTACCCCCCTCTGCCCAGCCCAGCTCCTCTCAAGGGCTCCTTGGGACTGGCTGTATGTCTCCTAGAGCTCGTGGACTGTGACAAAGTGGACAAGGCCTGCATGGGTGGCTTGCCCTCCAACGCCTATTCGGCCATAAAGACTTTGGGTATGCATTAATGGGGTCAGGAGGGACAGTGGGAGCCACTTCTCCCTCCACCTGAAGTCACATTTTGTGAGGGGGAGAGACATAAGCATGGGAGTCACGTGAACTGGGTTTAAGCCTTCGTGCTGACCCTGAAGTCCTTGGGCAAGTCAGCTCTCTCAGAGCCTCACTTGCCTCATCTGTGAAATGGGGCTCATGCCCACCTCATAGGATTGCCTTGAGTATCAAGTGAGGAAATATATGTCAAGTTCCTGGCATATAACAGGGTCTTGATATTTTTGTTGCTTGGAGGTCTGTATTTCTAGCCACTGCTAAACCAGGTGGTAACTCACCTCACTCTTGAGGGGAGGTGTTGAATTAAATTGGCAATTCAGTCAAGCAGTGGGCTGCAGAGAAAAGGATAAAGGGCTGAGGGACTGAAGTGGCCGCATAGAAACTGGTCTGGAAGCCTGGCGGGATCGGGGCCAGATGGGGACCCACACATGCCCTACAAGAGATGGGCAGAGTCAGGGCTGAGTCCTGTCAGAGCAGGACAAGCAAGCCGAGGTCAAGTGCCCTAGGAAGGCAGGGACAAGCGAGGAGTCAGCAGTTGGGGGCGAGTTCCATCTCTGCCACATTTCTCACTGGTTACTCCCTCAACCCCCTGAGTTGACACTCTAGATTGAGGCTTTTCCGCAGAGGGGATGGCCTGTGTTCTGGGGTGGGTTAGGAATGTGAAGCCTTGTGGATAAGGGGCTTAGCATAGCCTCTGGCTAGGAGAAGACTGAATGTATGCTAAACAGAGTCCACCTTTTCTCTACTTCCCCATCGACTCCCCACCGTTGCCCAGGAGGGCTGGAGACAGAGGATGACTACAGCTACAGTGGCCACTTGCAGACCTGCAGCTTCTCTGCCCAGAAGGTCAAGGTTTACATCAATGATTCAGTAGAACTAAGCCACAATGAGCAAGGTGAGTGAGGGATGGGATGGGGACAGGCCACGTGCGGCTGGGGCCCGGGTGCCCCTGATACTGCCCCTCTCCTGTCTCAGAGCTGGCGGCCTGGCTGGCCAAGAACGGCCCCATCTCCATTGCCATCAACGCCTTTGGCATGCAGGTAAGGCCCTAGCCCCCCTGCCCCTGCTCCATTTCTTGTTGACTCCTCCCCTACCTCTCCTTGGAGTTGGCCTCCTATTGCTTATTCTCCCTCCTCAGTTCTACCGCCATGGAATCTCCCACCCACTGCGGCCTCTCTGCAGCCGTTGGTTCATTGACCATGCTGTACTGCTCGTGGGCTATGGCAACCGTGAGTTCTGCTGACCCCTCTCTGCCCACCCACCCCAGGTCACAGGCAGAGGTTGAACCACAGCATCTCAGGACCTCTAGGGGGAAATCTGGGGAAAACCTAGGAACCCTTTCCCCCCAGCTGTGGGCCAGGTGGGATCATCCATCCTCTCTGTGGATGGGAAGGCTGAGGCAGTACGGACAGCTAACCTGCATGAGGGGAGTAGGTAGGTACCCTTCCTAAACCCTAGAGCCCCAGGTCTCCAGGAGGGTGGTAGGTGGGCCTGTCTCTTTTCTGCTTTTTTCCTAGTACCTGTCACTCAGTAGGCCCACAGCAGATATTTGAAGAGTGCAGAGTGCTTGGGGCCCTGACTCCCTGCACTCCCCACTACTTTCCAGGCTCTGATGTTCCCTTCTGGGCCATCAAGAACAGCTGGGGCACTGACTGGGGTGAGGAGGTGAGTCTTGCCTGCTCAGCCCCTGGCCCTCCAGCCCCCACCCTGCCCTAGTGCCCTCACCAACCCCCCTTCCCTTCTCTTCCAGGGTTACTACTACTTGCATCGTGGGTCTGGGGCCTGTGGTGTGAATGTCATGGCCAGCTCAGCAGTAGTGAACTGAGGAGCAGTAGCTCAGGACCTGGTGCTGACCAGGGCAGTCCCTCCCCGAGCCTGGCCTGCATTTCCAGGTTCCTCCCCAGGAGGCAGCTGGCTCAGGGATGGGTGCCGGGTACCTCAGGGTGAGCAAAGGGCACTGGGTGAGGGGTACAGCCCCTATCCCCTCCACCCAACCCCCACTCTGAAGTTCCCCAGCTGCACCTTTGTTAAGTTGTGGTAGCCAGGAGGGTCTTGGGGTGAAGGATGATGTCTTGGCAGCTGAGGCTGGGCCAAGAACCCTGGGCTCAGGCAAGGAACAGGTGGGAAGCAGATATTCTGGTCTTAAATTCAGCTTGTCCTCAGTAGCTCTGGGTTCCTGACCTGGCTTTTCTCTGACGTTATAAATTCTGGTTCCCTGGAGTTGGGGACAGTATCCCCTTTCATGTCCAGACAAACTGTTGTAACCACCCTTTTCTAACAGCAATAAAGAGGTGTCCTCAGCTCCAATGTGGTGTGAATGCTCAGTCCCTGAGGTCAAGGAGGGGTGGTGGGGACCCCTGGAGGGTTAAGGTCAGGCATTTAGTCCTGCCCAGGAGCCTAGGGCCCAGCTTCTGCTTCAGGAACCAAAAGGAGACGGAGTGAAACCCATGGATGGATCTTTATTCCGAAACAGTTTGCTGATCATTCTTAGGGGCCCGTGCTCTGAGATGGATGGGATCAGTCAGAGGGAACACCCTCTTTCCTGGAAAACCTCATCAGGGTTTGAAGTTAGAGGTCACTCTCACCATAGAGGGCACTGGAGAAGGCCATGTAGTCCAGGGCTCCAGCTGGAACCCCAGAGCCCTTGTAGGGGGTCATTCGTCGAATGCAGTACTCAGCCTGCTCAGCTGGGAGCTCCCGCCGCAGCTCCTCTGCAGTGATGTAGTTCTGCGGGAGAAGAGGTATTGAGGGCCCACAGGTCCTATTCCCTGCCCCAGCCCGCCAGCCCCTCCATGCCAGGGACCCACCTTGTCTCCCGCCAGGATCTTGAAGGAGGCCACAACTTGCTCAGCTGTATCAGTCTCGGCTGTTTCTCGGGTCATGAAGTCAATGAAGGCCTGGAAGGTCACGACCCCAGCCGCATTGGGGTCCACCATGGTCATAATGCGAGCAAACTCCACTTCCCCCTGTGGGGATAGAGGCCGGGCATCATGCCCACGGGTGCTAAAGCCAGGAGGGCTCTACATGTCCCCCCTGAGCACCGCCCAGCCTTGGCTGCACAACCCCAGGAACAGGGTGCTCCCTTTCTCCCTAGACTGCAGCCTCTGTCAGCTCTGCCTTTAGGAAGTCCTGTCCACTAGGCTGAATCTGCTTCCTGCCTGTGGCAGTGCCCCTTTTGCCCATTGGTCCTGGTCTTTTCTCCTGGGACTCCCTGTAGTGCTGCAAACTCAAGCTTTGGAGACACAGAACTAGGTCCAAATTTCCAGCTATGTATCTTTGAACAAGTTAATCTACCTCTGTGAGCCTTTGCTAGCCCCTGTCTGGAATGGTCTAATTCTGCCCAGCCTCAGTGGGTGTGATGAGGAGAAAATGAGATCATGGATGTTAAGGTGGGAGGCACATAGCAGGTGATCATGTAGGACAGGGTACTGATGGGAGGAGGGTGAGGGGCACTCACCAGGTCATAGCCCATGGAGATGAGGCAAGCCCGGAAGTCATCAGGCTCCATCATCCCGTTCCGCTTCTGTAGTGGGTAAGTGGGTGTCAGGCTTGGTCCTCAAACCCCACCAGCTCCCAGGTCCACCACCCCACTAGGCTGGGCCCTTGCTGACCCGGTCAAAGTGGTTGAAGGAGGCCCGGAACTCATTGAGCTGATCCTGGCTCAGGCCCTTGGCGTCTCGGGTCAGTACCTGGTTCTCCACCTCGTTGATGGTGCGGGCAATGGTGGTGAGCAGCTGCTCCCAGCCCACACGGATGTGCTGGGAGAGCAGGAGATGGGCTAAGTCAGTGGGCAGCCAGTGCCTGGCCACGAGCTCGAGCTCCACCCCCAACCCACTGTGAGACCCTGGGTAAGTCTTCCTCTCTGGGCCTCCGTACCCATCTGGAGGTTCCACTGAGTGACCTCCAGTGGCCCTTTCTGCCTTAAAGTTTGATGATTTATTATGTATTAAGTATTGCTCCAATCTGGCCTGGCTTTAGACTGCTATATGATTCTGGACAGGTCACTTCTCACTCGTGGGTCTCAATATCCCCATAGTACATGGGGGATGTGGCCAAGCTGCATTGGGACCCTCCTGGAACAGACGTGCTGTTTCCAGGTGTGGCCGTGCCAAGCTTCCCAGCCTGTGCCGCCTCCGGCGTCTCGGGTCAGTACCTGGTTCTCCACCTCGTTGATGGTGCGGGCAATGGTGGTGAGCAGCTGCTCCCAGCCCACACGGATGTGCTGGGAGAGCAGGAGATGGGCTAAGTCAGTGGGCAGCCAGTGCCTGGCCACGAGCTCGAGCTCCACCCCCAACCCACTGTGAGACCCTGGGTAAGTCTTCCTCTGGGCCTCCGTACCCATCTGGAGGTTCCACTGAGTGACCTCCAGTGGCCCTTTCTGCCTTAAAGTTTGATGATTTATTATGTATTAAGTATTGCTCCAATCTGGCCTGGCTTTAGACTGCTATATGATTCTGGACAGGTCACTTCTCACTCGTGGGTCTCAATATCCCCATAGTACATGGGGGGATGTGGCCAAGCTGCATTGGGACCCTCCTGGAACAGACGTGCTGTTTCCAGGTGTGGCCGCGCCAAGCTTCCCAGCCAGTGCCGCCTCCCCACCTCCATGCCGTAGACGGTGTGCTTATTGTCGAACACCAGGCTCTCCTGCAGCAGCTGGTGGTCGCCCTCCAGCCGGTCAATGTTGTTCTTATAGTTGATGATGATCTGCTCCTGCTGCCTCAGTCCAGCCATCTGCTCCTCCAGAGAGCCAGCCATACCCACTGCCAGGCGCCCCACCTCCTGCAGGGGGACCCGGGCAGGATGAGAACTCCCAGTTCTTGGTGGCCCAGCTCCTGCCCCACTGTCCAAGCCTTACCTCCATCTTCCCCTGGATCCAGGGCCCAATCGCATTGGCCTGGGCTGCAAACTGTCGCCGGAGCCTCTCATTCACCTGCTGCCGTGCCAGCTCCTCCTGCAGCATCTGGTCACGGCTGGGCACCAGCTTTCGGACCTGAAAGGGGAGTGGCTGTGCCAGGGCAGCTCTGGAGGAATCCTGCCCCTCAAACAACCCCTGCTGCTCTGAACCAAGGTGTCAGGGCTTGCTGGGCACGCGCTGGGGCAAATCACTCAACCTCTCTAGGCTTGTTTCCTCATCAGTAAATGGGGCATCAACTTCATTTATAACTAACTTTTGTAAAGTTACCAGATTTCATTATATTTCACATCAGGCCTGACAGGAAAATGCTGCTGTTAGGGCCTCTTTGCAGATACGGCCGACAGGCAGGGTGACTTGTCCAGCACCACATGGAGTCTGTGGCAGACCGCAGACCCTTATTTTGGGACACCTGAGATTTCAGGGCGATGAGAGGTCTCAGGAGCAGGTGGGAAGCAGGGGGTGGCCACAGGCAGCACTGACCGTGTCCCACTTGGTGTTGATGTCCTGTGCGCTGAGCGTGAGGTAGGGGTTGGTCAAGCTGGGCCGCAGCCCATAAGTCTGGCAGATCTTCTGGATCTCACCCTGGATGCCCAGGATGGCACCCCGCTCTCGGTCAGCCTCAGGCAACGTCGCCTTGAACTGCTCATGTGCTGTCAGCAGGCTCTGGGGGCAACAGGCAGGAAGGATCAGCCAGGACCCCCACTTCCTGTAAGTGAGAGAAAGGGCAGCACCGTGCTCCAGGCCATCCAGTGGGTCCAGGGCAGGGCTGGCTCAAGAACCCAGTCCTGTCTCCCAGTCCAGCTCTCAGAAACAGGTTTTCCTTCCCCCCACTCCTCAAGAGCCTAAGGGAGTGGCCGACAGCATTTTAGGCCAGCTTCCCTGTCATCTCATGCAGCCCCCGTCCCCCCCCCCC
>NW_005356944.1:2216336-2220575 GCF_000412655.1 Myotis brandtii | reverse complement strand
CCCCCCCCCCCGGAACACCCACGCCCACCTGGGTCTCCTCCACGGAGTGCACCAGCCAGACGTCCTGCAGGTCCTCCACGGCGCCATCCAGCCAGTTGTTGAAAGGTGCTGCCCGCCGTGCAAACTCCAGCTGCAGCTGGTCGATGGTCTCCAGCAGCTTCTCCATCCTCTGAAGGCCGCAGGAATGGCGGAGAGTCAGCAGTTTGCCCAACAGGCCCCCTCACCTGTCTCCAGTCCAGCCCCCAGCCTCACCTCAAGCGCATCCCGCCTCTTCTGGGTCAGCGTGCCCAGGTTGTCCCACTGGTCGCAGATGGCCTGGCAGCGGCTGTTCACTGAGGCAGCCTCATGGTAGTCTAGCTCACTGGGGGCGAGAAGAGGGGGTGACTGGGGGGCCAGACCGCAGCCCAGATTTCCCCCTGATCCACACCCCTGGTGGTGGTGAAGGTGTAAGAAAGCCAGGGCAGGTGGGGGTGAAGCGGGGCTTTCCTGAAGGGGGCGTTCCCAGCGTGGCCCTAGGGGAATAGGGGTTCCCACTGGTTTCTGCTTGTCCCTCAGGAGTTTGAATGGAGGGGCGGGGTTATGCGAAAAGGGGCGGGTTTACTGGAGGAGGTGCCAAGACGGTAGCCAACCCGGTGCGAAGCTGAAGGGAGCGGGCGGCCATGGGGTTGGTGAGGGGCAGTGAGTGGCGGTAGGGAGGAGTGTGGGCAGCAGAGCGGGGTCGGAGATGGGGATGGGGATAAGGGAGGAGGGGAGGAGCGAGTGGTGATGGGGAAAGACAAAGGGAGAACAGTCTTGAAGGCAATGAGGATCGGGGCGGGGCTCGAAGCCGAGGGGCGGGGTCGGGCAGACAGGGGCGTTGTCTCGGGGGGCGGGCCCGGCAGTGGGCCACGCCCACTCGAGCTCCTGGGCCACGCCTACTTGAGCTCCTGGGCCAGCGCAGCGACGTGCTCCACGCGGTCCTGGTGTGCCGCCAAGTCGCTTTCAAAGGCCTCGTGGCGCCGTATTAGCGCCCGCACCTCCTGTAGCGATGCCGACTCATAGTCGCGCTGGGTCAGAATTTCCTCCTTTCCTGCTCAGGAAGAGGAGCGGGGCCTGGAGCGGGGCTGTGCCCGCGTTGATTCTTCATCTGGAATCGCAGGTGATCACACCTGCCTGGCCCACCCTAGCGGTTTGCTTTGAGGCGCTGGCCTCATAGAGTGAAATGAAACTCCTGTTCCAGGACATGCCGGTAACTGACGTCTGCGTCCCTGACCTGCGCGGTGTGGGGTGGCCCTTGGTACTGATTTGGAATTATCTGATGGAGAACTACCTCCCAGTGACTCTGAGCCTGATGAGCTCCTGACGCGGTTTCCTCCGCTCACCTGTGTCCCTAGCGCCTGGCATTTGGTAGACCCTCTATGAATATTTGTTGATGAGTGAATAATGAACCTAAAAGTGCTTGGAGAATGACAATTACCATAATTATGCAAATAAAAACATATTTATAATGGCAGCAGCAACCATTGATTGAGTGCCTCTGCATTTTGCAGAAAAGGTAATTGAAATTTAGAGGTTTGGAGATCTCAGGGTCACCTAAGTGGCCTTATATTTAAGGACTTCTTATTATATCAAACCATCATTATTTCTCATACCCGTAATCCATTGTTAGTGTTTGTTCATTATTTTTAGGCAGGAATCATTCGTTTGTAGGACTAAAATCCTGACAGAATACAGAATGGCTGTGTTCATACAGAGTAATATATGCGACTCATGCAATATTTTGGCATCAATATACTTTGAGCATAACTTAAGTGACATTAGGGTTAGGGATGCTCTTATGGATACATGCTACATATACAAATAAAATGCTAAGTGACAAATATATTAGAGCAGACCTCCAGAAGGCCAGACCCAGAAGAGAAGGGCCTGGCTCTACACATAAAGAAACTGTAGCCCAAAGAGGGGCCGTGACTTGGTTGCATAGCAAGGGTGGGACCAGGAAACAAGTCTCCAACTTTCCGGCAGAACCCCTACCCCTGGCCGGCGCATTCTGCCAGGAGTCCCACTCTCTCCAGTCTCCACCCCAGGACAGAATCAAGCCCCAGGAAGTGTCCTACCCCGAGTCCAGGCTTCGTGCAGGGAGGCCTTCTGCTGGAACTTCTCAGCCAGGTGCTGGAGTCGCTGCAGACGCCGGATCTCGGAGAGCAGCCAGTCCTCATAGCCTTTCTCCACTTGCTCCAGCCCCCGCCATGCGTTGGCGATGTCCTGTGGGGCAGGCAGAGGTGCCCTCCATCATGGCTCACCCATTGCTCAGAAGGGGACACAGATCCCAAGGTCACCCAGAGAATACGGGCACCGGCTCACCGAGACCAGCTTGCCCTCGGAGGGCATGAAGGCGGGCCGGTGGCTCAGCCGCAGCTTGGTCTGCAGCGTGTTGAAGTTGATCTCCAGCTGGCACTTCTCCTGCACGCGGGGCGGCTTGTGCAGGCGCCGGTAGTCCCGAAAGTCCTCCAGCTTGCGCTGCATGGCACTCATGCTGTGCTTGCCCACACGGTTCTCCAGCCACGGGATGGTGCGGCGGATCCATTCCAGCAGCTGCCAGGGCCAGGCAGGAGCAGAGCAGAGAGCTCTGGGCTGGCGTGTTCACCTCACCCGCCCCTCTACACCCACACCTAGGCTGTGCCCAAAAGGCCTGGCTCCAGCAGAGTGGGGGTCTGAAGGGAAGAATGGGGGATCCCCACTAGTCTGGGAAGGAGTAGGGTGGTTAATTTCTGAGTCCAGGGACCAGTATAAGTTGGCACAGAGCAAAAACAATGAGACCACCTAAATATGAGTGAATGGATAAATGAATGAGGAAATGAGTGAATGGTGAGTGAATGACCAGGAGCTTGGAAAGGCAGAAGGTGGGAGGAGCTGGTGAAGATTTCATGAGGAGGCTGGGGGAGACCAAGGCTCCTCTGAGGAGAGGGAGACGTGGCCGGCACAGACCTGAGTGGGCAGGTGGGGAGGGCACAGGTGGGGATGGGAGACGCTCTCTGGCTCACCTCACTGGCAAGCTTCTCATACTCCTGCATGAGCCTCTCATTCTCCTGGTTCACAGCTAGCACCTTGCAGATCCTGTTGGCGGCTGTCTCTGCCTGTGGGGTGGGGGTAGGGGTGGGGTAGAGTGGCTGCCATAGAACAAGCTGCCACAGACACCCCCAACCCAGCCTCCCTCTGTAAAGCCTATGAACCCTGGGCTGTACAAACAGGAACAAGGACGAGGGGAGCACATCTTTCTGGGTGCAGAGGGGCTTCCAGGCCAGAAGCCTCTGCCCCTGAACTCCCTGAGGACTGCGTGTGTGCAGCCGGGATGTGGCGCTCCCACCCACGGGCCTGGCATCTCCAAATGTTGAGATGCTTCCAAGGTTGGCCCTGAGTCCACAACCCCTCACCTGCTCAGCGCCAGCGAAGGCATGGTAGAAGCAGGAAACGTAGGTCATGATGGCCTTCTCATCGGGCTTTGGCGTGTTCACAATGTCTGGGGGATGGCAGCGAGGTGTTTATTGGCCAAACCCAGGGGTGGGAAATGGGCTCATGTCCCCACCCAGGCAGAGATCTATCTCCCTTAGAATGGGAGGGGACAGAGACATCTAGCCATGGCCACCAGCTGCCAGCTACATCTTCCTCTTCCCTGAATCCCTCTCTGATCACCCCAGCGCCCAGCCGTCTCCCCCTCTGTGGGGTGAGGAAACCATGTGGGAGTAGGTGAGTGGGCAGACACCGCAGCCTTCATGAGGCACCAGACCACACTGCCTGGTGTTTCTAACCATCCCACAACTCTGTCTGTCTGTCTTTCCCCCAAGTTCTCATCCACCGATGCCCACACATTCAGGGTACCAGGCACAGCAGGTGCTCAGAAAGTGTGTGCTGTTTTAATTTTTTAAAAAATATTTTGTTATTGATTTCAGAGAGGAAGGGAGAGATAGAAACATCAGTGATGAGAGAATCATTGATTGGCTGCCTCCTGCATACCCCCTACTGGGGATCGAGCCAGCAACCTGGGCATGTGTCCTTGACTGGACTCGAACCTGGGACCCTTCAGTCTGCAGGCCTATGATCTATCCACTGAGCCAAACTGGCCAGGGCTGCTGTTTCAATTAGCTAAAGCCTTGCTTGGGCACAGGGACCACACACAGCACCTCCCCAAAGGAGCTCTCAGTCTTGAGGGACCAATATGTTCCAAGAGACCTAGGAAACTGGGATATGAGGCAGAGGTGG
>NW_005356944.1:2208783-2216324 GCF_000412655.1 Myotis brandtii | reverse complement strand
CAGAAGGGGAGGGAAGGCTGGTTCCATTAGGTGGAGGGGGGCAGGGAGATGGACTAGAGGGGCCTAGAGAGGAGGGCCAGTGGCATAAAGGATTCTGACCAGGGAGCCAGGTGAAGGGCAGGGCCTTCTAGGAGGAGGGAAGAACAGATGTAGAGGTTAGACCATGAGGTAGTCTGCCTCTAACCTTCTGCATCCAACATCTTAGGGATGTCCAGGTATTTCTCTGCCACCTCGAAGGCAGTGTTCAGGTTCCCAATGGGGTCATCCTGGATGGGTATGAGGGGGAGAGATTAAAGGGCAGAGGCTGAGGGCAGAGGTTTTGGGGAGTTGGGGCTGGGGGTGTCGGAGGCCAACCTTGCGCAGTTTGGCATAGTCGATGAGGTCGGGGCGGTGTCGGTGGATGAGAGCACAGAGGGCCAGGCCATCCTTCCAGCTGGACAGAGAGATGGGGGTCAGGCCCGAGTTCAAGCTGAGGCCCTGTCCTACCCCTGAAGCATCCCCATCAGGGAAGCCTCATCTGTCAAATGGAGTAAAGTCTAAACTCCTTTGCTTGGCATTCGAGGCACTTCATTACTAGACTCGGACTACCTCCCGCCATGATTCTTTCACATACCCCAGGCTTAGGCCCCACCAATTTCTAGATGTTTTTGGCCTCCTGCCCACAGGTCCTCTCTGGCTGAATGCCCTCCCAGGAATATCTCCAATGCTCCCTCTTCCAGGAAGTCTCCCTCACCCTCCTGGAGTCAATTCAACACTGACTGAGTCCTCCTATTTTCAGACACTGTTCCAGGAACTCGGCTGTGACCTCTCCTCCCCTGCGGCTTGTAACAGGGGCCAGCTCTGGGCCCCAGGGCCTGGCAGAGGCCCGCGCGCTCGAGCTGACCAGCTGACAGACCTGGTGTGGAAGTTTTGCACGTTGACATTGCGGTATGGCGCTGTCTTCCGCTGGCACCACAGCAGCAAGCCTTCCTTGGCCGAGGTTTCTGGATGCAGATGAGGGCGTGTTAGCTGGAGAGGGGTCTGGGCCAGGTCCTCTCACCTTACCTGCTCCTCCCCACCATCCCCTGCTCACCCTCCACAGAGATGTCCTGGATGGCAAAGCGCAGGATGATGGTCCAGATCATGCCCAGGGTCATCTTCAGGTTCCCATCCACGATCTCTACAGGGCGGGGATGGGGCAGATCCCACCTGGGGTTCAAGGCCTGTGCTACCAGCCTCAGCTACCTCCTCCTGCTCTGCTCTCTGGAGCCTGGTCCCTCATCCCAGGGCTGGTGCCTAGTAGGTACTCAACTGTTTTACTTAAAGTTGATTCTAACCCAGTCTAGGGATCAGGGCATGGGCTGGTGTTTTGGGCACATTTGCTCCTTACAGTCCCTCCCATGAGGCATGGATGGTTATCCCCATTGTTGAGATGAGAAAACTGAAGCTCACAGAGGTGACTTGCTGATGGCAGGAACACCCCCAAACCCCGCCTAGGCCCCCTCCTGTCACCTTCTCACCTTCAGCCCCGATGGACACCAGCCTAACCCCCTTGCTGGCAATGAAGTCCAGGGCCTTGTTGACATTGGCAATTTTGTGGAAGCGCATCTTGCCTTTGTCTGGCCTGGACAGCCTCTCTCCTGGGTGTAAAAGAAGAGGTAAAGGGTCAAAGGTCATGAGAGGAAGTTGGAGATCTTGTCCTCAAATGTTCCCCTCCATAGCCAATCCCCTGCAGTCTCTGCTGCCGTATTCCCCCAGCTCTCGGGATCCCCCTAGGTCCCGGGGTCCCTGTGCACGAATTTGCACACCTCACCTGAAATGACCTCCAGGAGCAGCATGAGCTTGAGGCCATTTCGGAAATCCTCCTCGATATTCTCGATCTGGGTGCCCGCCTTGCGCAGGTGCGAGTTGCACCAGGCAGTGAAAGTCTGGGGGCGGAGAACAGCGCTCAGACCCTAGCGCTGAGGACAGTGCTCAGGCTCCTTGGTCGGGCAGATCTCAGAGCCCAAGGCCCTGGATTCCAGTCTTGGCTCAGTCACTGACTTGCTGTGTATCTGGGCCAGTCCCTTTCCCTCTCTGAGCTTTAGTTCTCCTGGAAGAGGAGAAATGGGGTCTGGGTCCCATGCAGGTCTCAGTTTGGACGCTGAGCAGTCTCCAACACTGGAGGGGGCGTGGTTAGAAAATCATAAAGCAGACACGCCAAAGCCTGGGGCCCTCTGAGGTACCAGGGCCAATGCAGGAAGATACAGCCTTTTTAAAACCTGAAAAATTCTGGGTCAAAGCACATCTGGCTCTGAGGGTTTGGCCCGAGGGACTGTGCACCTGTGTGTTCTTATGTGAGCCCCATCGACCCTCCGGGCTGGTTGTGAGTTGGCCTCCAGGTAGATATGAGTGTGGAAGAGCTTTGCAGGCTGTGGAGGGTCGGTCAGCTGGGCACTCGGGCCCGGCCTGACCTAGTTTGTGGAGGTGACTCTCCTCCCCTGCCCCCCAGGATAGAGAGTTAGAAACATCGATGAGAGAGAAACATCGATCAGCTGCCTCCTGCACACTCCCTACTGGGGATGTGCCCGCAACCAAGGTACATGCCCTTGACCGGAATCGAACCCGGGACCCTGAGTCCGCAGGCCGATGCTCTATCCACTGAGCCAAACCGATTAGGGCTGTGTGTTCTTATATGAGCCCCATCGACCTCTCCGGGCTGTTGTGAATTGGCCTCCAGGTAGACAGGGTTTGGCCCGAGGGACTGTGCACCTGTGTGTTCTTATGTGAGCCCCATCGACCTCTCCGGGCTGTTGTGAGTTGGCCTCCAGGTAGATATGAGTGTGGAAGAGCTTTGCAGGCTGTGGAGGGTCGGTCAGTTGGGCACTCGGGCCCGGCCTGATCTAGTTTGTGGAGGTGACTCTCCTCCCCTGCCCCCCAGAGTTAGGGCATCTGAAAAGCTGGTCTGGGATGGGAAGGCTGGTATATGGCTGTGTGTCTACTGGGGATGGGGTGACCTGGAGCCTGGCGCACAAGTTTCTACCAAACTACCAAGCTTTCAGGCCTGGATTCTCCTGGATCCATCAGCTATGAAGTCCTTGGTCGAATCCATATTTGGGCTCCAATCCTCTCTTAGGCTCAGCCTCCCCATCTGTACAGCTAAGGGCACAGACTCCATGTTGTCTCGGGTCTCTCTTCCCCGACCTGGCAGGATTCTAGAATCAGAGCATTCCCCTACCACAAAGCTGGTTCTCCTGGACGGTGGCCCTGGAAGTTATTTGGAATTCTTTCCCTCAGCCAGTGTCCCCTCCTCAGAAACAGCTTTTCAGATGCCCTAGAAGCTGACCTGGGAGATGATGCTTTAAATTCTTGAGGGGCTGTCATTGCTAAGGGAAGGGGGTGAGCCTCCTGTCACTGGAGGTGTTTTGAGCGCTGAGCACTACTTGATGGGGCCCCAAGCACAGGAAGGGCAGTTGATTCTCTGCAGTGCCTTCCAGCCCTGGAGTCTGGGATGCCCTGGAAATGGAGGGCGCAGGGGGCAGGCAGGCCTGGGCGGGGCCTCCATGGAAAAGGAGGAGGCATTCTTTCACTCGACAAACATGATTCTTTTTTTTTTTTTTAATTGTTGTTGTTAATCCCCACCCGAGGATATTTTTCCATTGATTTTTAGGGAAAATAGAAGAGAGAGGGAAAGACAGAGAGAAACACATCGGTTGGTTGCCTCCTGCACCAGCCCTGACCAGGGCCCGGGCTGGGGAGGAGCCTGCAACCAAGGTACATGCCCTTAACCGGAATCAAACCCGGGATCCTTTGGTCCGCAGGTCGATGCTCTATCTACTGAGCCAAACTGGCCAGGTCCAAACATGATTCTTAATGAGATGTGGCCCCTGCCCTGAAGGAATTCACAGTCAGTCAGAGTCATGTTGGTCTGAGAAGAGCTGGGAGAGACTGGTGTCCGGGATTCCAGGGGAGTTCTCTAAATCAGGTGGGGACCTCTTGGGGAAGGCTAATATTTGATCAGAGCTGTAATGGAGGAGCAGAAATTATTCAGGCAGCAAAGGGCAGGCAAGGGCATTCTGGGCAGGGGCAGCCACGTGGGCAAGTGCTTGGCAGTAAGAAACAGTTGCTAGGTTTGCGAGGCTACAGCTATCTGGCCACTGCCAGAGTGAAGCTGGGGGTGTTGGGCTGTAAGTAGTGGGAGGCAGGCCGGAGGGGCAGCAGTGGCCAGGTCATGCACGAACTTGGGTGCTAAGCCAGGGAGTTTGAACTTGACCCTGAGAGCAACAGGGAGTCAGGGAAGTTTTCAGGCAGAGGAGGTGTGGGGGGGAGGCCAGCAGAACTGTGTTTTTTAAAAACTCATTCTGGTTGCAGAGTGGAGACTGAAGACTAGGCAGAGCAGAAGGGAAAAGTGGGGAGGCGGTGACCGGGACCAGGGTGAGAGAAGGGAAGGTGGCAGGACGAGGTGGATGAGATAGAAACATCTGTTCCTGCTGGAGTACACGCTCCCTGAGCTTGTCCCCTGCTGAGTTCCTGGCACCCAAAACAGTGCCTGACACATAGTTGGACCTTCTCAAGAAATAATGCGTGGATATTTTTGAATGAGGTTGAATGAAGAGGACTCAGGCATCAGGTGGGAGGAGGTGGGAGTGTTCCAAGATGCAGAAGAGTAGCAGGGATGAGGCAGGGCTAAAGCTGAGCGCAGAGATGTTCGTTACATTGTGATAAACAATGTTGGATGAGAAAGAACAGACCAGAATGTCCAGCATCCCCGAGAAGCTGATTAATTTACAGAGCATCTACACTCCTCAGCCATTGAATGAATGGATGAGGTGGGTGGCTGTAAGTTGGATTGAAAGGATATTCCTGATATTTTGTTAAGTGACAAGAGGCATGTATCTTTTTTTAAAATTATTATTATTTTTTTATATATTTTATTGATTTTTTACAGAGAGGAAGGGAGAGGGATAGAGAGCCAGAAACATCAACGAGAGAGAAACATTGATCAGCTGCCTCCTGCACGCCCCCACTGGGGATGTGCCCGCAACCAAGGTACATGCCCTTGACCGGAATCGAATCCAGGACCCTTGAGTCCACAGGCCAACACTCTATCCACTGAGCCAAACCGGTTCTGGCTGGAGGCATGTATCTTAAGAAGGACACATGGACCTGGATCAGGGAGAGGCCTGGGTGGGTGGGGGTGAGGATAAGAGTTGTTGCATAGCAGATGGCAGCTGGAGTCAGGGGCAGGAATGACATCGCCGGGAGATTGCTGGACCAGCGGGCCACAGCCCGGCTTGGAGACAGGTGCAAGAGGAGCCTGAGGGAAAGCTTGTCACCTGGGGAAGCTTGTCAGCTGAGCCTCCTGGTCCCTGGAGTCATCTCCCGTCACCTAACCCAGTAGAAGTGCTCTGATTCTCAATCCTGGGATTCTCAGATCCTGCAAATTTCACTGAGCACCCCTGTTGCCTGCCCAGGCCTGGAGTCATACTGTTGGCAAATGTGGAGCAGGGTCCAATACCCCCATGGTGTCCTCCCTGTTCCTGGCCTGCCACTCTCTAAGGTTTTTTCACCCCAGCCTGGATCATTTCTCTTCTGGGAACCCAGGTGTCCTGCCCCCTCCACTCAGGAAAGTCTGGGAGTGAAAATAGCTCAGGGAGAGGGGGCCTGAGCACCCTACAAGGCTGGGCCAAAGCGGCAGCTGCCCACGTGCCCCTCTCCAGCTCCCACAAGCTGCTGCCTCAGCACAAAGTGTCCATCTGGCCAGAGAGTCGGGTTACTGCGTAAGGGGACCCAGGGCTCCCTCCTCCCCAGTCCTGTGGCCTTTTCAGCAGACCCAGGGCCGCTGGGGCAGGGAGGGGTATCCTGAGAAAGAGTGGGAATGCGGCAAGCAAGGGGCAAAGACCCTCAGGTTGGGGGGTGGGGGTCCCGTTTTCTGACAGCATATGATTTGGGTCCTATTTCTGCCTCTTTCTAGTCCTCAGTTTCCTCATTTGACAATTGGAATAGAGTGACTACGGACACCATGCTGGAGAGAATACAGAGGAGAGGGTGGGAAGGGATCTGGGGTGCTTGTCCGCACGACATTCCTAAGTCTCTTTACTAGTTGCCTGGCTGCTAGGGTGGGGCCTGGGAATATCTAACTAGAGAGGTGGGGTAGGTGTGGGGAGAAAGAGATTATTCTTCCAGAAACCCCCAAACTTGGATCTCCTGAGCTAAGGCCAACCTGTTTTCGCCAGGAGAAGTAGGGCAGTGGACCCAGGGGAATGAATCCTGGGGGGCACACCGGAAACTCTCCTTGTCATCCTAAACCCCTCATGAGGGCTCCCAGCCCTCTCTCTCTTCCAGTCCTGGGGGACAGCAGAGGACTGATGGGCAGAGCCTGGGCGAGGGAGTGGCGCTCTGCAGGCTCCACTCCTGACCTGCTGAGATGACAAACCAAAACTGACCGGCTTTTCGGGCCTCAGTTTTGCCATCAGGAAATGGGCTGGTACTCACTTTCCGCTGCTGCTTCTCCCAGGCCGGGTCCAGCAGCAGGTCGCGATCCCAGTCCTCCTCCTGTTCCATATACTCGCCGCCGCCGCCCGCGAAGGGCCCCTCCCCGGCCCCCAGACCCTCGGGCTGCATAACCATCATCATCTCGCTGGAGCTCCTGGCTTCGCTCTGCTCGGCGCTCTCCAGGACACAGGGGCCGCGTTAAGTAGCGGCGGGCCCAGCCCCGGATCGGATTCGCGCTAAATATGGGGGCGGGGGGAGGGGCCGAATGGGGGCGAGGGCGCTCGGGTCCGGACCCGGCCAGAAGGTGCACGGGGCCTGGGGACTGCAGAATTTGGGGGCATTGGCTCGGATCCCGTGACGGAGATCCGGGGTTCGCGTTCCAGCTCTGCCGCTAGGGCGCTGTGTGAGCTTGGGAAAGCCACGGGCTCTCTGTTTCCTCGTGCACAACGGAGACGACAATAATAATAGTGGCTGCAGACCGCTCTAGACGCTGCGCTTTGGGCCTCCTCCTGACCCTCTTCCTGCGCGGCGCTGGTGGGAAACCGGGAGCCCTATCCCCATTTCACAGTCAGGAACACCAAGGCGCAGAGATGTTTTGAACGTTTCCTGGGGTGACTAAGGGAGAGACTCGAGCATGGGGAGGGGCTCCAGGCCAGCTGGATGGGCCGATGCAGGGCTATTAATATCGGGGAGGCTGGGGGGTCATGGGGAATGTGCTGAGCCGGGAAACCCCGACGCCACCAAGGGTGCAACTCAATCCTGCAGGCACCCTGGAGAGCCAGACCAGCGAGCCGGGCTTCCGCGGGCGGCGCGGGGCCTCCGTGGGTGGGCGGAGCTACAACGCCGCTGCCCCGCCCCAGTTCCAGCGCCAACAGGATTCCAAGCATCTTCTTGGCTCACTTGGCCGTCCAATCACATCTCCGCATCCGCCGGCGACTCCACGTGACTCTAAACTCACAGCCACGCCCCTCAGAGCTTCCATTGGTCGGGGTAGACTTCCGTCTGACACTATCCCCGCCCCAATACGGAAGCGGCGGGGTACTCGGGATCCTTCAGCGTGGGTCCAGGCCATGGGGCAGCCCAGGGCG
>NW_005356944.1:2161528-2208746 GCF_000412655.1 Myotis brandtii | reverse complement strand
GCCCTGGAGCTGGCCTACGTGCTTGTGCTGGGTCCTGGGCCGCCCCCGCTGGGACCCCTGGCCCGGGCCTTCCAGCTGGCCCTGGCCGCCTTCCAGCTGCTTAACCTGCTGGGCAACGTGGGGCTCTTCCTGTGTTCGGATCCCAGCATCCGGGGCGTGATGCTGGCCGGCCACGGTCTAGGCCAGGGCTGGGCGTGAGTGGGGCACGGGATTCGGCGGTGTAGCGGGAGCCTTGGACACGGGGAGGGGCCTTGGGACCTGAAGATGTTAGAACCAGATTCTATAGGATCCACTTGTTAGAACCAGAGAACTCATTTAGAACCTGGATGGGAGAGCTAGGAGTATTATTCACTTACAAATTTTACTGAGCACCTACTATGTGCCAGGTAAACTATAGGCATAATAAATAAATTATATAGAATGTTAGAAGATGGTGGTATGGAAACAAAATGTAGAGCAGGGTAGAAGGGGTGCAAGTTGCAGTTTTAAATAGGGTGGACAAGGTAGACCTCATTAAGAAGGTGGCATTTAAGCAAAGACTTGAAGAAGGTGGGGGAGTTAGCCATATGGGAATCTGGGGGAAGAGTGTTCCAGGCAGAGGGAACAGACAACATAAAGGCTCTGAGGCAGTTATGTGCTTAGCATGTTCCAGGAACAGCAAGAAGACCAGTGTGGCCAACGTGGAGTGAGAGAAGGGGAGGAGAGAGGTTAGACATGTAAAGAACTAGTAGGACATTGAAGGCTTTGCTTTTTACTAGAAGTGAGATGGAGAGCCATTGCAGGGTTGTTTTTTAAGATTTATTTTTAATCCTCACCTGATGATATGTGTGTGTGTGTGTGTGTGTGTGTGTGTGTGTGTGTGTGTTTTGATTTTAGAGCTGGTTTGGCTCAGTGGATAGAGCGGCAGCCTGTGGACTGAAGGGCCCCAGGTTCGATTCCAGTCAAGGCCATGTACCTTGGTTGCGGGCACATCCCCAGTAGGGGGTGTGCAGGTACTGGGGATGTGCAGGAGGCAGCTGATCTGATCGGTGTTTCTCCCTCATCGATGTTTCTAACTCTCAATCCCTCTCCCTTCCTCTCTGTAAAAAATCAATAAAATATATTTTTAAAAAATTGATTTTAGAGAGACAGGCTGAGAGAGGACAAGAAGAGAGAAGCATTGCTGTGAGAGAGAAACATCAATCGGTTGCCTACCATATATGCCTGACTGGGAATCGAAACCACAACCTGGGTATGTTCCCTGACTGGGAATGGAACCCAAGACCCTTCCATGCATGGGATTATGCTCCAACCAACTGAGCCACACTGGCCAGGGTGCTATTGGAAGGTTTTGAGCAGAGGAGGGACATGACTTAGATTTTGTTGTTGTTAATCTTCATCCAAGGATTTTTTTTCCCCATTGATTTTTTAGAGAGTGGAAGGGAGAGGGAGAGACACATCAATTGGTTGCCTCCTGCACGTACCCTGACCGGGATTGGGGATTGAGCCTACAACAGAGGTATGTGCCCTTGACCGGAATCGAACCCCAAGATCCTTCAGTCTGCAGGCTGACGCTCTAACCACTTGAGCAAAACCAGCTAGGGCATGACTTAGATTTTTAAGGATCAGTCTAGCTGCTGGGGTGAGACTACTCTAGGAGGGGGCAAAGGTGGAGTCAGGAAGACTAGTCAGGAGGTTGCCATAATCCAGGTGAGAGTTCATGGTGATTGGAGGAAGGCAGAAGTTTGCTCCTGGATGTTAAAACCAGAGAAAGGCCTTAGGACTAAGGATGTCAGAGCTGGAAGTGACCTCAGACCTGCAGTGCTAGAACTGGGAGGGCTGGGAAGTGGTGTTCAGCCTGCATTTACCTATGAATAACCTGAGGCTTAGCAAGGGCAACCTCTGCTTTCCCAGGACGGGCTCACAGGCATGAGACGGGGCACTCAGAGCTGCTGGGGGAACTGACCCTGTGGTTCTTCCTTGCAGTTACTGCTACCAGTGCCAGAGCCAGGTGCCGCCACGCAGCGGACATTGCTCTGCCTGCCGCGTCTGCATCCTGCGTCGGGATCACCATTGCCGCCTGCTGGGCCGCTGTGTGGGCTTTCACAACTACCGGCCCTTCCTGTGCCTGCTGCTTCATGGCGCGGGAGTCCTGCTCCACGTCTCTGTGCTGCTGGGCCCTGCCCTGGCAGCTCTGCTGCAAGCCCACACGCCCCTCCACACCGCTGCCCTCCTCCTGCTGCCCTGGCTCATGCTGCTCACAGGTGGGAGCCAGGGAGGCCTCCACAGAGAGGCAGAGGCCCTAGTAGTGGGCCATTCTGGTGGGAGATGGGGCTGTGGGCAGTCCCTAGCAATGCCCTGGGGACCCAGTCCCAGTATCATTTATTGGGGTTGGTGGTGAGGACAGCTTGGTATTCAACTGGATATGGTAAAATACAGTGCTTGAACACAGGTACAGAGATCTGCCTGGGAGAATTAGGGAAGGATTCTAGGAGGTGTTGGCCGAGGAGGAAAGACTGGGGAGGTCACTGGGGGAAGGTCACTGGGGGAGTATTCTAAAGGGGACCATTCTAATCGAGGCCTTGGATGTTGGGCAGGGAGCAGCAAAGGCAATTGGATGGGAATTGTGAGAATTAAGGCCAGGACAGTAGGTTAGGACTGGATGGTGGAGGCCTTGAATGCTGGTGTGAAGAGATGGCCCTCACTTGCCTGGGCAGTGGGGAGCCAGTGAAAGTTACAGGCAGGGGAAGACTTGGATCAGGAGGTTGATTGAGAGGCCAAGTTCTAGATGACATTTATTCCTCTTTCTTCTGTCACCACCCAAGATAAAAGCCCCACTGGTCTTTTATACTCTTTGCCCACCCCCCCACCCCAAATGCTCTGGGCTTTCTCTCCCCTGCCTCCTTCCTCCTGAACTCTATACCCACAGTCCCCTCTGTACCCTTGTCCTGTAGTTCTTAGTTCAGCAGATACTTGTGACTGACTGTGGGCCAGGATGAAGCCTGCTCTACTTTTCCAGTGTAGCACACAGTACAGCTGTAATTAAGTAACTGAGAAGGGACCTCATGAATGTCTGTGCGCTCCCTGAGGTCAGAGGTTCTGTCAGAGGTTCATGCTGATATTTGCGGTGCCTGGCACCATGTCCAGCACATGGGAAGTGCTCAAACATTTGGGATGCATGAATGAAAGTCATACCTAAGGTAGAGGACTGTGTCTGCCCGGTCACTGGTGTGTTCCCATCACCCAGCAGGGGCCGGCTAGGGAACAGAGACTCACTGTTTGCTGGGGGAGGAATGAACTCTGCTTCATGGTGGAGGTAGGGGGTAGCTGGAGGGCAGGAGCTGGGCTTTGGGGGACTGGGCCTGCTGCTGCCCCCTGATCCCGTCTGCTCTCTCCTTGCAGGCAGAGTGTCTCTGGCGCAGTTCGCGCTGGCCTTCGTGACCGACACGTGTGTGGCGGGTGCCCTGTTCTGTGGGGCTGGGCTGCTCTTCCATGGGATGCTGCTGCTTCGGGGCCAGACCACCTGGGAATGGGCGCGGGGCCAGCACTCTTATGACCTGGGCCCCTGCCACAACTTGCAGGCAGCCCTGGGGCCCCGCTGGATCCTTGTCTGGCTCTGGCCCTTTCTGGCCTCCCCGTTGCCTGGGGACGGGATCACCTTCCAGACCACAGCTGATGTGGGACTGGTGGCTTCCTGACTCCAGGAAGAGCCAGAGCTGTACAGGGAGGGAGGAGGGGTGAAGGGGCTCATAATTCATTTCAGGCCCACCCCCGGCCTCAGGAGGAGAGGCAGGTTGGTACTTAATGTCTGCTTTCAGCAACTCCAGCCCCATCCTTGGCCTTGCCCCTGCCCAGCTTGGACTCAGTCTCCAGGGTGTGGGCCCTGTGAGTCTGCCTCTATCAGTGGCCCCCGAGTGCAGTGGAGGGTCTGGCAAGGGGCTGCTTGGCCAACCTAGCTGCCCCTTTGCCAGATTAATAAAGCACCCACTTGATTCTTGGATTCCCTCCAGCTTTATGGGTTTCTGGTCCCTCACTGTTGCCCGGCTGCTGTTTCAGGTTCCTCTGATTGTCACGTCTGGGAACCACTGAACACCTGAGGAGCCAGGGCTCTGCCTCTGTGGCCATGGTGGGGTCGGGGTGGGAGCACCAGTGGCCAAGGTGGCATGTATTGATCCAGGGCATGAGCATCTAAAATTCTGTTATTTTTCCTCACCCAAGAATATTTTCCCATTGATTTTTAGAGAGTGGGAGACAGAGAGAGAAACATCGATGTGAGAGACACACTGATTAATTGCCTCCTGCACGCGCCCCAACCAGGGCCCAGGCCGAGGAGGAGCCTGCAACTTGAGGTGTGTGCCCTTGGCCAGGATCAAACCCAGGACCCTTCAGTCCGCAGGCTGATGCTCTATCCACTGAGCCAAACTGGCTAGGGCACGTCTAAAATATTTTCCCAGGTTCATTGCTTTAGAGTTAGAAGCATTCCCACATCAACAATTTCATTGAACCTCTCTCTAGCTAACCTGATACACTGAATAGCAATTATGTGGGTAGAAAACTTAAGGCTCTGAGAGTTGATGTGATAAGTTCATGGGGTAGTAAATGGAGGAATCAGGATTTGAACCCAGATCTTTGTGCTTTCTCCTTCAAGCATCTGTGACAGGTGGTGCTGACAGGGCTACACTCCTCTTGGGACTGTTCAGGAGCTACTTACTAAACCTTTTCATTTAAAACTAGTAACTAGTTAAGTGTGGCAGGTTTTAAGCACATCAATGTACCTCTTTCCTCTTCAAATCTGAAATGATAGTAAAGAAAAAATATATGTTTACAAGGAGAAAGAAAATAGGAAGGAGACAGCAGTAGAGCAGAGAGCATGGAGTTTTAAAAGATGGAAAGTGAGTGGAGGTTCATTTACTCTCTTGGCAGAGAAGTAGAGAATGAAATTGTGTTCCCAGAGGGAGGGGCCAAGAGGCAGCCAAGTTGCCTCCCAGAACCTGCAGATGCTCAGGAATTCCATGAGCAGCGTGGAAGGCAAGGCCTGGGGCTGACACAGGAGGGGTTGACCCAGTCTGAGGAGCAGCTAGGGTGCCTCTCCCCCAGTGCCCACCCCACCCCCGACAATCAAGCAGCCACCCTTCTGGGGTGGGAGAGGGGCTGTTTGAGAAGCTTTATGTCTCAGGGGCATGGGAGAGAATAGGGATGAGAGGCAGGACCAAAAATGGGGTGAAGAGAACGTCTACAGATGCTGCTTAGGAGGTGCTCTCCTGTGACATGGGCACTGCAAACCACCTGTTCCCTCCTCTGTTTACCCCTCCTCCAGAGTATCTTTTTAGTGTGTTTTTGTGTGAGGTTTTTTTTAGTTAAAAAGGAGATGCAAGAAAATATTTATAAAGAGAAACAACATGCTCCCACCCAACTTAAGAAATGGATACCATTTCCTTTGACGTCCCTACGGTGCCCCTCCCTGGTAGAGGACACACTACTGTCTTAATCACTCTCTGGCTTTGCTTTGTAATTTTATTACATTTGTATTGGTTTTGCATGTTTTGAATTTTATCTAAATGGAACTGTACCATGTTTATTCTTCTGTGACTTGCTTTTTCACTCATTGTTTCTGAGATTTGTCTAAATGTGTGCAGTTGTAGGGCATGCCTTCTCCTTGCTGTATGGTGACCCTTTGAATATACCACAATTTATTTTTCTATTTTTCCCCCCTGTGTATGATCCCCTATGATCTATTCTTGGTCCTTGTGCTTCATGTAGATTTTAGAATCAGCTTATCAAGTTCCAACAGTACAAACCTCTTTGAGATTGTGAATGGAACCCACTGAATCTATAGATCAGTTTTGGGGAAATCAACATCTGCATGAAATTGAATTTTCCAGTTAATTCCATTTGATCTGATAGCAGACATTGTATGATTTCATTCTTTTAAGTTTGTGAATGTGTTTTCTATGGCTCAGAATGTGGTCTCTCTTGGTGAATGTCCATGTGAACTTCAGGAAAATGTGTGTTCTGCTCAGTGGAAGCAGTCTAGAGATGTCAGTTATATCCAGTTGATTCATGGTGTTGTTGAGCTCCTTGAAAAGACACCACAATCAAAGATTGAACAGAGAACAAAAAGAGTTGAGAAAATAATAGCATTTTAAAAATAATTTCAGTGAAGAGCTGGAAGATAAAAATTTCTCAAAAACAGAAAAGACAGTAAGAGAAGAGAGAAGAAAATCAGAGGATCAATCCTGTTCTCTCTGGATTTAACAGATGCTGGGCCTGATCAGAATTCGAGAGAGAACAGAGAAAATGGGAGGGAATTTTCCAGAACTGAAGGATGCACATCTCTACCCACAGCACAATAAATAATGACACAGAGTAAGGTGTGTCCTGACATTTCAGAGCCTCAGAGAGAGGAGGTCAGGAGCAAACGGAGCATGGGACTTCTCAACAGCATTACAAAAATAAAAATTAATGGGAGCACTGCCTAAAAATGATGTTCTTGCATGAAAATGATTCTCAACTTCAAATTTTATGACCCAAACTATCACATATATGTATGAATTGAATAAAGAAAATTTCAGCCTGGCTGGCGTGGCTCAGTGGTTGAGTATTGACCTATGAACCAGGAGGTCATGGTTCAATTCCCAGTCAGGGTACATGCCCAGGTTGGGGGCTCAATCCCCGGGGGGTGGGGGTGGGGCAGGAGGCAGCAAATCAATGATTCTCTCTCATCATTGATATTTCTATTTCTCCCTCTCCAAAATCAATAAAAAGATATTTTTTAAAAAGAAAATTTCAGACAAATAGTGCCTTAAAAATGTTAACTCTAGTGGCTTTTTAAAGAAAGTACCTGTGGATATGCTTCACCAGATGAAGGTACAGAATGATGGAGGAGGAAGACACGGGGCCCAGGAATTGGGTGCTGGCCCAGGGCACGGCAAAGGGAACCGGGAGACGTGCTCTGCAGCAGCTCTGGAGCCCTCCAGCCTCCCTGCCCCCGGATGGAGGCAAGTGTTCAGTAAAAAGGAACGGTCAGACCCAGCAGGGGGAGAATTAGCACAGAAAACTAAGCAAAGGGAAAAAACAGGGTAATTATTAATTCCATGAAAAAACAAAAGGTACCGGTACTCAAAAGGTAATTTAATTATAGCCCAACTCTTGGTTCACAGTGAATAATTTTCACATAATATAAATTGTAATCCAAACTGAATATTGATTCACCTACAAACTGGAAAGACAAGGAAGGGATGGTGTCCCTCATCTGTTAGGAAAGGGAGCCAACAGATAGTGTCTGAGATTGACAAATCGAACAAGACCAGTGTAAGCATGTTACAAAAATAAATAGCTAAGATAACTGCAAGTGACTAGCAGGGGAGCAGTGCTGGGGTGGGGAGACGCTCTTCTTATGGTCTAATTCCATAGTACTAAGTAGGTCCATGTTTTTAGATAAATATTCTTTTTACAGGCACCAACTCTCCTCCTTAATGTACACAACTTCCTGGAGTCCTGACTAGTGAGGCCCTGGGTCCCGCGCACTGCTTCCTGCTTCATTTACACATCACCGCAGTTCATGTGTTTTTAGTAACAGCACATGGTAGTCCATCATATAAACTCACGTTGGTTGCTGGGCCTAGGAGCAGTTTCTCCGCTTTCATCATGAATAGCTATGAGAACCCAGAGCAGACCTTTTTGTTCTGAGTTCACACAGTTCATCACTTGACTGGGGTGAGAGGGACTGTAAGGTCACCTGGTTCAACACAGCCACCTGAGCAGTGAGAGCCCAGCCCGGAGGACACAGCGCCAGTGACAAGGGGCTACACGTTCTAGGGGTTCTAGGGCAGGCGCTTCCTTGTCGGATAAGCTCCCTGAGAAAGCTCTTCAGGTTAAGCTAAGCCTCTGAGAGTGACCCTGCTGTGCCCGCAACGCCCTCTCCCTGTCTGTCCATTTCCAGGTGAAACCTCCTATGTGTTCCCCCTGCGCATCAGTTGCTTTGATCCAGAACCCTTCACCGTCCTCTCCCAATTGGTCCATGTCTGAGTGTGGACTGTACAGAGAAGAGGGGGATGGGCTCTTTTTTGTCTAGACCGCTTGCTTCTCTTAACCATTTGTACACCATAGCGCCTATAGATGCAAGCGGCGGACCTTTCTTAATTAAATTCAAAATATCGTGGCAGTTAACTGGTTAACTGAATGCATTCCTCAGGGGGAGAGGGGGTGGCTGTGGCTGTCACCCCAGTCCCTCTCTGTGTCTTGGGCACAGAGGCTGTTGCCCAGCAGTGGCTGTCAGCTTGGGGCCCTCGGCCTCAGGGCAAAGTCTCTGCAGTTATTCCTGTCAAGTATCCCCTTTTCTGGAGCCGACTCCTCACTTCCTCTAGAGGGGCTGCCGAGCTCATAGCATTTTATTTTATTTTATTTATTTATTTATTTATTTATTTATTGAGCTCATAGCATTTTAGAGTGGAATCGGGTCAAACTGCCTCATTTACACAAGGGAAACTAAGGTCCCCAGGGATTGGGTTACAACCCTGAGCTGTCGCCACACATCGGGCTGCTCCTGCTCAGAGAGGGGAAGATGTAGGTCCTCCGGGAGTGGGGCTCCTGTCTCAGGAGTGGCCCCCCCAGAATGCTGAGAGGTGGCCAGGCAGACTGGCCAGGGCTGTGAGGCACTGAGGGCTGGGACTGTGGGTCTCTGGTTCTTGTGGGCTGAACATGTGCCTTTGTTCAGCCTTCTGACTCACTCGAGCCTCTGGTCCATGCCTTTCCAGCGAATTCCCTCACACTATGGCCACTGCCAGCTGAACTTTCCACTCACATGGCTGCTCTGGGCTCCAGGGCATTGAAGCGCATCTTGATCGGCAATTCTGGGCTTCTGCCTCCTGTGCCACCTCCCCAGAGCCCCAGAAATGCCTCTCTGTTCCCCCCAGCACCCTCTCTGCTCCGTCTACCTGAGCCTTCCTCTCTTGGGTGTACATTCTGGACCCAAGCATCCTGTCAGGAGCAGTGCCTGTGTGGTCCTCAGGAACCTGGTTGGGGCTGGGGCCACAAACTCCCTGCACGGGCACCCTATGCCCTCTGCATGGAGCATCACAGGCCTGAGACCTTGACTGAGCCCAAGATTTCAGAAAAGCCCCCTGTAGGGAGACAGCTATATTCAGGGCCCCCGAATAGAAAGAAGGGGTCCTCTGCTCAGCTCACGAGGGGAGATCAGAGCATATGTTTTGCTTCAAGCTGAACTGGCAGCAGCTAAGCCTCTGGAACCCCAGGGAGCAACAGGGGGTTCAGTCTCACCCAGTAAAGTCTCTGACTGTCCCAGGCCAGGCCCCAGCCACCTCTGGCTGGGCCAGCTGCAGCAATGGGCGCTGTGCCCAAGGGGAGCGGCAAAGGAGAAGGCGGCCGTGCCCCTCATCTCACCTTGACTGCTTCAGAGCTCTTCCTCTGGGCTTGGGTGTGGTTTCTGGAGGAAAGTGGGGAGGACAGAGGAGCAGCAGGAGCCCAGTGAGCCGGTGCCTGCACCTTCCTGAGAGGAAAGGCGCTGAACCTCCTGGGTAGTCACTGACCTGCTGCTGTAGGTCACCAGGGGTCGGATGGTGAGCACGGGGAGCTTAGGAGGGGAGAGGGAAGCTGTGGCCCAGCACCTGCTGCGCAGGGAGCAGGCTGGGCCACTGCCTCTGCCCAGCTCAGTGAAAGGGCCTGGATCTTCCTGGTCCCAATTCCGCAAGGGCTTTAATTCCAGTCCAGGGGTCAGGCAGCTGCCAGCCCCTCACTCACAGGCATGTTGATATGGGCACTCAGCAGGGGTGCGCTCTGGCCTTCTCGAAGCACTAGCACCTGTGGAGGAGGTGCTCATGGCAGTAGGGTCATGCCCCCTGGAGCCCTTCCTCCCTGCTCGGCCACGCCTGGCCTGGTCTGCACTGGCCCTAATGACAGGCCACTGTGCAGATACCCACCCCCAGCCGGCAGCCACCTGGGGACAGCACTCCCGCTGTCCTCCCCAAGCAGTGCCAATGGCCACCTACCTTGATAATGTCTGAGATGCCCTTGTCACTGACACTCTCCACAAAGGTCTCCAGGGGGTAGCTGAGCCCTGGCACCAACAAGGGAACCTAAGTTTGGGGACAAAGACGTTAGGAAATCAGCCCTCATGCCAGGGGAAAACCAGGACCTTCACTCCAGAAGATTCTCCTTGAGGCAGACAGGCTCCCAGAGCTGCTGCAGGACCAACAGGCTTCTGGGAGAGGCACAGGAGGGCCTGGCATGGCTGTTCTCCAGCCCCGGCTGCGTGGCTCTGAGACTCTCGCAGGCTGGGAGTAGGGCAGCTGAGGCAGGTCTTGGGTGCTCTCCCCGGAGGCCCTGTTGTGCCCTAGCCTAACCTGTGGCTGCAGCCCCTGCCAGCCCTCACCTCCGACCGGGTGGAGGCTCTGTGGGCATTTAATCAGCCCCCCGCTCCCCACCTTTCCATGTCTCAGGAGGCTGTCAAGTACCTTGAAGAAGGCCCTGGGCAGGGCATAGAGCGCCTCGTTGTACAGGAAGCAGATCAGTAACCCCAGGATGGGCCGGGCTGTCGAGGTGTTCTGCAGGTGCAGTGTGAGCTTAAAGGTGGGGCCCAGGCCTTGAACCTGTGGAGAGGGTGGAGTGGGTAGACCTAGCGGCCTTGGGCGTGGGACACGGTGTGCCCTGGCCCTGCTTCCTCATCAGTGTCCTCAAGTCATCCTCCTCCAGCTGTTCTAGCTCACTGTCCATCTGCCTCTCGAAATGCCCAGAAGGTTGGCTCCAGTGGGTACAGGAATCAGCAAAGGCCCAGGGCCGGGAAGAGGTTTGAGAGAGGCCACTCGGCAAGTTGGGTCAGAGGCAGAGCTGGCCTCGGGATACAAGTCCCAGCTCCTACCCGAGTCCTCACCACTGCCCCTGCCCCTCTTCCTAGAGCTTGGCCCATCTCCCCTCTCATCCTGCGGTGGCCGAAATGGTTTCATTTTCCTCCCTCTTACCCTCAGTTGCTCTGTAGCTTCTTCCTCTCTCTCTCTATCCACTTTCTTTAGGGAAAGAGAAGTCAGAAGCCCAGTCGGGACAGATGGCACCCCCCAGGGACCTACTGAGCGCTGGTTGGAGCCCGATGACCTTAAGGCCACTGTGCTGGGTGTGTGGGCTCCTCCTCTGCGGTGCAAGCCCCAGGCAGTTACTGAATGAACAGCTTTCTTCCCGGTACCATAGCGGGAGGACTCCCTCCAGGCTCCTGGGAAGAAAAATCCCAAGGCGAGGAGTGGTGTGCCCTGCCCCGAGTCTGGGGCTTTTCTGAGCACAACCTGGAATGAGGGAGCTGGAGAGTGTGTCCCTGTGTGGCCAGCGCGGGACAGAGGCAGCCCAGGAGAGAGAAGGTGAGCACGCTCTCACAGGGGAGGACATGAGACTTGGTCCCTGGGCCTGTGGGAAGGTGAGAAGGGGCATGGGGCCTAGTTGACTTGGAATTGGCTCTGGGGCTGCAGGGCTCCCACCCACCCCGATCTCTGCCTCTCTGGCCCTGAGGCTGCTGACTTCCCCTGACACCTGGGTGCTCACCACAGCGTGTAGCTTGAGTGGCTCCCGGGCTGTCGCAGACACGGGGCTCAGGCTGGACTCGAGGGCCTGCACGTAGGCACGGGCGGCCCGGAGGCGCAGCAGGTAGAGGTCGGTCTGGAAGGTCCGGTGCATGGCTGAGGAGACACACAGAGGGCTGATGCTGGAGGTGGGGAGGGGAGGTGGGGGTGGGTGCAGGGGGCGGAGAGAGAGTGCAAGATGAAGGTACAGGGGGCAGGGTCTGCAGAGGCTGGAGATGTGGGGGAAAGGAGGGCCAAGGGCCAACAGTCCAGCCTTCTGATGACACTGGATGCTGGACTATTTCCTGCTTCCTCTTCCTGGTTCTACCACCTCGCTGCCCGCACAATCTCAGGGTCCTTTGCTGGCTGTTTCCATTCCACCATAAGCACTGGTGTTCCCTGGAGTCTTGTCCTTGGTCCTCTTCTCTTCTGTCTTCCTCCCGTGGACAACCCATGTCCGGCCCTGGCCGTGGCCACTCCAAAGAGGAACAACTGTGAGGAACGCGTGCCTGCTGGGTCTTCGGTGCCCACCTCAGGGCCCGGCCCATGTCCACACTTGACAGGGCGTCTCCAGCAGCTCAGCACCTGGGGCAGCCTCCTGCTTCTAACTGCCTAATGGTCACCTGCACCTGGACGCACCATCAACCCCTCAAATTCAGTGATGGAGACACCAAGCTCATTTCCCTACCCCCGCCACGGCATCCCGCCCCTCAAGTCACCCAGGTGCACCCCTCACTCTAGTCATTTGTCAAGATCGATGACTCGTCCTCAGAGCCAGCTCCAGAGCCCACCCGCGCGGTACTCCTCTGGTCTCCCCAGATTTAGCACTTGGTCTGCCCTCTGTCCTTGACTTTATGAGGTGCTTTCTTACCATTCACAAGTTTTACGTCTTTATGTTATCTCATCTAGCAATCTTTCCTTTTCCTTTCGTACTTTAACAGTTTTATTTTTAATTTACCCAGAATATTGTGTTTGCTATGAGGTAGAGTTCTAAATTTTTTTTCTAGAAGCAAGTTGTTCTAATTACATTTTGTGGACAGTGTCTTCTTTCCCCACTAATTTGAAATAATACCTTTAACGTACACTAACTTTCCACATAAACAAGGGCCTGTTTCTGGACTTCCTAAATGTGCCATTGATCGGTATCAATTCCCCTATTGGTATCACAGCTGTGAATTCCTACAGCTTTAGTGATCGGCTAAGTCCCCTCGTTCCCACTGTCTCCAAATTTCTCAGAGTTACGGTTAGAATCATTTGGTCAGGTCCTCAAAACAAATCCCAGGGGGGTTGCGCTGTTACTTCGCTAGGTCTCTAGATTAATTCTGGGAGCTATTCATTAATCCACAGCCTTACCTTAGGACTTGCCACCCTGAGACTTGGTAAATCTCGTCATTCATGTGGCCTCTGATGTTCATGAGAGCAGTTTTATAATCTCCTTCATTGGATTTTGTACGTCTTCTTCAGTTTGTTTCTAGAGATTTCCTTGCCATTGGATGGAAACTTTCCATCATATTTTCTAACTGGTTATTGTTGGTATACACAAAAGCTATTGATTTCTGAATATTTTACACTTGGTCACCTTTGAGAACTTCCTAATTATTTCTTTAATATACCAATTGCTTTTCTTGGGTTCTCTAGGCTACAATAGCCTGTTAGTTATTTTCTTTATCCTCTAATTTACCTTTAAACTGCAAGCCAGATCCCTTGTTAAGGCAGAGCTGGTTGAGTTACTGCATTTTTCTGCTTCACATCTTTCCCAGCTCCCAGTAACTTAAACAAAAACATCTTAGCTTTGCGTTCCAGGCCCTTTCGAAGCAGGCTCCGACGGCCTTTCCAGCCTCCCTCTGGCCACTCGGCCTCCCTGCCCCACACCCACAGCTCCCTGGCTGATGCTGCTTGAATTCAGAGCAGCAGAGGAAGAGGAAGAGTCTGGCCTGAGTCTCACCGGTGCCGGCCTCCCGCTCTCGCAGCGTCTGGTCCACATAAAGCCGAGTCTTTCGAGGCACGCTGAGTTTTGTGGCCTGGGCTGGTGGGGGGCCCAGCTCACCTCCCCCCTCCACAAACACTGCTGTGCGCTTCAGGATCTTGATGATCAGGCCACCACCTAGGGAAGTGGACAGCCAGAAACAGACGTGACCTCCCTCCCCAGTCACACTACATTCCAATCTCTCTTCCCCAAACCATCCGCCTCATCTCTGTACATGTCTGCCTTGCTGCTGAGACTGCGTTTCTGGAAGGGGTGAAGTCTGTCTAAACAGCCTCCTACCATTAGTTATTTCATTCATTTCAGTTACTTGTGGAGCACTTTGATGTTCCTGGTGTGGCAGGCGCTGGGGATGCTGGGTGAACCGGAGACACAATCCAGCCCAGGGCTTGGCCCTGAGGTCACCAAGTCAAACCGCTGAGGAGCTGTCCCCTGTGTCTGCCAGCCTTGCTTTCCACACCCATGTCCTCCCGTGCCTCACGTCCACCTTCTCTCCTTCCCAGGATCCGGCCTGTTCCCTTCATTCCCAACTCGAACCCCCTTGCCAGGTCCGACGCCCCTCACCTCGCGTAGTCATGATGAGGGTGTTATCTTCCCGCCCGAAGCGGCCAAAGCAAAGGCTGGTCACTGCATCCTACGGTGCAGACACTCGAGTTTATTTAGGAAAATATCTTGGAGAGGAGAGCAAGACTGCGGGAGAGGGGTAAGGTTGGGGGTCCCCAGATATGCCATAACAGGTGAGATGGGAGGCGAGGCCTGGGCAGTGCTGCCTCTGAAATAGCTCCTCTGTTCTCATCTCCCTCCGCCTCTCCGCCACGGCTATCGTTCCAGACTAAACATCCCTGGGCTTGTGGGGTCAGCTTCCTAACAGGCTCCCAGACAGTCTTTCTCCCTGTCTGTCCTTCACAGCTGCCTCTGCTGCCTCTCAAAACCAACATGATCATGTTGACTCTCTTCTAGAAAACCCCCCATGGCTCTTGTTCTCCCTGCCCCCCTTCCACATGGGACTCTAGCCCACCTTTTCTGTCAACTCTTTACTCTTTACCTTCTCCCAACCCACACAACACCTGCCCTCAAATCTTCTATTGTGGCACAGGACACCTTACACATTCACACACACACAAGTTCCACTTGTGATATACACTGGATTTGATGTTGCTGGTTGTGACCCATTAAACTGATTTAATGACTCACAACTTAGTGTTGGAAAAACTCTGTTCCCAATTCATCAAACTCCCTGGCTTCCCTAACCAAGAGCACGCGCGCCTCTCATCCCTGAGTTCCATCCCCATTTGTCTACCGCCGATACTCAGCCTGCTCTGCTTTTTCAGCACTTGGCGTCTGTCTGCCTTTTATTTGAATCAGTTGTCTTTGGCTGGCTGTCACCTTGGATACTAAGCTCCCTGAAGGCAAGGGTCTAGCATTGTTTTATACCCTCAATACAATGAGTTGTGCATATGAAGTGCTCAACAAATGTTTTTGAACAAATGTTTTTGAAATGCATTCAAAGTCAAGGGCAGTGGATAGACTGGAATCAGGAGGCAGCTAAGCTGCCCTCGAGGTGGGAGTGAGGCAAGGAATCAGGGCTCACCGGGGTGCGGATGACATTGAGCAGGGTCTTGTCATGGTAAATGCGGACCTCTCCATTGGCTAGCCCGGCCATGACGGCCTGCAGGCCCCGGGAATGCTGCTCCAGGAGGTTCATGGTCAGGATGGCTGCAGGCATCTGCACCGTCCACAGCCTCTTACCCTGGGAGGGAATAGCCAGGTGTCTGCAGGGGTCTTAGGGGTTAGAATGGACAGAGGGGGTGGCTAGAATTGCTGGGAAGGGGACCTGGGAGACATGCATGGAGGGGTGGGGGTGGGTGCTTGCCCGGAGGCCATACCTTGTGGGTGAAGCCATGCAGGCTGTCTTGGTTGCTGCCCACCACCAGGACCTTGTGGACCCGGACAAGCCCCACAGGCTGGGCGCTCAGCTCGATGCAGTACTTGGGGCACTTGGAGTCTCTGTGGAGTAGAGAGACTCTCCTAGCCCAGAGAAACCCGCTCTCTCTCCCTGGCTTACCCTCCTCTTTCTAAGCCCCATAGACTATCCTGGAAGGAACCTTGGCCCCAAAGCAGAGGACCATGGTATTCTTCCCACCTGTACCTCTTAATAGCTGTGTGACCTTGAGGAACATGAAGGTGTCCTCCTTCCTGGCCTCCCTCCCACCTTCACTACAGGGATCTGTGTGATGACCTGGCAGTTGTAGTGCGAGTGGACTTAGGCACTTTAGTAATTTATCAGAACAGCTCGGAGTTGTTGTATAATTGCACTGCTTCCATGTCCTGACCTCTGAATCTCTTTCTCTCTCTTTTAAAAAATATATTGTTATTGATTCCAGAGAGGAAGGGAGAGGGAGAGATGGAAACATCAATGATGAGAGAGAATCATTGATCGGCTGCCTTCCACACGCCCCCTACTGGGGATCAAGCCCGCAACCCCAGGCATGTGCCCTTGACTGGAATCGAACCCGGGACCCTTCAGTCCACAGGCTGACACTCTATCCACTGAGCAAAACCGGCTAGGGCTGAATCTGTTTCTCTTACCCAGAAAGTAGGGGTAGTTCCTGCCTACCAATCACAGACTATGGCCCATTTTCTTCATCACCAAGTCTGGGCCAACGTCATGTCCCTGCTGAGACCCTCCCTGGGCCTCCTGCCAATCTACCCTCCACCCAGCAGAGTAATCTTTTAAATGTGTAAATGGATCATGTCATTCTTCTGAGTAAAATCCCGCAGCAGCTTTCCACTAGACTTCAGATAAAACCCAAAATCTTGACCACATCCTAATGGGTCCTGCATGAGCCACCCTGGTCTTCACGTCGTTTCTGCCCACCCTCCTCCTCGCCCACCTCACTTGAGCAGCACATGCCAGTGTCCTCCCCACCTGAGGTTCTTAGGTTCTCTCTGCCTACAACACTCTTCCTGCACTTTGTGAAAAACTGGCCCCTTCTTCACCTTCAAGTCATTTCCACAGACAGGCATTTGCTGACCACCTTGACCCCATTATTTTTTCCCATTGAGCCTGTATTTTTCCCTCGACTGCATGTATCCAATTCACAATATTATCTTGGTTTGTTGACTTTAATATCTATTTTCCCATAAGGGTAGGAACGATGTTCATTTTGTTCATCAAAACCTTATACAATGCTTAAGTAGGTGCTCAAAAACATCTAATTTAAAAAAATGAATGTTGTAAGGAATATCAAACTACCCACTGTAAAGTGTCTCATACCTATAAAACAATATAACAAATATGAGAGACTATTTTTATTTCTTCCAATTTCTGATTGCATTGCTCATGTGCTTCAGCCACCCAGCTGGTCTCTCACTTCGCCAACCCCATCACACAAGCCTCCAGATACCTGCTGTGCTCCTGGTTCAGCCTCCTATGTGCACGTCTCAGCTCTTTCCATTCCCCAATTCCAGCCCCAAGGCCCCTGCTTATCTTGCAAACCCCAGAAACTGCCAGGTATCTGAGATGTTCTCTCTGGCCCGAGACCACGTGTGGCTACCTTCTCAGGATGTAGATGTTCCCATTGCGGCAGGCAGCGGCAAGCCGGAACTCCACATCGAACTGGCCAGAAACCTCCAGGAAGACAGGGACGCTGGGTAGGCTCATCTGCGAAGAAGAGGCTCAAACATCCCATTTCTCTGGAGCCCCAGTCCTTCCCTACCTTGAAGGGACCGACTCCTCTTTATCTGAAATCCCAACTTCCTCACGCATACCCAGCTGGTCAGTTTAAACTCATACAATTTTTCTGGAGGGAAACTGAGCGACATGTAGCACAAGCCTTTGACTAAACTACGCCACTTCTAGGAATGCATCCTAAGGAAATATTTAGACAAGCATGCAAAGACATTTGAGCAAGAATGCCTACTGCAGTGGTGTTAATAGTGAAAACTATTATTGGAAAACAACTTAAACCCACAATAGGTGACGGGGTAAATAAATGTTGTGAATCTATAAAATGGATACTGTGAGGCCTTTGAAAAGGAGGATGTGGTTTTATATAGATGTGGAAAGACATTGATGAGCTACTGCTACGTGAAAAGAGCAAGTTATACGATCCTGTACTTTTTTATATATCTATGTCTAAATATGAAAATGTCAGGAAAGACATATGATGAAACTTTAATGGTAAATGTCTGTGAGTGGTGGGATTTCTTTATATATTTTTTTCTTTATGCTTATCTATATTTTATAATTTTTCATGTATTACCAAGAACTGGGAGCAGGAGGTGTGGGGGGACAGAGGGAGGGAATGCAGCTGGGCCTCAGGTGTGCTGTTTCAGGCCCCACACTGACCGTGGCCAAAGTGGTGAAGGCCTCCGGGTCCAGCACCAGGAGCTCCTTGTTCTCAGTGCCCAGCACCAAGCATGACACAGCATCTTCGTCAGCCAGGTTCTTCTTTAAGGTGGTCATGGTGGTGATGACTGTCTGCAGAAGGACTCCACGGGTCACTCCGGATCCCCACACACCATTCCCCCCATTCACCCCCAAGACACCACAGGAGGGAAGAAAGAGGATAAAACAGGAGGAAGAGTATAGAGAGGCAAAAGAAGATTTATGTACAAAGGTGTTTAGTGCAACAAACTTAACTTTCTAACAAAAGATTGTCTAAGTCAATTATGAACTATCCATATGATCCTAAACCATGCAGTCATTTAAATTATCACATTTTAAAAGAAGATTCAAAGATAGGGAGAATACTTCTAATGTATTAAGAGAAAAAATAGGTAAAAAGTTACATTAGTATAATCTCAGTTTTTAAAAATGAATAGAAAAACATGCTGAAAGGCTAAAGCCTTAAATACTAACACTGGTTATGTCTGGACAACAAGCTCACGGGTGCTATTTAACTTCTCAGTGTGCTTGTCTGTAATTTCTACAGTGGGCACATGTTCCTTTGTAATTGTGATCGGAGAGAAAACAAAAGAGAAGGGGATGATCCCTTTTTTAGGAATTTCTCCTACGGAAATATTTTAGCAGGACCAAGTGTTTCTTTGAATAAAGCTGCTCACTGTGTGATTATCTTTTTCCCCCCAATATATTTTTATTGATTTCAGAGAGGAAGGGAGAGGGAAGGATAGATAGAAACATTAATGATGAGAGGGAATCATTGATCGGCTGCCTCCTGCACGCCCCCTACTGAGGATCGAGCTCACAACCCGGGCATGTGCCCTTGACCGGAACCGAACCCGGGACCCTTCAGTCCTCAGGCCGACGCTCTATCCACTGAGCCAAACCGGCTAGGGCTGTGTGATTATCTTTAAGATTAAAAGCTGAGTGGAAGGAGAAAGGTTACAGAAGTATGGAACTTCGTGGCTCCCAATCATGTACCCATGACACACTTAGAAAGCTTGCCCTCTGCCCCAAAACTGCATCTTTTGAGCAACGATTCACTTCCTGGTTTTAGAAGTACTCAAAGATATTGACAGCTGTGGATCTGAGCTGCTGACCAGCAGGAGAGAACATGCTTCTCACAGAATTGGTCGAAGACTAGCCAACGGCTGTTGGTCAACATGTTTGGCTCAAGTGACCTCATGGCTCCCAAGAGGCTTTTTTAAAATGCAGAGAACAGCTCTGGGAGTCTGTCCCTGGACTAAGGGTCAGCCCCCAGGTCAGGAGCCAATAGAGTTCATCAGTGAATAGGTTCATCAATAAAGCAATTAAAAGTGTAACTAAGAAAAAAAACTATGAAGTGAATAAAAGCGACACATTTCTTGTCCAATGACTTGCATGTGACTAGTTATATAAACACTAAATGACATAATGAAAAATCAATTAAATAATCCAGGGGCCTCTAAAACCATAGTTCTTAAATTATTTAATGTTCAAAATATGTCATGTTACTCAAGGGAAGCAGGATAGAAAAGTATATTTATGAAGGAAATGTACCAAAACAAGAAGAGCAAGTACCTCAGGTAGTGAGACTGTAGTCATTTCTATTTCTCCTTTATACTTTTATTTTCCAAATGTTCTCTAATGAGAATATATTACCTTTACCCTCAAGACAATGAAAGCGCTATAAAGTTATATAACTACAGGTCAAGCCAAAGCTGTCACTTAACTGGAAATGCAGAAGGCCCTGCCGCTTTGTGACCATATCTATGTGGCAGGATTGGAAGGGAAACTGCAAAATGAAACTAGTCAGGTCTGGTTGTAGAATTTACCTCTGATGTTGGTGGTTTTAAAAAAATATATCCATATTTTTAATGGAGAAATGAAGACAAGGGGCATTACCTGACGTTTGATGGCCTTGGACTTGTGCTGGTTCACAAACGCCTCCATTTCACTCAGCTCCAGCTGCAGAAACCTGGAGAGAACATGCAGCTGCACGCCCTGGGCCTGGCTGTCCACAGGCCACTCAGCCACTCACTGCCCCCTGGGGCTTCCGGAGCCCAGGCCCTCAGAGGGCCCTTACCTGAGCGACTGTACAGATAAAGGCACCTCTGCCTTCTCCCTGCGAAGAGAGGGGCAATCATGGCAGGTTTAGTTGAGGAACAGAGCCCCGGGGTTAGGCCAAGAGCTCTGGGATGAAAGAGTCAGAGTCGGAGAGGAGGGCGGGGTGGGAGGTGGAGGAAGGGGAGGTGGGCTCTCACCGGATGTCTTCCAGCATCTCCTTCAGGGTCACGGGGTCGATCCGGTCCTATAACAGCGTAGGAAGGAGGGAAAGCCTGTGAACTCCAGAGCCAGGCAGAGAAGGAGGATGCCCCAGTGGCTGCCATCTTTGCCTTCTTGTTCCCATCCCCCACATCACTTACCTCTTTGGCTTGGTTCCAAAGATCTTCTTCTAGGGGGTTTGCAGGCAACTGGGGCAGGCTGAACTTGAAGTAGGGCCTAAGATTCTTATACACATACACGCAAGGGCCTGAAGCAAGTGCCAGAGCTGGTGTTCGGGGCTCATGTTGGTCCTTGAGGAAGGTGGCAGCCGCGGCCGGTAGCTCGGGCAGTGGGCTTTCAGTCAGTACTCTGGGTCCTTTGAGCACCTTCAGGCGGGGCTGCTGCCCGCCCGGGCCAAGGTCCCCCACCACCAGCTGTAAAGAGAGGCTGGCTTACTCCAGGCTCAGAGCCTAAAGACCTTGCCCCGGACCCTCTTCTTGGGCTCAGTCCTTTTGCTGGTGCTCATTCATTCACTCCCACCCAACAGCAAATGCTCTGCGATAAGGCTTGCCAGCTCTGTGACCTTGGGAAAGTTGCTTAAACTTCCTGTGCCTGTTTTCCCACCAGCAAAATGGGTCTAGCAATTTCATGACACTTGTAGCGAAAATCAAATGAGATCATGAGTTACAGAACATGGTGAGTCCTAGTGAGGAGTAGGTGGCAGCTGATGTTTGCATTATTCATTCAGTAAACATTTCAGGGCCTGCTCCCTGCCAGGCACTATTCTAGACACTGGGACAGTGGCCGAGGTCAGTGGGGCACTGGAAACTCCGGGCTTCTGACGCCTGACTTCCGAATGGGAACAGAGCTAAGGAAGCAGAAGCAGCATGAAGAGCAGATTGTGCTCTGTGGATGCAGAGACCAAAACCAAGCTCTTCAGTCTGTTTTTTTGTTTTGTTATTCTTTAATTCTCATCCGAGGATGTGTTTAGAGAGGAAGGAAGAGAAAAAGAGAATGAGAGAGAGAAACATTGATGTGAGAGAGAAACACCAATTGGCCATCCCCCCTACATGTGCCCCAACCTGGAATCGAACCTGCAACCTGGGTATGTGCCCTGATTGGGAATTGAACCCACAACCTTTTGGTGTACAGGATGATGCTCCAACCGACTCAGGGCCAGTCTTCATTTTTCACCCTCCAACCCATACTCCATGCCACTGCAGCTGCCATGCAAGCCCATTCTCCTGACGAGGCCTTCAAGGCCCCTCTGATCTAGTTCTCAACTTGTTTACCATCACCTTCACATCCATGCTATGCTCCAGCCAGAATGGGGACTGCCACAGAACGTCTGGATTCCGAGCATGCACAGTGCACCAGGAGCCACGCCAGGAATTCCATTTAGTCTTCTCAACACCACATGAGGTAGGTGTTATTATTAGCCCCATGTCACAAATGAGAAAGCTGTGGCTTAGTGCTATTACGTAAATGTTCACACAGCTCGTATGTGGTAGGCCTGGAACTGGAACCTAGTCTGTCTGAATCCGAAGCCAGTGGCCTTAACTACTATTTTACATTGGCCTAAACTTCTAACTCCAAATTTCCTCTTTCCAAGTATGCTGTGAACTTCCAAGCCTCTGTGCCTCTGCTTGTGATGCTGGGTTGCTTTCCCCTCCTCTCTTCTGTGCGTTTTTCATATACTTCATTCATCCTTCAAAAGGCAGTTCACATGTTACTGCCTCCTGGTGCCTCCAGATAGCTTTCATTATTCTCTCACTGGTGCTCCCAAAATACTTTCCATATGTTCTATTTTAGCACCCATCTTTTACCCCACAAATATTTATCAAGTACCTAATTTGTGCCAGGCACTGGGTTAGATGTTGGGAATCAACAGTAAGCAAACTAGTCATTAAAAAAGGCATCACGCCAAAGCATTTAACATTTTACATTTGTTAGTGGGTCCGATTTCTCCATACTTCACTGCTGTAAACTCAATGCCAAGCACACAATAGGTGTTCAGTCTGTATCTCCTCCAGACTGTATACTGATTCATTTCTGAGTTTACTGTCTGCACAATGGCTGACACACAGTAAGGGTTCACTGTATGGTTGTTGAATTGTTGAATGCATTACATATAGGAATTTGGGGTCAAAAGGCAGCAAATCCTACCGCACTTTCCATGTATCCTTGAGCCGCCCACCTAATGCGCCCATTGTGGGTTCACAGCCCAGGACAAAGGTTGAGCTATATAGTGGAACAAATAAATAACAGAATCTGACAGGCCCAGGTCTGCTGCTTTCTACAAACTCAGTAAACTTAGTCTCTCTGAATCCATTTCCCCATTAACAAAATGGGGATCAATAATATCTAAGTATGTGAAAATGCCTCAAAGAGGGTCTAGTCCAGAAATGGATACTTAATATATGTTAACTTCCTTTCTTTAGCCCAATATATTTTCCAACCTTTAAAAGAAAACACACCTGTGCCTAGCCCCGACCAGTGTGGCTCAGTTGGTTGGAGCATTGTCCCATACACTGAGGTCACGGGTTTGATCCTGATGGGGCATTTACGGGAGGCAACCAATCAATGTTTCTCTTTCTCTCTCCCTTCCCTTCTCTCTCTCTCTAAAAAAAAAAAGAGGAAGTTCTGGGGTGAGAACTAACTAAATAAATTAAATTAACAACCTGTGCCTTTAAAATTATTTATTTCTTTGTTTACATTTAATTTACCTTTATGTTTATGTATTTATTTTTAAATATATATACATTTTTAAAATTTATTTCAAAGAAGGGAGAGGAAGATAGAAACATCAATGTTGAGAGAGAATCATTGATTGGCTGCCTACTGCACGCCCCCTACTGGGGATCGAGCCCACGACTCAGGCCTCAACTTGGTTCATGGGTCAACGGGCTATTTTTGTTTAAAATTAAATTTCAACCTTTTTATTATGGAAAAATTTCAGTCACAGACAAAAGTAGACAGACTCATATAATGAACCCATAACCCAGCTTCAACAATTATCAGCTCATGGCTAATCTTAAAATTGATGTCCTTTTGATAAACATAAAAGTCCCTTTAATTCCCTTCTACTTCCCCTCCAGATTCTAACCCCTCACATGCAGCCAAGGGAGGTGCCTGCCCTTCCAGCAAAGAATGAACAAAACTAAGAAGCTTTGTCTTAGCAAAATGCCCAGCAGCAATTGTTCTGCTTTACTTTCTGCATTCTGTATTATGGGACCTCTTCACCTTCTGCATAAAGATAAAATTTAACACTAGCCTGGCCGGCATGGCTCAATGGATAGGGCATCAGCCTGCGGACTGAAGGGTCCCAGGTTCGATTCCGGTCAAGGGCACATGCCTAGGTTGCAGGTTCAATCCCCAGTGTGAGGCCTGCAGGAGGCAGCCAATCAATGATTCTCATCATTGATGTTTCTCTCTCTCTCCCTTCCCTTCCTCTCTAAAATCAATTTTAAAAAATTAACACTAAATGTGCTATTTCAGAGTACTCACGAATTCCACCCAGATTATGCTGAGCTTCTTGGGGGCCATCGGGACATGTCAATTCTGTTATTTCCCGCCTCCTCCTCTCCCCTTTTTTTTTCCCCCCCCCCCAGTTCTCTTTCTGCGCGGGTGATACCGTACCTTGTACTCCCCGTCCCCATGCAAATCTGCCAGCGCTGGAAAACACAAAAGAGCCATAAGTCAGGGCATCAGCCCAGCGGCTTCACTACAGAACCGTCATCTGACAACTCATCTCCCCAGAACCGGGACAGCAGCCCCAGACTCACCCAGGCAGGCGGAAAAGGTGTGGATGTTGGCCAGGGGGTCGTAGTGCGCATCCAGCCATTTCGAACTGGCTTCATTGCTGGGAGAGGAGGGAAAGAGTTGGAGAGCGAGTACCCAGGGAGGGAGCCGGTCTCTGAGAGTGAGGTGTGTGGGGAGCCCCGAACTGGGGGTCCAAGTCCAGGCTCCAGCACTGACCGCCGGACACACACACACACACACACACACACACACACGACACACACACGACACACTGCTTGGGCCTGTTTCCCTAGCTGTTCAAGAACGTCAGGAGCCAGATCCCGGGGGCACCCTCTTCACATCTGTAGGAAAAGAGGCCGCAAGGACTTTGGCTTTCACCTCTCAGCTTTGCCGCTGTCGAAATCCAACGGAGATGCAGCCGCCATCTTCGCAGGCGTCGCCCTGGCAACGAGCTCTGGCCAGCCGCCGTGCAGCATCCAAGCGCTCCGGGTTCCGGAAAGCTCGCGTACAAACGTTCCGGCAGCGCAACGTTCCGGCCTGAGCCTGGGGAGCCATGTGGGCGTGATGTGCTGGCTTCTTTGCTGGGCTTCTGGCGACTAAAGCGCAATCCCTCATCCCAGCTCATAGGATTTATCTTTGCTCCTTCCCAGCCGCAGCACCTGGGCCCTGTGATCTCTGGGTCAGCGGCTTGGCGCGTTGGCTTCAAGCCTGAGTGCAGCCCTTCCGGTGTTTGAGCAGCAAAAGTAACTGGAACCATCTTCAAGTTGAAAAGGGCCATGTCCTTTCTTCCCGCCGCACTAAAAGGTCCAGGCTCAGAAAACAAAACACAAGGCTCAAGAGATTACATCCTAGGATTCTGACTGGAGTTGCGGGTTTCTAGTTTTTAGGCTCCCAGGATATTTCAAAACACAAAAAATGCCACAAAAGAGGAGTGCAGAAATTGTGCTATGTTCAATTCTGTAACCGTGCGCACATCCTCAGGGGATGGAGGCCTGAAAATGACCCTCCTGCCCCCTCCCCAGCCCCTGATCCCACTACCCTGGTAGGAGCAAAAGAAAAGTGAAGCAAAGACAAGGAGAAATTACTCAGGCCACAATATTTATTTATTTCTAATATTTATTTTTCTGGTTATAAAAGTAATCCATGAAGAGCCCTAGACAGGGAGAGGTTTTGAGTCCTGCAGGCTCTAGACAGGTCACTTCTCAGAACTTCCATTTCCCCGTCTGGGAAACAGGATAAGGCGCCCTGCCTTGCCCATTCCTCAGAGGGCAGCACAGATCAAATGAGATAACCCAGGGAAGTAGTTGGTAAAGTGGAAAGTGCTGCCAAATGGAAGGGGTTAGTGTCACCACCCTCGGCTGAGGTAGCACCAAGGCCTGAGCTCCTGCCCCTCCCTTAGCCCCTGATGCGCACATAAAAAGGGGGCCACTTGCAGCCTTGGTTTGATGGAGTGGGGGAGGGGCTGTACAAATCTGCTTTACGCCTGGCCAGATGGGGCCTCACAGGGGCCCTTCCAGAACTGGGCATCGGCTGTGGCCAGCTGGGTGAGAACCTCCTCCAACTCGGGCCCATCCTCTGGGAAGCGCTCGGAGAAGGATCGGATGAGACCAGCAGCCGAGGCCTCGTACTCAAGAAGCTGCACTTCTGAGCCTGGGGAAGAGGTGGAGAGAAAACAGCAGCAGAGAAAGGTCTTAATAGGGAAGCAGAATTGTCATCACCATCAGCAGCAGCAGCAGCAGCGGCTAGTTCTTCCTGAGCTCTTACCATGTGGCAAAAATTGTGTCCAATGTTTTAGGTTTATTATCTATTCCTCCTTACAATAACCCTATGAGGAAGGAAATATTGGGGGGGGGGGATTTAATGAATTGCTGCATTCATTCATTCATTTAATAAAAGATGTATACCAGGTGCCATGCCAGGATAAACAGACACTGTCCTTGGCCGCTTCTCAACCTCTAAGCCTCAGTTTCCTCATCTGTGAAGTGGGGGTGAGCACAGTACCTCTTCCCTCAAGAAGCTGTAGTGATTAAATACAATAATGCATCAAGTGGGTGCTCAACAAGTGCTAGCAGCGTTATCTCTGACCTATTTACCAATCTCTTAAATGGGGCAGCTCCGAGGGTCCTCTGAACACTCCTGGAAGCACTGCCCTCTAACTCACATCCCCCCACAGTGCCTTGTTGTGCGCTGTGGCACTGTGCGCTGTATAGAGCTAAGAGCACAGGCTCTGGGTTCAGATGGCCCAAGTTCAAATTCTGGTTCTGCCACCCACTAGTTGTGTGACCTCAGGCAGAGACACAGTCAGTCCCCCTGTGTCTCAGTTTCCAGCTGAAAAATGGGGACAGTTACTTCATTAGGTTGTTGGGAGTTAATCCATGGGAAGTTTTTACCCAGTGCCTGGCATATGAAAGTCCTCGGAAGTTAGCTATCATCATCACTACCAACACTACCTTTGAAAATCCAAACAACAAAAAATAGAACTAAAAGGAAATAAAAAGAAAATCCAGCCTGTCCTTCAGGCCTCGTGTAGTCACCACTTCCTCCCCAGAACCCTCCCCGACTCCCTTGAAGGTGGATGTGACCTTCTCTCTTCCTGTTCAAACCACTGTTTGCGTCTCCTGGGCACTCATGCAGGCTTTCCTAATGGGCTGTGAGCTACCTGAGGCGAGGGTCTGGGTCCGATTCACCTCTTGATCCCCAGTGGCCCTTGCAGGGCAGAACAATCAGAGTGATGACGATATTGTCCATGGAACCAGCACTTACTGTGTGCCCAGCATGATTCATATTCATTCATTCATTCATTCATTCACTCATTTGACAGGCACTGAGCAGCTCAGTGTGCCAGGCCCTTGTGTGCCCAGCATGATTCATATTCATTCATTCATTCACTCATTTCACAGGCACTCAGCAGCTCCAGTGTGCCAGGCCCCGTGCTAGGTGCAGGGGACATGCTGCTTCTGCTGTCATGGAGGCGAGGCAGACAGGAAAATGGCAGAGTGATGGGTGCATGAAGAAGAGAAAGCCAAGAGGGACCGAAGGGGTTGCTTTAGATTGAGGGGTCAGAGACAGCCTCTCCCAGGAGATGCCATTATATAGAGACCCAAATGACAAGAAGAGCCATCCAGACAAAGATCTGGGAGAGGACCACGCCAAGCAGAGGGAACAGCGAGTGCAGGGGTTATAAGAGCAGAGCGAGCTCAGGCTGTTGGAGAAACGGGAAGGCACATGTGCCTGGAAGGCAGTGAACCAGGCAGGAGGGTCGCTGAGGTCCGCAATGGGCCAGGGCCAAAGCCCATGGAGACTCTGGAGTGTAGAGTAAAGAGTTTAGGATAAGCCTCTTAAGTGCTTCTTCCTCACCAGTAGGAGGTAATTACTGAATTTAACCCTCACTACTGCCCAGGATGTGGTAGTGAAGAGGAAACACTTTTAAATTCACTCTTGGCTCTTCCAATATCGAGCTATAAGCCTTGAGTAATTTACTCTCTGTGCCTCAATTGTCTTATCTGTAAAATGGGGTAATAAAAATATCTACCTCATTGGATGATTGTGAGGATTTAAAGGGCTGGTCCATGGAAAGCACTTAGAACTTGAAGGAAGTACTTAATTCAGGCTCACTACAATGTAAGTACACATCAAGGCTGGCTTTATGAATGAAGACACCCAAGCTCAGAGCAGCCAAGTGCTAGGACAAGGTCGCAGAGCAGTACCGAAGCTCATGCTCTAACCGCTGATTGGCACCGCCTCTTCATAGGTGCCTTGTGAACCAGATGTCAGGGTAGACGAGTTAAGGGGTGAGGAAAAGTGAATCAGCAGGTGCTGGGATCCCTAAGGGCTTTGAATACAAAAGATCCAAATGCAATGCACACAGGGTCAGGGCTTCTGGGAATGGGATCATCACTTGAGAAGGTAGAGGGACCACAGGCCTACTGATCTCTGTCCTGGCTCTGCTGAGTCACATTGTCCCCTGGGTTCCACTCGGCCCGCTGGGTCCCAACTCACTGCCTGATGTGACTCACTTCAGGGCGAGGTCTGATTCTCTGGTACCATGCCTGCCCGCCCTGGGGTCTGCATGTTCCACTAGCCCTGGCTCTGCTGGCCTTTCTCAAACCTCTGTTCCCATCTTATCATCAGCATGACCATGGACAGTGGTAGTGATGGTGGTGATGGTAGATGCCAAGGTTTTGGCCTGAGGTTTGGCCTGAGGAGGACTGTGGCAGGGAGATAGGTAGGAGTCGCCCCAGATAGCCTTCCCTGGGCCCCTGGCCAGTTGCAGGCCTCCTCTGTGCTCCCACAGGGCTGCACGGCCCCCAGCAAAGGAGGCTCAGGAGCCCGTTACCTTCGAGGCGAGTGTTGGGCTGAACGATGAGCTTCCGAGATTCCTTGCGGAGCAGCACCGTGTCCCTGAGGCTGAGGAAGCACTCGGGGGGAGCATCCGTGACCGCCGCATACCCCTCGTACAGGGCCCGGCCTCCAGACACATCCCCTGTGGACTTCAGTACCTGTGGGCAGGCAGAAGGAGTCAGTGCCCGGCGGGCGCCCACCCCACGTCCACAGGGCTCTGCCAGGGCTGCAGCTGATGGCGCCCAGCCCTGAACCACACATGCTCTTGGTGTTGCCCTGCTGAAGAGGACAGAAAGGCATGCTAAGTGCTTAGCACACAGTGAGTGCCTGTTAAAATATCTAACATATACGTTATAAAGAATAAGACACCCATGCAACCGCCATCCAGCTTAAGAGTTCGCCCAACTGCCTTTCCTTGCCTGCACCCTGTGGCCTCCGGGCTGAAGAAACAGCCCTCAATTCTGTGCTTTTATTCCCTTGTTTTCCCCTCAACCACACATTATGTCAACGTTGCCGTGTTCTGTGATTTGCTTAAGTTATGTCTGCGATTCACTTGTGTTCACGCATGCAGCCCTAGTTCACACCGCTGTACGGTGTTCCACTTGTAAACACACACAAGCGAACCTCTTCTGTTGATGGGTAACCCGTGCTTTTGCCACCCAGTACTGCTGGGACAGCCTTGTATGATGAACGTCCAGGAGACGCGATGGTCTGGAGGCCGGGTGACCGCGCAACCTTGCGGGCAACACGCAGGTCGTTCTCCAAGGTCGCACTCACTCAGTCGGGGAAGCAGGTGGCAGTCACTGCCCCGCATATCGGGCTGCTGTGGGCAGTATTCATTTCTGCCACGGGCGTAAATCTCACAGGATTTCATTTATGCTTCCCTGATTACTGATGAGATCGGGCATCTTCCCATAAATTGGTGGCTTCTTATTTTCCTCTCTGTTCATGACTTTTGCTTATTTTTCTGTTGGATAGTCTTTTCTTCCACCTGCACACTCACACTGGGGATCAAGCCCACAACCCGGGCATGTGCCCTGACCGGGAATTGAACCGTGACCTCCTGGTTCATAGGTAGATGCTCAACCTCTGAGCCACACCGACGGGGCTCTTCTTCACTTTTTTTTAAATATGTTTTTATTGGTTTCAGAGAGGAGAAGGGAGATGAATAGATAGAATCATCAATGATGAGCGAGAATCATCAATCGGCTGCCCCCTGCACGCCCCCTACTGGGGATTGAGCCCACAACCCGGGCATGTGCCCTGACTGAGAATCAGGTGACTGCCAGGTTCATAGATTAACGATCAACCCCTGAGCCACACCAGTCGGGCTCTTCACTTTTCTAAAAATTCTTTATATATTTAGATACTAACCTTCGGTAATATATATGCTAACATATAAATACCCTAGCTTTTTAAACAGGGGGCCAGTTCACTGTCCCTCAGACCATTGGAGGGCCGGACTATAGTTTAAAAAAAAACTATGAACAAATTCCTATGCACACTGCACATATCTTATTTTGAAGTTAAAAAACAAAACGAGAACAAATACAATATTTGTATTTGCATGTGGCCCGCGGGCCGTAGTTTGAGGACCCCTGTGCTAACATATAAATACCCTAGCCTAGTTTGACTCATCTTCTCACCTCTTATATGGTGACTTGTAATGAACAAAAGTTATTTCTGATGGAGTTAAAGAGATCAATCTTTTCCTTGATGGCTTGTGCTTCTCATGTTTGGCGAAATTCTCCTTCATCCTGAGGTCAGTTTAAAACTTTGTCTTTCACATTTAAACCTTTAATCTCTCCGAGACTGGTTGTGTGTATGGTATCAGGAAGAAATCCAATTCATCTCAATAAGGACAGCCTGTTGCCTCAGCACCACTTTCTGAACGGTCCCTCCCTTCCCCAGTCAACTGCAAGGCTACGTCTGCCATATGCCAAACAGTCGAGGCCTGGTTCTTGGTTCTGTTCCACTGGTCAGCGTGTCTATTGTTGCCCCAGGGCAACACTGAACCCAATAATCTTAGAATAAATTTTGATATCTGGGAGCAAGTCTCCCAGCCCGTTCTGCTTCAGCAGTGCCTCGGCTCTTATTCATAGTCCTCTGTGCTTCCACCGAACCAGTTCTATCAGCCCTAACCACTTTGGCTCAGTGGATAGAGCATCAGCCTGCAGACTGAAGGGTCCGGGTTCGATTCCAGTCAAGGACACGTACCTCGGTTGCAGGCTCGATCCCCTGTCTTGACCAGGTGCCTGCGGGAGGCAACCAATTAATGTGTCTCTATCACATCAATGTTTCTCTCTCTCTCTGTTTCTCCCACTCTCTTCCATTCTCTCTAGAAGTCAATGGAAAAATATCCTCAGGTGAGGATTGATAAATAAATAAACAAATGTTACAATCAGCTTGTCAAGTTCCATGAAAAATCCTCTTGGGACTTTATTCACCCTTGCTGAACTCTCTTTCAAGTTCCATGAAAAATCCTCTTGGGACTTTATTCACTCTTGCTGAACTCATTAATTTCAACAACTCGTCTGTAGAGCCTTTTGGCTTGCCTATGAAGCCAGTCCTATCATCTGCAAAACGGGAAATCGGGCGGAGAAGTAGGGTGAGTCCGGAGGGGCTTCCGAGGCAAGAGGCCCCCGCTTACCTGGAGTCTCCGTAGGAACCGCTCCAGGGCGGGCTTGCCCACTGACCGGATCTTGCTGCGGTCAAGGCGGACCCGGGCATCCGGCCGCCCGTCGGAGCCCGTGGTGGGAGTGATGGTAACGAGTCCCTCGCCGGCCTCCAGCAGGACCCTCAGGATCACAAACCGGGCCTGCATGTGGGCCTGCAGGGGCCAGGGAGAAAGGAGTCATTTGTAGCCCTGAGGTAAGCTATAGTAAGTGTTCGATCCAAGACCTGATATATAGTTCTTGCTCATTGTCAATTATCCTTACTGTATTGCCAGGGAGAAAGGAGTCATTTGTAGCCCTGAGGTAAGATACAGTAAGTGTTCGATCCAAGACCTGATTTTTGTTCTTGCTCATTGTCAATTATCCTTACTGTACCCTCTTCTTTCCTGCCTATTATTCCTCTTCCCTCAGATGCCCCCTCCCTCCTTTGCTCATAAGGGAGGGCAGGCTGCCCTGGGGGACACGGAGGCCATTTCCAGGCAGGACCTGCGCACCCCCGGCCACCAGCATGGCCTCTGCTGCTCCAAACTCTGCCCTCGTGAGAGCAGTAGCCTCACCACTCGGACCCCAAGCACTTTCTCCTCCACAATCTTGTTTGCATTCAACAGAGGGACAGAGAGGGCATCCTTATTCCCAATTTACAGATGACAAAACAGAGGCCCAGAGAGGTCACGTGACTTGCTCAGGGTCGCACAGCTGCTAAGGGAGAGCCAGGACTCACTCAGACCCACATTTCCCGACTCTAAAATGTGTGTTCTTTCGATGATATAATATTGCCTCCTGAAAGCATACTTATTTTGACTTTTTAAAACATTCTACTGCTTAGCCTATTTCCAAAGGACATCTCGTACCCGAGCAGTCAGGCCTGATGGCTCTGGAGGCAGATGCTTGGATTTGAACCCTGGCTCTGCTACTCACCAGCAAGTTACTTAACCTCTTTGGGCCTCGGTTTCCTCATCTCTAAAATGACAGTAATAATAGTACCTACCTCCCGGGGTTGGTACTGGGGACAAATGAGTTAATTCATGTAAAGTGCTTAGAACTGGGCCTGGCACAGAGTAAGTCCTAAGCTAGTCATCTATTAGGAGTCGCAGTAAAGTCATCTCACTTGATTCCCTCCAAGGTGGGCAGGGAGCTCATTACTCCCATTTCACAAGACACTGACGTGACCTGTCCCCAGACGCAGTGGAGTCTGAGATTAAACCCAGTTCACGTGCCTCGTAGACTGTCCATCCCTGTACCCAGAATCCTGATCCTGGCCCCCATCTCGGGTCCCCCCCACTCCTGAGGGCCCCCAGGGCCCCACCTGTCTCCAGTTGGAGGCCTCAGGGGTGTAGAACTCCAGAGCCAGCAGCCCAGCCCGGACCATGTTGAGCCAGTTCACGTAGATCACATCTTCCGCATCGGCCCCCTCGAAGCCAAAGATCCTGGGGACAGGAGAGGGCGGTGGCAGGGGGGTCGGAGGCTGCCTGGGCCCTGCCCTCCCTGCGGGCCCCCCTCCGCCCAAAGAGGAGGCAGCCCCCACGCCTGCTGCTCGTACTCCAGCACTTGGGGGTGGAGGCAGAGGTAGAGGCCCACGCTCTCTGCCCGGCACTCTTCGTAGCTGGAGGCGATGGTGCTGAACTTGCTGTCCCAGGTCTCCCCACTCCGGTACCAGCTCTGAATCTGGGAGGGGAGACCCAGAAAGCCGGTTTAAGGATGGCTGCCACCCCACCTGTGCCCACCCTCCCAGCACCCTGGGGCTCCGCCGAGGCCACCCTCACCTGCTCCCCTGTCTCTGGGTTGATCACTGTCTTCTGGTCGAAGTTGAACGCTCCTTTCTCATCCTGCAAGAGAAGGGTCATTGATGGGGCGGGGCGGAGGAAAAGGTGCCCATGCCCAGGTCTGGGTCCTCAGGCCTGGGCTCCAAGAGCCTGATAAGTGGCCCAGAAAAACGACTGGGGAGCCGTGAGCGGACAGCAGGAGCAGCAGGTCCATCGACACATCGCTGCCTCCAAACCTGGGTCCTGTGTACCCGCTGCCCCCTCAGAGCCCCGGGGAGGTGGGAGAACCAGGGCCACTGCCCCAAGGCAGGGAGAGGATGTGAAGGCCCCGTCATGTGAAGACCTGAACGCAGTTCTCCAGGCCCCAGCAGAGATGTCCCGGTGGGTGGGCCAGAGAGCCCGCGGCTCCTCCCTCCGGCTCCCCGCCGGCTCCCCGGGCTGGCAGAGCCCAGCACCTGTGCTTCTACCTCGAACAAGCATCACCCTCACCGTCCTGTCCATGTGCTAAGCATCTTTCATGCATCATCCCTTCAATCCTCACAACCACCCTCCGAAGAAGGTTCTATTATTACCCCACTTCACAGAGGAGGAAACAGGCTCAGAAACTAAGATCCCCGAAACAGCATCAGAGCACACAACCCCTGGGCACACTGTCTCCTAATATTGTGTTCTTATTACGAACACATTGCTAAGGGCCTCTGTGTGCCAGGAAAGCCCAGGGCTTTGCTGTCATTCCTCCCAACAGCCCACATAGGGGGGCTCAGGAATCCCATTTTACAGACATGTCAACTGAGGCTCAGCGAGGGGAACGGACCTGTCCGCATTTGTCCCTACTTCCCTGTGACTTCAAAGCCCAGACAAGGCCTGACACCAGACTGCTACTCTCACCAGCTGCTCTTTGAATCCTCCTGACTTCCAGGCCCAGATCCCAAGACCCAGCTCTGGTTCTATCTTCCCCATTCAGTGGGCAGTCCCACCCACAGGGAGCAAGCCCAACCTAGAGCCCACACTCTCGGATGCTCTCACCCATCCCCTCCAGCTCTCTCATCTCTGCAGCTCTGTGCTGGGCATCTCTCGGCTTGCGAGGAAGCCTCTGTCTTTTGTACATTCCCTGAGCGGGTGTCCCGGGGGCTGCAGCCACGCTGAGCAGCTGGCAGGAAGGGGCTGCTCTGGGGAGAAGCGGCTCCCTACAGTACCTGAAGGGTACAAGCTCTAGGAACTGCACTACAGCGCTAGAGCCTCAGGACCAGAGCATCAGGGACTGTCCCCTGCCAGCCTCTTTGTCCCCAGGGTGGCCGGAGTCCCTCCCTCAGGGCCGGCTTCCTTGGCAGGAGCCCAGCAATTCCTCCTGTGGGGGAGATTCTGTGGTGGGGGGACCTCAGCTGGACTGTCCTGTGGGTCCTCTTCAATCCTTGGAGCTTCTGGGACATCTTGGGGGAGGGTGAGATAGGGACTTCACCACTTAAGGGGTCATATTCGCCACCTGCCCCAAAGCCCCTGAAGGCAAATACTGGAGCAGCTTCACCCCTGAGGCCTGATCAGGGGCAGGGGAGCTGTATGCCTGTGCCGGGGCCCACCGGCCAGGTCCTTACCTGCACGAAGAGCTTGCCGCTTCCGTGGCCCAACAGCTCGTGCAGACCCACCTGCACATCAAAGGAGGGCCCCTTCCAGCGGATGTACAGGTCCTGCCGAGACAATCAGAGGCCCACACTGTCCACGGCCCACCACGGCCATACAGCCTGCCACGCCGAGGGCCCAGCATGATACACGTTCGGTAAAGGCCTACGACACCTCAGGCTCCGCAATGGACACCGTAGGCCCATCTCATCCTGCAACAGCCCAGGAGGAAGGGACTGCTTCCCCTTCTTGACAGGTAAGGACACAGGCTCTGAAGTCACAGGTCACACGGCTGAGAAGCGGTGCCCATTCCCAGACCCTGCACCAGGCTGGCTGCTTCCCGGGCCCTGCCTCTCGGCTGCCAGTGCCCACCTTGTCTTCCTCCTCCAAGAAGGTGAGCTTCTCCCGCTGCGTGGCGTAGGCCACGGCCAGCACATTCCCCAGTGACACATTCTTAAAGCCTTCTGTCTGCCGCAGGTCGTCATCTGGAGAGGGCAGGAGGGAACCGGAGAGAAGGGGCAAAGGTTAAGGGCCACAGACAAGGAATCTAGACAAGGACAACAGGCTGGGACGGCGAACTGAGGAGGGCAATGGTGGCCAGGCGAGTGTGGAGGAGGGGGAGACTCTAAATGGAGGCTCCTGGGGGCTTGGGGGAGCTCACAGTTGGGGATGTTGATGCCGGCAGGAATGCCGGAGCCAGCGAAGGTGAGGACGTCCAGGGAGGTGAAGTCTGGGGTGAGGAACTTGTCCTTCTCGAAGGCTGGGGGCCAGGGCAGCTCCTTCAGCAGCTGCTCCGCACTCGCCACCAGCCGCTCAAACTTGGCACTCATGGCCTTATTCACCATGGCCACGAAACCTGCGGGGGAGAGGGGGCTGCGGGTTGGCAGGGCTTGGGAGGGGTCCTCACCCCCCTCAACCCCTCTACCCGTGGTCTTCAGCATGGAGTGCACGTCTGCTGCACGCAAGAACCCTGTGCTGGCCACTGGGGAGAGCAGTGACCCTGCCTGCTCACTGCTTGGGGTGGCTGGAACTGGGGAGAAGCGCTTCGCTGGGTAACAACTGAAAAGAATCTTAAAGGAGTTTGTGGGAGTACATAGCGGGAGGGGGAGAGAGATCGGGTTCCCAGTGGAAGGGACTTCAGGAGCGAAAAAAAAGGTGCTCTTCTGGGAAGCTGTGCACGGTCCTGCATGGCGAGAGCAGCTGGAAATGTGCAATTTTGTAAATGCTGCTTTGAGTCAGGAACTCGAACTGCATCCTATCTAACAAGATCAGTCCAGCCATTCTGCTCAGCAGCCTCACGCACCAACTGAACTGTGGTGACCTCTGGAGGGAGTGACAGAGGCGAAGGCAGTAAAGGAGAGATTTCACATTCTGTCCTACAGACTTCCGGATTGTTCTAATTATTTGCAACAAGCATGGATTTTTAAGTCACACACACACACACACACACACACACACACACACACACATATGTGTTTAAACATGTATAGCCCTATAGAAAAGTCAAAGACAAAAAGTATATTCCAAATTTTAACCTTGGGGTGGGTGCAATCAGTTTTTTTCTGTAGTTTCAAAATTGTTGGCCATGAACATGGACTACCTTTCTAATAACCACAATGAGTTACATAAAAAATGGGGGCGGCCTCTGAGCTGGAGGCTGCCGAGGAGGCCCTGGGGTTTCAGCCCTCAGAGCAGGCCTGGTGGATCAGGACCCGGGCAGGAAAGCTGTGGCTGTGCACACCTGTGTCCCCCTCCGGCCCCCGGCCTGCCTGATCCCGCACGCCTTGTCCTGGGCCTGGATCTATGGGCTCAGATCAAGCCCCCTGTCGGCTGCTGGGGCTTTCCTCTCTCCTCCCAAGTTAATCTCTCTGGCTTTTTGGCAGTTGGATGCTCCAGACTCTACGTCCAGGAGCTCGGCAGAAACAAGTCTAAAACCTCAGGCGGGTCCCGTGGAGCGTGTGGGCACGGGGCCGAGGCAGCCTGCCACCTGCCCTGGGAGAGCAGCAGCCGAGTCAGGTTCTCAGTTATGCTCCCAACCACCCAGCACTTTTATGTGCCTGGCATTGTGCTGAGCATGTCTCTCCCTTCCCCCGACACCCAGAGGGAGTGACTGATGCTCGGAGGTGGGGTTAATTGAGTAGCAAAGCCAGGCTTGGAACAGACAGAGCCTGTGCCCAGATCAGACACCAGAGGCAGCACCCAAGTGGCTCAGAGCCAAGGCACCTGGGTTCGGCCACCCACCCACCTACCGTGCTCCAGTTCCCACATCTGTAAAGTGAGGGTGGAAATCCTCATAGGATAATGGTGTCTAAATGAGCTAATATAGGTAAGTGCCCTGTACAGGGTACATCATCACGGCTGGCACTTGTCAGTGTTATTATTACTGCCAAGGGGAAGGGGGAGACGCCTCAGAGGACACAGAGAAAGGGCTTCCAGTCTGACCTCCCGCCTCCTAGAAGTTACCTTCGAACTCTCCACGGGAACCAAAGGGGTCTCGGTAGCTCTCGATGAACCCGATGTAACTGGGGGGAGAGAAGGGCAGAGATGGAGGAGGGGTGGGCAGGAGGGCGGGGCGGGTGAAGGCCGGGCCCCTCACCTCTCCACGATGGGGCCTTTGTCCTGGATCCAGAAGCGGGAGCCCCTCTTGTGGGCTTCGATGGAGCCCTGGGTGAAGCTCTCTATGTACTGAGCCAGCATCTGCTCCTGGTGGCTGTTGGCTGCATACGTCTGGGGGTGAGAAGAGGTTGATCAGCCTCAGGCCACCCCACCCCCACCCCCCTTAGCTGCCCAGAAGGGTCTGGAGCCCGCACACGTCGACCCCCGCCAGGCCTACCTTGGCTTTCTCCAGGTGCTCCACCACCTTGTGCAGGATGGGCGCGTAGTCCCCCCGGGTCACCTGGAAACGGCTCCCCCGGAATTCGTGGCTCTTCAACTTGGAAGTCATTTCGGAGTCTAGAGCAGGCTCTGAGGGGAAAGGGGGATCGCTCAGGGAAAAGGCGAGTGTAGGACGCCCAGCAGGCTTCTTACTGTGACACACTTATTCTAAGCTTTTCCATGGCTGCCCATTGCCTACAGAAATTAGTATAAACTTTCATCTTCAAAAATAGACATATTATGGCCCAAGCCAGTTGGGCTCAGTGGCTAGAAATGGCTGCCCATTGCCTACAGAAATTAGTATAAACTTGCATCTTCAAAAATAGACATATTATGGTCCAAGCCAGTTGGGAGTGGCTAGAAGAACATCGGCTTGTGGACTGAAGGGTCCCAGGTTCGATTCCAGTCAAGGGCATGTACCTTGGTTGCAGGCTCCTCCCTGGTCAGGGCTAGTGCAGGAGGCAACCAATCAATGTGTTTCTCTTACATCGATATTTCTCTCTGTCTTTCCCTCTCTCTTCCACTCTCTCTAAAAAATCAACGGAAAAATATCCTCGGGTGAGGATTAAAAAATATATACAGACATATTATATAACATGAAATATTCTAAGAGCTTTACATGTGGCTTCTCATTTAAGCCTCACAGCCATTCTGGGGGGAAAGGGAAATTATTATCTCCATTTTATAGATGTGGAAACTATGGCACCATAGTTTAAAAGTGTGGCTTTGGTATCAGGCTGCCTGAGTGTATCAGTTATCTGTTGCTGTGTAACAAACATCCCCTGGAAACAGACCCCAATTTTCCTTTGAAAACCCCCCACCACTACCACCTCCAGTTCAGGTGGGAGGAGCTGACCTCATTGCCTAGCTCCAAGATAGGCTTGGCACCCAGATCTACCCACTCAGGGACCTGGCCCTTGACTACAGGAATTGGTTCACAGATAAATATGGGACCCAAAATAGAGAAATTAGTGTCACTCCCTGCAGGAAACCATTTATTGTCTTCACTAGCTGAGTATAGACAGAGACCCCCAAAAGCTAGTAACCTTTGAAGTCCTAGCGTAGGTCAGGGCTGTGCACCACCCAGTTAATTTAGACACCACCCAGTTAATCTAGATAATGGTAGCTAAAGCATCATCCCCACCTTAGTTCACTGAATTCCTTAGATACTTGTGTAGATCCTTGTTGATTATTGTTGGTCAGATATCCTGCCTATTCCTGGAAATTGTCTACTGATGAGCTAATGCGTGTGTCATTGAAACCTCCTTACCCAAGGGCTACTCCAAGCTCAATAAAAGATTGGAGCGGCCTGAGCATCGGTGGAAGTCCTTCCGGGCTTGCCCACCTGGTCCCCCAATATTTCAAAATTATCTCGTGTCATTTTTCTCTCATTTGTGTGCGGCCCCTCTTTCAGATACCGAACCCTACTCCACGCGGGACGTGGAGGGAGTCTTACTCGACAACTCCCAGATTCTTATGAAGAAATTTCTGAGAGAAAAGGACCCTCCTTCTGCTGAAATGACCAGACTGGTGGCTAGCAGTGATAGGGAAGGGGCACGTAATAAAAATAGAGTCAGTTGTTTAATAGAACAGTTGTTTAATATCTACTCACTGTAAAGCAGATTTTTTATTATTATTTTTTTTTACAGACCCGGGAACCTGGAGGATGTGTCGCAAGAGGAAGAACAGGCCCTGGAGACAGGACCTGTCTGGAGGAAGACAGCGTTCCGGGCCTGACCTTTGCAAGGACGATGAAAGGCAGACCCTGGACACTCACTAACTTCAGATTTTGTCCCCCACCCACTAACCCGACATAAGAGCTTGTCTGAAATGAAACGTCCGCGCGGTCTTTCCAGGGTGTTGCACCTGCCGCTCTCTCAGGCTGCCGGCTGTCTGATTAATAAAACGCACCATAAAGATTCATCCTCGTCTCTACTTATATGACTCTGGTAGCAGCGGGCAGCTCGGACCCTTTCGTGTCCAGTATCAGCAGGACCTATGAGAGCAGCCAGCTGAGGATGAACTCAAAGAGCCCAGCCGACTAGCTGGTTTGGCTCAGTGGATAGAGCATCGGTCTGTGGACTGAAGGGTCCCGGGTTTGATTCTGGTCAAGGGCACATGCTGGGTTGCAGGCTCGATCCCCAGTAGGGGGTGTGCAAGAGGCAGCCTATCAATGATTCTCATTGATGTTTCTACCTCCCTCTCCCTTCCTTTCTAAAATCAATAAATATATATATATATTTTTAAAAAGAGCCCAGCCAAGAGATGGAGAGAGAAATTTTCTGAGATCACTGTCTGAGCAGCTGGAGCCAGCTGTGCCCGAAGCCTTCCTACTCTGGGCTTCTTAATTACCCCCCCGTCTGTAAAGTCCCCTTTTGGTTTAGACAAATTTGAAGGATTTCCTCACTTGTAACCAAAGAGTCCTGAATAACAAAGTAGAGGCGGCCTTGGGCTTTATCCTGAGGGTACTTTGAGAGATATTTGGAAGCACAGTTTAGTGTGTTCACCATCCCCATGTACAGAATACAGAAAGGAGCTCACCTGTGCCAAGCACCGAAGCCAGGCGCACCTCGTAGCAGGGCTTCCCGTCCTGGTCAACCGCCTTGAAGAGCCGTGTGTTGTAGGCACTGAGGTTCTGGAAAAGACCAGCGCAGGGGTATGAGGGAGAGTAAGTCCAGAGAGGGCCGCGGGGGAGGGGGAGGGAAAGCCAGTCACACCAAGGACAGAAGATATGGAGTCAAAGGCCGGGGCTCCGGGGGACCTGCCCGAGCTGGCTGGGAGGGGAGAGCGGGGAAACGCTCCTGCTCTGCTCAGTACCCTGAGCACGAACTTTTACGAAGCGCTGACTCAACTGTGCCAAGCACCGCCTGACAGCTAACCCAGGGCTACGCAAGGCAGGGCCCACTTCACAGGCAAAGAAACGGGGCACATAGCTGCTGAGCCGGGAGGTGAACCCCGCATGGGACTCCCCAGCAGCTCTGATGTTCTGCCTCGACCTGTCTGGAGGCTGTCATAGGGCCCTTCAGCCTGGGGTGGGGGCATCACGGACCCAAGCCGAGACCCAGGAGTAAGTGCCAGTGGCGAGGGGGCCCTCATCAAACCACTACCCCAAGTTCCCCAAACCTGTGAGTCCAGAAAGTCTTGGGCCAGTTTGGCATCTTCCATGGTACAATCCCCAGAGAAATAGGTGGTGATGCCCTGTGGGGGAGGGGGCAGATGGAAAGAAGTTGCGGAGGTTGGGGACTGCAGGGGCAGCTGGTGAACCTCTTCCCAGCGCCCCCTCTCTAGCCCCAGGCCTCCCACATCTCCTCAGCAGCCTCCACCCTGTCCCCTCCATCTCTTTCCAGGGGAAAAAGCTGTAAATCAAACAACAGAGGAAACAGGCCCATCTCCAGCGACCCGCAGCTCTGCTCCAGCCTCTCACAGGCCGGCCCAACTCCACGGCTTGCCATGTGCTCACCCCATGCAGCGCCCAAGAGACGGGAAGCCTGAACCCCCTCCTTTCCTTCCCTCCGCCTCGATCTCCAGCCCTCAGCTCTTCTCTCCTTCCCTCCTTCTGCACACAGCACCCCAGGGTGCCAGAAAGCATGCTACCCGAGCTGCTTTTCATTTTACAGCTGGCAAAACTGAGGCCTGAGGGGGGGGGGAGCAGCTTTGCCTCATGAGCGCAAGGCAGAGGCCACGGCCTCTCTCTCCGCACCACACCAGCTGGCCTCAAGGGAAGCCCCCCACTCCCGTGTGGTGGGGAGTCTTACCTCCTTCCCCAGCCCCAGGTGTCGAAGCCTCGGCTCCAGAGAGAACATGAGCTCCCCGCAGGTCTGCCAGAGGCCCCTGACTTCTCCTGGGTGCTGCTGAGCGGCCTTACTCCCCAGGATCACGCGTTCCAGCTTCTCCTGCCGGGGAAGGAGTCCATTGGCCTGGCCACACTGCCCAGACCTGCCCTGGAGCCTCCACATCGCCCCAAGCTCTCATCCCACAACGTAAGACCTCCGGCGACCGATGGGCCAGCAGCACTGGCAATGCCCGAGAAACGTCGAGCCTTGGGCCCTACCCGAGACTTCTCTACCAGAAGCTGCATTTCTACAAGATCGCCAGGCAGTCCGTGTGCACGGGAGGGGCAGGGAGCCCTGGTGCAACGGCTGCCTCGGCCCCAGGTGGGCCCGAGCCCCAGTCCCAGGGAGGGACTCCCCGTGCCAGCAGGCTTCGTTTTTGCAAGCACCTAAGAGTTTGCAGAGCACTTCCACATCCTCCCCTCGCCCACCCCCTGGGTCAGCACGGCCAGGAGGAGGCTGCAGCACCCAGCGAGGCTGGGTGGCTGACCCGAGGTCATGCAGATGGCAGTGACAGGGTGGATGCTCCGCTCAGGGCCCCGAACCCACCCCACTGGCCCCGAAATCCCGACCTTCCCCAGCCCCCACCTCAGCTCACCTTGGGCAGGTTGGGCACAAACTTGGTGTCGCCAAAGGACTTGTAGTTGCCCATGTTGGAGTAGACCCCCGCGGCATAGACCAGGAACGCCTGGGGGGAGGTGGGGATCAGACACCTGGAGGCACAGCCTCCCCACCCGGGGAAGTTCCCTCCTGAGATGGTAACACCCAGAGGAACCAGTATGGGTGAGGCTGGGAAATCTGGGGGCAGGACCCAGGTCCCGGAAGGCCCCCACCTGGCCCCAACATACCTTCACAGACCAATCTTCACACACCCACTGTCCCTCCAAACTGGTCTCAGCAGCACCCAAACATATCCAGGTGCTCACCCACCTTTGTCCCCACTTCGCCCAGCACCCTCTCAGCCACCTGCGGCCATCCCATATGACCTCAAGGCCCAGTTTAAACACCGCCTCCTTGTGCAGCAAACCTGCTGTCCTCTGCCCCCAACCTGGCCGGCAGCTAGCTGGCACCAGCAGCATCCACTGTTAGGGCTGGAGCGGTATTGTGCAGCAAACCTGCTGTCCTCTGCCCCCAACCTGGCAGCTAGCTGGCACCGGCAGCATCCACTGTTAGGGCTGGAGCGGTACTGGTCATCTACTCTATGGCTTTTGCTGGCCCAAAACAGTCTCCCTTCCTCCGGCCACAAAACCTCACATCTCCCTTCACCCAAAATACATTTACAACTAACCCAAGTCCACTTTCAAATAACACTATACACTTTCCTGGGTGGTAGCAGTACCTTATAATAAAAAAAAAATAATCCTAATTTCCGCCTTCCCGCCCTTGTGTCATTGCTGTCATTTATCTCACTTATACGTAACATACATAAGTTTTATTTACATACAGACAGACACATGTAATTGAATACACTGTTGCCATGATTTTGAACTAATTGCTCTCTCTTAGATCCATGAAGAATCAGAAAAAACAAGCTTTTATTTTACCTTCACTTATTCCTTCTCCAATGCTCTTCCTACATCACCAATGTAGAGATGAGTTTCTGACCTATATCCTTTCCTTCTCTCTAAACAACTTCTTTGAACATTTCCTGCAAAACAGGTCCACTGGCAACACATTTCTCAGTCATTATTGTTTCCGATTTCCTTCTGTTCTCTCCTCCTTCTGATATTCCCATTACATAAATTTATGCCTCTTATAGGTGTCCCACAGTTCTTTCATATTCTGTTCTGACCCCACCCCACCCCTATCTTTTTTCTCTTTGCTTTTCAGTTTTGGAGGTTTCTATTGAGATATCCCCAAACTCAGAGATTCTTTCCTCAGCAGGGTCCCGTCTCCTAATGAACCCCTCAAGGGCATTCTTCTTCTGTTAGTGTTTCTGAGCTTCAGCAGAGTCTGCCCAGGGTTCTTCCTTAGAATTCCCACCTCTGTTTGCATTGCTCATCTTCCTTCCACATGGTCTACTTTATCCATTAGAGCCCTTAACATATTAATCATAGTTTCGTAATCTGAGAAGTCCAACATTCCTGTCATATCTGAGTCCGGTTCTGATGTTTGCTCTGTCTTTTCAACCCATGTTTTTTGCCTTTGGCATGTTTTGTAGATTTATTCTTGATAGCCAGACATGAGGCACTAGCTAAAAGGAGCTGCTTGCTGTAAAGAGGGCTTCAGGAATGTGGTGGTAGGTTTGGGGGCAGGGAAAGCATTCTATGGTCCCACAATCAGGTCTCAGTCTTTTACTTTTTTTAAAATTTACTTTAAAGGTCTGACTTGTTTTTCTGTTTTGCTTTTTTAAAAATATTTTTACTGATTTCAGAGAGGAAGAGAGAGGGAGAAATAGAAACATCAATGATGAGAGAGAATCATTGATCGGCCGCCTCCTGCATGCACCCTACTGGGGATGGAGCCTGCAGCCTAGGCATGTGCCCTGACCCGGAATCCAGCAGTGACTTTCTGGTTCATAGGCTGACGCCACAGGGCCAGGCAGGTCTGTCTTTCAGTGAGCCTTTGCCTCTGGACTGAGAACCTCACATGTGCTTCACAGTTCCACGTCCCTGACTCCCTCTTAGGTGGGACGGGATGGCTAGAGTGGGCTGGGGTCGGTTATTTCCTTTCCCCCAGGTCAGTCATGTTCTGACAAAACCCCACCATAAGGCTCTGGCTAAACAGTTTCTCCTGAGGGCATTGTTAAGAACAGAATGTTTAGCACATTTCAAAAATGACTCCTTCTCTCCTCCTCCTGCAGGAACCACGAGGGGCTTTACCTCGGAGATTCATTCTGAGAACTAGGTCAAGATCCTGGAGGTAAAATCTTCAAGAGTGTGGGGATCCCCCTCCCTCCCTCCCCCCCGCTCCATATGACTGGGTCCCTCTGGAGTTTTTAAAGCTCAGAGTTGTCCACACTGAGCAAGTCGCCAATTTCAGCTCAGGTTTTTCTCCCCCAGCACTGGTTCCAGTGGAGGTTTCTGCTCATGAAGTTTTGCTCTGATAAGTTGTAATTCTCTGTCCTGCCTGCCTCTCTCCAATTTGGGGAACAAGAGTTTGCCCTGTGACCTCACTTCACCCAGTGATCTAAGAAGAGTTGCTGACTTTCAGTTTGTCCAGCTTTTTAACTTGTCATTAGGACAGACTGGAGACTTCTAAGCTCTTTACATGCCGGGCCAGAAACTAGAAGTCATGATGTCCTTTTTCAGTTAAGTCAATTTGAGGTGAGTTTCTGCTTCTTACAAAGGAATCCACTGGAAATAGGAGTACTTGAGCAGCGCTTTTCCATTTATAAGCAGTTCCCCAGCTTTTAGCTCTTTTAATGAGTGAATCAAGGCCTAGAGATGGGATGTGATTACACAAAGGTTGAAAAAGATAGAAGAAACCGCCTGGGCCTCAGCTCAGAGATAAGCAATCCAACCCCTTTATTTTACATCTAGAAACACAGGCCACAGCCTCATATATTCTTGGTGAAGCTTTTTTAGAAGATGACTTACCAGCACCGACCAACGGTAACTGTACCGAGTCTTTGCCCCGGCAATTCTACTCCTAGAAATAGATCCTACTCACCCACGTGCACAGATATGCTCACTGTGGTACTGCTTATAGAACTGGGAACAATTAACGTCCAGCAATAAAGAAAAGATCATATTGATTATAGTGTACACTGCTGTGGAATGCTTCGCAGCCAATAAAAAAGAATGAGGTGGCCGAAACCGGTTTGGCTCAGTGGATAGAGAGTTGGCCTGTGGACTGAAAGGTCCCAGGTTCGATTCTGGTCAAGGGCATGTACCTGGGTTGCGGGCACATCCCCAGTAGGAGATGTGCAGAAGGCAGCTGATCGGTGTTTCTCTCTCATCGATGTTTCTAACTCTCTATCTCTCTCCCTTCCTCTCTGTAAATAATCAATAAAATATATTAAAAAAAAAAAAAAAAGAATGAGGTGGATTTATATGTATCCCATGAAAAATTTCCAAGACATGGTGTTCGGTGAAAAAAGCAGGGCTCAGAGGAACACAGAGAAAATGATCTCATTTATGTAAAAGAGAAAATAAGGAACTGAGAGTGGGAGTCTGTGGGAGTCTGTGATCCAGAGGGTTGAAAATGCTGTCCACCCTGCTGTCCTCAGTGGTTAAGAATGCATTCATGTATTATTTGGCCAACCGACCCACAAACAAACACCAGGGACAGGAAGAATATTTTGCCCAGGGACTGGTCCACACACAGACCTGATTCCTACCCTGGCCTCATTCCTCCACCATCTCTGAATCTCCAGCTGTTTTCTTTATTCACAGCCCTGTTACAATCACTGCAGCCAAACTTTATCTTGGAGGCAGGTCACCACAACTCTAAGAGGTATAGACTACCCTTGTGCATATTTTGCAAATGAGAAGACTGAGGCTCCAGTATTTGTAATTTTGGGTCTTAATCCAAAGAGAGAGAAAGACCTTTATCCCCCTCCTTCCTGGTCCCTCACACCCACAGACCATTTATGAAATGTAGGTTGGCCTGAAAGAACTGACCTGGTACTCCTCCTCCGTAAGGCCCTCAGCCAGGGCGTGCTGGCGGAGCTCATCCGGATCCTGGGCACGGAAGAGGCGGCTGAGCAGGGCATAGATGTAGGGGGCCTCCGGGGAGGTCTGCAGCAGCACAGCCAGGCCTCCATACCAGGCGGCGCGTGACAGGTGGTGGGCATAGAGGCGCTCTGTGGGCGACAGCAGGCGGAAGGCCTCGCGGCAGTCCAGGCTAGACACGCCGATGTCATTGGGCAGGATGTACTGGGTGTCCGCCATGGGTCCTGCTGAGAACCATTACCATCATCACAGCCGTCATTTACACCACATCAATTGCACCCCTGGCTCTGCACTCGCATGATTTCATTTAATCCTCCCCAAAGCCCATGAGGAAGGAAATGCCATTGTACCCATTCACCAGATATGCTCACTGACACTCCGAGAAGGTTAGGTGGCTCACCCAGGGAAATTACAAAATACATTGTAATTCCATATTTGGCCTGTGGCCCCTCAACCTTAAATATTGAATCCAACTACCTAGTCTTACAGATGGGGAAACTGAGGTCCAGAGAGGTTAGGAGCTGTGCCCAACAACACAAGGGAAGGGTCAGAAGCAGAGACCTGCATTTCTAGACGCCCAGCCCACATCCTTCTCTGGCTACCCGCTCCTCCTGACCTCCTGGCCTTCAAAATTCTCCTGCAGGTTCTTCAGTTCCACTCACCCCTTGTTCACAAGGACAGAGCCCCAGGCTACCGGCTGGAAGACCCAGTTCCAGTCCTGGCTCAGTCCCAGACTCCTAAAATCAAGTCAACTCTTTCACTTTTCTGGGCCTCGGTCTCCGCCTCTGTACAAGGGGGGGGGGGGGGGGGGGGCAGGAGGTGGTAACAACCCCAACCTCACCAGGTGGGCGTGCAAATTAGATAAGGTCACCGCTGACGGAATGTACCTACAGCAGTTAATGCTTTTCCTTTTCCTTTTCCTCTCTCAGTGCTCGCAGGATCTGTCCCCTGCATCCTGCTGCTCTCTCCCTGTGCTCGGCCGGGGGAGCTACAGAGCCACCCAAGTTCGGCGCTGGAAGAAAACTCACTTTTTACAGATACGGAGGCTGAGGCTTAGCGAGACCAAGTAACTTACGAAGATCTCACTGCCTGTAGGCACCCAGGGGTCTCCCAACCCAGGACATTCTCCACACCGTCCTCCCGCCCTGGCGGGTCAAGTGTCTCTCGCATCCCCTGCCGCCCCGATGCTCCGCCCCCAAAGCACAATCGCCCAGGTTCTGCAAGGGGCGTTAACCCTTTGCTGCCAGGGGCATTCCTCAGCTCGGGGCCTCGATGGCTTTAGAAGGGGTACGGATGGGGGGAGAAAGGGAATGGTCTTGCACCCGGTCCAGATTCGCCCTGTCCCCCGAGGATGACACATTATGACCCCACACCCAGGCGCCGCGCCTCACCTGCTGCCGCGGCTCCGATCGCAAACTCACTTCCTGCTTCCGGCTCCCCCATTCATTGGGGCTCCGCGAACTCCTCCCCCGCCGGCCAATTGTCGGGCCTCGGGACCCAGATGGGCGTCACCTCCAGCCAATAGGAGCGCCGAGGCGTGCTCCGCCGGCCTGCCCGCCGCCCTCTT
>NW_005356944.1:2157362-2161502 GCF_000412655.1 Myotis brandtii | reverse complement strand
TCCGGACGGGGCGGCATGGTGTCGCTGACGGAGCGCCAGGGATTTCCACTCCCCGCCCCACACACAGCCCCGACCCCGATCTCCTTTGGGGTTCTCCCAGTTCCCGACCTCAGCTCTCTGCAGGTGGAAGCCTGCACCACGGGGAGGATGCGGCCCCCCCGCCCTCGCTGGATTCGATGGCCAGTGGGTGGAGATTCTTTGGAGTCGGCCAAGCTCTCCCAGCAGAACACACCGGCTGCCGGCGAGCAGGCTGCAGCCTGGGTTCGGATGGTCCCACCCGTGCCGGCACCACCACCGACTCACCATGGGCCGGGAGAGTGGGTGGCGGCAGCCGCTAAACATCTCTGAGCCTCATTTTTTTCAGCACAAGGAAGCGAGGGGCCTGGCAATTTCTTGCTGCTTGGCGGGCGCCTGGCGGATGAGAAAGCCGCCTGCGACCTAGAAAGGCTGACCAGGGCAGAGCCGGGCCTGAGACCCACCTTGTATGTCTGGATGGTCTCACTGGAGTAGGGCCTGGGTGGGGCACAGCCCATGAAAGTGCCTGGGGCCCAGCTGGGACCTAGGGGAGTATTGTGAGGGTCCCCGATCAGAGTAGAGGCGGAGTCAGGCCATCTGAAGTGAATCTGGCCTCCACCGCCTACTGGCTGTGTCCTTGGTTGGGTCGCTTTACCTCTCTGAGTGTTGGCAGAAAAACTGGGCTAATAGTTGTTTCCACTCTGAGGGATGTCAGCGTCAGTGAAGTGTGGACTGGTTAGTGCTGCCCCCTAGTGTTGTGCAGAGAGGATGCGGGGAGAAGGGGGCACCTGAAATCCACATCCCCTCCTTGCCTGTCTTGGCTTTGCCACATCTGTCTTGCCCCAAAGCAACATCTGCCCAACGTGAGCACCAGCTGCTTGTTCAGAAAGGTGCCCAAGCTCTGCTTGGCACAACAGTGCAACTGTTCGCGCTGATGATGATGATCATAGGAGGAGCTCAATAAATTGGTCTATGTCCTTAGGAATGACACCCTTCTTTCTTGTGCCTCATTTTCATGGTCTTGGAGTATAAAATATTTCGTCCTGACGGGGGTGGAGTTGAAATGTACACCGGTAAAGGAGGTGCTGTCCACTGCCACCAGTGGGCAATTCAGGCCAACAAAAGACCCCAGTACCCCTGGGAGCCTCAACAAGCTGCATTTTTCTGATCCTAGCTACTCTGAGCCTCACTGGGGTCCTGTACTAGCAGCTGGACATGGAGGCTCTCATTTAATTTTGCAAAAAACCTTGAAATAGGATATCATTATTTTACCTATTGTACAGATGGGAAAACTGAGGCTAATAGGTTCATCGACTTCCCTAAGGCCACCTAGCATGTCCTCCGGTGTCCCTGAACTGGGATTCAGCCTTCCTCAGACTCCACCTGCCTCAACACACACACGCGCGCGCGCACACACACACACACACACACACCCATCCACTCACTGGAGACCTCCCTGTCCCAGCCTTGTCTCTTCTCATGGGAATGAAGAAGAGACGGGTGAGGAAAGAACATTAAGTACCTACTGTATTACAGGCACCCTCCATAATTCACAACCACCTGGTGACGGGACTTTTATTCCATTTAACAACTGAGAAAACGGAGACTCCAGGAGTGGAAAAGGGCAGAGCATGGCCCAGACCAGGGCTGTCTGATCCCCTCCACCACCACTTCTGGGTTCTCCTTGGGGTTGTGCCTGTGCCTGTTGCTCATCTCTCTTCCAGAGTCTGAGATTCCCTGCTAGACCTGGGACCAGGATGTTCCCATCTGGTTCCCAACCGGGTCGAGAGAAAACCACTGGGTAGAGTTGGATTCTTAGTGTTGTGTGTGTGTGTAGGAGCCGCCATGCTTCCATACCCCTCCCAGCATCCCCAGCGGGGCTCCCCTACTCTGGCAGTGTGATGCTCTGGAGGCAAGGCTGATCATGTCCCCCTCTCACCACTCATGGGGGCCCTCTGTCCTCTCAATAGCCCCAGGTCGGGTCTCTGTGCTCCCACTGGCTGTGCGGCCTGGGGCGGCCGCGTCCTCTCCCCCCCACCCCCCCACCCCCCCCAGGAATCTGCACTCCCTAAGACAGCCATCTTCCACTGGGGATGATGTCTAGGTCAGGCTTGTATTCAGAGCCTCTTCTTCAGGTTTTTATATCTCCAGAACCTCTGTCTACCTGTCACCCTAGCTCACTCCCCCTAGAGCAGCGGTCGCCAACCTTTCGGACCTCACGGACCACCAGTGGTCGGCGGACCACCGGTTGGCAACCGTTGCCCTAGACATAGTCTGGGGGCAACCTCAGCAGCACCCCCAGCTTGTCTTGGCTCTCAGGGATCCGATTCAGATTGGCCTCCATGGCAACCACAGCCCACCAGGCCCCAGTCCAATGTCCCCACCCTCTTTTCTGCCCCCTCCACACCCGGCCCATTTTCCGGGCCGCACCTGTGCCCAGGCTGCTCCCCTTACCTGGGCTGCCCTCCCCACAGCTCCCACCCAGTCCAAGGAAAGCAGCACCGTGTAATGGAGAAGAGGGCAGGCCCTGCGTCCAGGCAGGCAGCCGTGGACGGGAAGCTGACCTGGCCACTTCCTAGCAGCGGGACGTGGAGCACGTGCCTTAATCTGCCCATAAATAGGAATGGTAACACCTCCCTCCCTGGGTTCCCAGGAGGATTAAATACCCAAACCTCTGAGAAGCAGAGCCTGATGCCTGGTGAGTGATCGATGAACATAGTTATTATTATCATTAGCACAGTGCGGGGCACAAGTGGGCATTCGGGAATGGTAGCCCTTATATCACAGCCAAAGCTCTGGAACTGCGAGTCCTCTCTCCTCCCTCGGCTCCTGACTGTCTGCAAATGAGATTCCGAATCCTCCATCCAGCATCTTCCCTGTCAGCACAGCCCCAACCTCCTGCCCTCCGGGAGCCCCTGCTCCAGCCCCTCTGAACCCCACTCAGTTCCTGCTTCCTTACCTCTGAGCCTGTGTTCCCTCTCCCTCCTGCCAAGGGCACCCTCCCCTTCCTGTGGGGGATCCCTGAGCTCCTATGCCACCTCCCCTGTGACCCTCCCTCACTTTTCCACCTGCCGGTGAGACCCGCACCGCAGCCTCTGCTAACTCTCCAACCCGGGCACACAGGAAGCCATGCTGTCATTCGGCAATGCGGTCTGTCGTCCACTAGGCTGTGTACTCCCCCAGGCAGGGACCAGGCCTGATTGTCTTTGTGTCCCCAGAACCCACCTGGCATGGAGTCCAGCCCACAGTGGTATCAGCAGAGGCTGGTCCCAGCCTGCCGCCCGCCTGGAACTCCGTCAGGGGCTGGGGCACGGCACACATGCGGGACGCGTGGGGTTGGTGAGGGCAGCTGAGCAGCAAGGTTTACAGAACCCCACGGCAGCAGCAGGGGGAACAGCTGAAGCTGGGTCAGCAGGCTCCGGGCACAGCCAGCCTAAACTGGGGGTCAGGGGCCCAGGGCCCTTTCACTCCCCCAGCGGCACAGTGTAGACGGCGTGATGTGAGACACCCCAGGAGGGGCCAGGGATGGGGGTGGGCTTTCTCCCATCAGGCCAGGACAGAGCTGGTGCTGAGGACCCCATCATTCCGGCTGGAGTACGGGCCTCAGGAACACCTCTGGGTGAAAAGGGGAGGGGCACAGCCCATCCGATGCGTCCATGTGGTGGGCGAGGTGCCAGCAGGTAGAGTCCCACATGCAGAGCTCCCTCTAGGCTGCAGGAGGTGGGGGACCTGGGTGGGCAGGTGGGCGAGGCAGCAGGGGGTCCTGGGAGCCTAGTCCAGCGGTCCCTGGAAAATGAGGCGGACACAGCCATGCTCGCCGGTGAGCCAGGCCCCACAGAAGGGGCAGGCGGCATGGAAAGCGTGCGTGCCATGGGGCAGCGGTGTCTGGGCCCAGTAGCGGGCAGTCTTCTCAGAGCAGACATGGCCGCAGGGTGCAAAGGCGTGGCTGGGTGGTCCGGGGTCCAGACAGAGGCCGGCCTCCTGGCCGAGCCACAGGGGCACATAGGGCCCCACGAGACGGCAGAGAGGACACTCGCGCTCCTGGGGACCCCGCTCTTGCCGACAGCCCCAGCCGTGGTAGCCGTGGACATGGCCGCAACGAACGTAGACCCAAGGCTGCTGCTT
>NW_005356944.1:2149049-2157195 GCF_000412655.1 Myotis brandtii | reverse complement strand
AGGGTGGCCCCGCACAGGTCTATGAGGGAGCCGTCCTGCAGCACATTGGACTCGTTCTCCACCTGCCAGGGGAGCAGAAGGGCCTGACTGCCCAAGAGGCCCCCACGCCCCTATCATCGGGCAGCCCTCTCCCCAGACTAGCCACCCATCCATCCCACAGAACCTCCCTGGAGAGGGCACCCTGGACTGTCAGAGCAGGCTGGGGGGAGGGGGTGTGGCTGGGACAGAGAAGGGGAGGGTTGGGGCAGAGGAGGGGGCAGGACCAAGAAGCAGGCAGCACCATCTCAGAAGGAGGGCTGGCAGGTGCTCCCAGGGTCCCTCACTCAACAGTGTGGGCCTTGGTTACCTCATCCGTCAAATCAGGTCTGGACCCAAACGGAGTTTTCCCAGGCTCCCCCCTAGCGGCAGAGGCAGGAAACTCTTCTATTTCTGGGGACTGAGCCCACAGCAGCCCAAAGGCTGGGTTAAAGCCCGGACTCTAGAGCTAGACTGCCTGGGTGTGATTTCTGGCCTCACCAGTTACTACATCTGTGTGCCTGGTGGAGTGACTCGACCTTTCTGTGTCTTCACTTCCTTACCCTCCAGATGGATTCCACTTTCCTGTATGTCAAGTGGTTCTCATGAGTCAATCAATGTAAACTGGAACGTGCCTGGAACTCAGCGAATGGTAGTGACACATTCGCGTGCATAATTTTTAAAAATAATGTTTCCCCAAACCTCCCAGTAGAATTGATGCTCTGGATGGATAAGCCACGTTTTCCCTTGAGGTTTTGCATTTCCTTGCCCGACACGCTCATCCCCAGAAGGAGCTCTGCATTGCCCATTGAGGAACTTGGCCACATGACCCTCTCCCAGCTCCTAATGTTAGTTTCCCATCCGGACCACATGGAGCATTCGCTGTCACCTGCATCAGAACTACTCCATAGGCCCTCCCGCTGGGAGAGGATAATAAAGCTAAACCCGTCTGAATGTGACAGACACGTTACCAACTGCCAACACTTTAGGCTGTAAACTGCTCACACATGGGCCAAGTGTCACTCTCATAAGAGCGTGTGATTTTGTTCCGCTGCTGGCAGACTCTAAGCCAGCGGTTCTCAACCTGTGGGTCGCGACCCCTTTGGTGGTCGAACGACCCTTTCACAGGGGTCGCCTAAGACCATCCTGCATATCAGATATTTACATGACGATTCATCACAGTAGCAACATCACAGTTATGAAGTAGCAACGAAAATAATTTTATGGTTGGGTCACAACGTAAGGAACTGTATCTAAAGGGCCAGAAGGTTGAGAACCACTGCAAGCCATTTGGTACTGCATGGCGTGCCTGTGTGTGCTCCACTTCCTTGACCGCCAACAAGGGTGGTACTTGGGGACGTTAGCCTGGTCCCCTCTGTGCAGCAAGCGGCACCTGGAGCCTGTTGGGGCTCCCTCGTGCAGGAGGACTGGACACCACCTCCTGGCTTGGGCAGGGGGACGGGCAGATTTGGAGATCCCAGGAAGGATGACTGCGCGGGGAGGGAGGGAGGGGACAGACCACCTACCAGCTTCCCCCGCTGCTGTGCCGAGCGGCTGTCCCTCAGAGTATAGACGTTCCCACAGACTGAGATCTCCCGCCAGACACCTGGGGCCGAGTCCTCAGAGAAGCCGCCCGCTGGGTGCATCACCAGGACCCCATTGGTGGTTAAGCCGTCCATCAGGCCATCGGGGGTCCGCCATTTGGCTGCCCGCTCCTGGGACCACACGTGGGATCAGACCACACCCTCAAGTGGCCCCCCAGCAGGTCATGAGCCAGGGGGGCTGTCCCTCTATCCTCAAGGTCACAGGTAGCCCAGAGGGGACTAACGTTGGCGCTGCCTGACCTTGGACGTCATCTGACCTCTCTGAACCTCACTTTGCTCATTGGTTAAGTGGGGTGCTAAGCCCTGTATAGGTCATAGTTATGATTACTGAGGGCTGGTCCATCACCCCAGGATGCTGCCCCTCCCCAGCCTACCCCACAGCTCACTCTCAGATGAAGCGCTGGGCCCTGCCTGGGGCTCACTCACTCCAAGGAAGATGTTGCTGGAGGCATCGAAGCCGGCGGCATAGATGCGGGCAGTATAGGGCGGCCTGCGGTCACACAGGATGCGGCAGGCATAGCGGGAGATGGTGCTCTGGGGAGAGGGGCCCTCGGCCACCCCTCCTCCAGGAGACGTGTCTGTTACCACAAAGTCGATCATGTTCTCTGTGGAGCGGCCGATCTGTGAGGAAGGGGAAGGCAAGCACAGGGATGCCATGTGTACAGGTCAGTCCCCCGGCTTCCCACCCCCGGGGTTCCTGGTAGCTGCTCTGCATGCAGAGTCACCCAATAATGAGGGGGCAGCACCATCTCAAGTCCCCGGGGAGCTCCAAGTCCAGTTGCTAAGGTCCAGGGCTTCTCCCTCACCTCCCCCAAAGCTCTGGGGAGCATCCCCCTCAATAAAAACTAGCCGATTTGCCGACTGCACAGTGAAAGGGTGATAGCCATGGTCTGGAAGTGCTCACATATTAGCAGCAACTAATGAATCTGTAGTGTTTATTATATGCCAGGCTCCTGGCTAAGCATTTTCTGTGCCATATCTCAGTTAATCTTCCCAATAACTCCTCAGGTGGGTACTATTCTGGGCCCCACCTGAGCGATGAGGTAAGCAAGGCCTGGAGAGCGTAGGTGACTCTTTCTCAAAGCCACCAAGCTAGTAAGCAACGGAGCTGGGATCTGAGCCAGGTGGTGTGACTCTCACACAGCACTCTGAACCCCTAAACTGTATGTCCTCCCACAGCTGGGGTGTCCGGTCTGGGGTTTGAATCTTGATACAGCGACTACCTGCTGTGTGACCCTTGCTGGGATGTCCTGCTTCCTCATCTAAAGAGAGGTCAACTGCACTAAGGCCCCCAAAGCACCTTCCCCAGGGCCTTCGGTCCTCCAGCCTCCCCCTGGAAGGTGTGTAGAGCCGACCGTTGAGGCTGGTGGCCAGGAGGCGTGTGGAAGGGCCCGAGCATACCTGGAACATGTCTGTGTCACTGTCATGTGTGTATTCGACTATGACCGAATGGCTCCGGGACAGTGTGTACGAGATGCTGTGCTGGCCCCGGTTACTCAGTGCCTGGCGGGGAAAAAGAAGAGTGAGCGGCCATGAGAAGGGTGAGCCTCTGAACTAGAAGCTGGGGCCCGAGGCCAGCGGCCACTCCTGGGGAAGGGTGGTTCTACCCTTTGCAGAGGCGTGTGGCCCAGCCAGCATTCACACAGGTTACCTTCTTTGCTCGCTCCAGCCACCCCAACAAGGAGACATGGTTATCACTCCCATTGTACAGCTGAGGGAACAGCAGCTCAGAGAGAAGAAATTGGCCTAGTCATGGAGCAGGAAAGAGCAGAGCCCTGATTCTAACCCAAAGGCTTTTCCTTTGTCATTGCTGTGTGACTCTCATGTCCCCTCTCTGACCCTGGGCTGCCTCTAAAATTAGCCCTCGCTGGTTTGGCTCAGTGGATAGAGCGTCAGCCTGTGGACTGAAGGATCCCTGTTTTCAATTCCAGTCAAGGGCACATGCCCAGGTTGCAGGCTCGATCCCCAGTGGGGGGCATGCAGGAGGCAGCCAATCAATGATTCTCTCTCATCATTGATGTTTCTGTCTCTCTCTCCCTCTCCCTTCCTAAAATCAATAAAAAAATTTATTAAAAATAAAATAAAATAATGCTGCCCGGCTGGCGTGGCTCTGTGGTTGAGTGCTGACCTATGAACTAGGAAGTCACGGTTCGATTCCCAGTCAGGGCACATGCCCAGGTTGCGGGGTAGATCCCCAGTGTGGGGCGTGCAGGAGGCACCTGATCAATGATTCTCTCTCATCGTTGATGTTTCTATCTCTCTCTCCCTCTCTCTTTCTCTCTGAAATCAATACAAATATTAAATAAATAAATACATAATGCTGCTAACTGTCCAGTGGATGGCGTCTGGTGGTGAAGGAAATGCTTCGCAAACTGGAAAGGACGGTGCACCCTGCAAAGGCTCTCCCACCAGCACCATTTCTCTGGCAGCCCAGGAGGCAATGAGTAAAGACACAGTGAGCTCCCGGGCTCCAGTGGGGTGTGGGCAGCAAGGGCAGGACCGCTACCCGGGTCTGCTGGGAGAAGCTGCTTGCCTTGGAGACGAGCGGCGTGGAGATATGGTGCATGACGTCTGGCTTCACTCCGTTGGCATGTGGCCTGCGGTTCAGTGCCAGGCGGCTTCGCCGGCGGCCCTTGTCCCCACTGGATAGACAACCATTGTAGCTGTGGATATGGGGAGTTAAGCAAAGGTTGCAGGGAGAGAGATACAAGTGAGCCTTTGAGAGGCTAGTAGGAACTGCCAACTTCTGGGCGGATCCTACCTTAATAAACAAGCCCTAGGACCACCTGCAACCAGAAGACCCTACTGATCAAAGTGGGGCCTTTCGGGAGCGGACTGGGTCAGAACACCTTGAAAGGATTTTTCATTCAATTAACCAGTGATTCCTGGCCCCCTGAGCCATTGCCCGGGCAGGTGCCGGGCACTGGGGTGGCGTAAGTGATGAACCACAGGTCAGCTCTATGCCCTAGTGGTGGCAGAGGGGGATCCTCAGCTTTTCCAGGAACCTGGGTGCCACCTGCCATGACCCAGGCACAAGTCAAGTGCACTACAAGCTCAGAGGCCGGAGAAGGGAATTCTGGCCCCAGGATCAGGTTTCTAGGAGAGAGCACACCTCTGCTGGGCCTTGAAGAACTGGAAAGGAGTCACCTTTAGCAAACTGCCATTTATGACACCACAGTACTACCGGAAACCAGAATGAAAGAAAAAAAATAGACCCACAATGCCACGCCCTCCATACAGCCATTCACATCAAACTTCTACCTTCCTTTCCAGCTCTTGTCCGGAGGGAATGATGTGGAAAGCAAGGATGGGGTGAGTCACAGACTTGATTGCTGCCACATACCGGAGCCTCCCATGTTCCTGGTGCTTCATTAATTACCTAATGGGACCTGCGCGATGTCCTGCCACGCAAGTGTCTTTCTTCCCATTTTACAAATGAGGAAAATTGAGGCTCAGGGAGGTAGAATGACTTGCCCGAGGTCCCAGGCCAATAAGTGAAAAAGTCTAGATTTGAACTCGGGTCTGTCTGACTCCAGCCTCTCCTGCAGAAGCCCTTTCAGAGGTAAGGCTCATCGTAAGCAATGGCCCTGAGGCTGGCAGAGCTTGATGAGATCAGGGCATGGTGACTCAGGTGGTGAAGTGCAACAGGAGAAGATGAGGTTCGTGGAAGGGCCCAGAAAACCAGGCTGAGGAGTCTGGCCTTGAGTCTGTAAGCAGTGGGGAGCAATGGATGGTTTGACAGGATGAAGAGCTGCCAAATACAGCCAAGGACCACCTGATCAGAACCTTCTAGGAGCTTGTTAAAATACAGATTCCCTGGCCCTACCCATGGAGATGGTGATTCTGTAGGTGTGGGATGGGCCTGTCACTGGCCACTTTCCATGTGTTCTCCAGGTGGCTCAGATGTACAGACAGTGTGGGCTTCAATGCTCGGCATTGAACCACCAGCTGTCAAGAGGACCTGACCCTAGGGCTGTGCTCTCCCCCATCACTGGTCTCACCTCCATCTGCAAAGACAGCCCTGACTTTGGAACACCAAGCAGCTGCTATTCTAAGGCAAGCACCCCTGAGAGGGGCATCACTCTTACCCTTGTAAGCTCCTTCCACATATGGGGTGGGGCAGTTCAGGACGCAGGCTGGGGCTCAGAAGGGCCTAGCTGAAATCCTGGCTTGTCCATTTATCACATGACCTCTGTAAAACGGGGCTAATTTATCAGGGCCTACCTGTGGGTTCATTGTGAGAACTAGACGAGATAAAGCCTTTAAAAATGCTTGGCACAGAGTTTGGCATATATATAGCAGACCCTTAATAAATGTTAGCTATTATTATTTTTAAAAGCACATGGGCCTGGCTGGTGTGGCTCAGTGGTTGAGTGTTGACCTATGAACCAGGAGGTCATGGTTTGATTTCATGCCCAAGTTTCGGGGTCCATCCTCAGGAGGGGGCATGCAGGAGGCAGCTGATCAGTGATTCTCTCTCATCATTGATGTTTCTATCTCTCTCTCCCTCTCCCTTCCTCTCTGAAATCAATAAAAAAAAATTTTTTTAAAGCACATGGCATGTGTATGTCAACAAACAGTAGCCAGTATTATTTCTACAAAATCATCATAATGATAATATAGCTTCTCGGATATTTTCTTCAGGGCAGATGGCGGAGAGAAAGGCCAGAAGGAAGTATTCATGGGGGAGAAGGAGGGATCTGTGTCTAGGGGAAAAGCAAAGTGGTTGTTGCAAGGATCCTGACCAGACAGAGACCAGGAAGTCTACCCAGCCACCAACTTGCATCACTTCCTCTCTTCTGGCCTCATTTTTCTCATCTGTAGCATGAAAATCAGCTGTGGCTTTAGTGAAAGTGCACTAGACCTAGAGTAAGAAACCTGGATCCAAATCCCAGCCCTGCCACTTACCAGCTGTGTGCCCTTGGACCAGTCACTTCCCCTCTCTGAGCCTCGGTTTCCTCACCTCCTTCCTCACAGCATCTTTGTGAAGATTGAAATGAAATAATGTCCATGAAAGGGCTTGGCACAGGCCTGCCTCCCAGAACACTTGATACGTGCCAGGCACTGTTCTATGTGCTTTACAGCAATCACCTTATTCCTTCCTTCCAACAACCCTCTGAGGTATTATCATCATCATCCCTATTTGTAAAAGGGGAAAACGGAGGCAGAGGGAAGTTAAACAACTTGCAGAGGCAGGACTTGAACCAAGCAATTTTGATAGAGAACCAGAGTTCTTCCCCTCAAACTACACACTCACAAGGTGGTTCATGAAAGGCAGCTGTGTTACTTTTTTCTGATCAGAAACAGGTGGGTAGCTAAGAGTTGTCTTCGTAATTTATGAAAAATGGGAAGATAAAATAACAATTATGAATTGAGTGGGTTTGGTCAACTCTGTCTCTCAGCTGGGAAGGTGAGGAAGGACAAAGAGCAGAAGGTCATAGATGGGGAGGACTGGGGCCCTTGGTTTGGTTGCCCTGCAGGGAGCCTGGTGCCCCACCCCACCTGGGCCAGGGACGCTCACCCCAGGACGATGAGTTCGCCATACTTGATGGGCTCCTCGCCTGGCTGCACATCTTCACCAGAAGAGAGGATGCAGGAGCCCTGGCTCCCAGGGTGCTGGAGGTCTGAGGTTCGGGGGGACCCCACGTCGGGGTTTCCTTCCAGCACCATTCTGGGCAGAATGGGAGAGGAGAAAAAGAATTTTGTAGCCTCCCATCCCATCCCCCCTCAATGCCAGCTCTGGCCTGCTGCTGGGCCACCTAGGCTAATGCCAGAATGACCTTTCACCGCCTCTGTTGCTATGGCAACCACTTCACCTCTGCCTCTCCTAAACTGCCCTGGGTTGCTGGGATACCAGGGAAGGGAGTTGATAGGTGGAATGGAACCAAGAGGGAGAAGCCCACAGAGGATGGGAAAATGTGGTGGGGTCGGAGGGATGAACTAACTTGGGATGGCCAGAGGCTTCTTTTTGGCCAGGACTCCAGTCTGGGATGTTTTTGGAAGAAGGGTACCTCAGGAGTTGGGGGTCCTTAACTCCTCATCTCAGACTCGGCTCCTGGGTTTAGCTCTCAGCCCCAGGACCTTCCTTCTGGCAGGTTATTGGAATCTGTCCTTTTTAATCTTTCCGCCTCTTCGCAGGTCTGGCCTCTGTCTGTCTGCTTTCTCAATGACTCTCCGTCCTCCCCGCCTCTGTCCTTTTCACCATCTCCCTTCCCACCTTCTTCCCCATCTCCGCCTGTTTGTCCACCTCCACTTCCCTATCCATCTGCCTCAGTCTGTCCATCTTGGCCTCGCCCTCCGGCCAGGCCTCTGGACCCATCCCGGGTGCGCGCCCCCTTCCTCCCTCAGGTGTCTGTCTGCAGTCCCCGAGCTGTCTGGGTCTCTGGAGGCCTGTGGGGGCGGCGCTCCCCCCTCCAGCTAGGCTGCAGCAGAGCCCATCTCCGCAGGAAGCCTGTTTGGAAAACACCCGCGCAGGAGGGGCTGCGCCGGGCAGGCCCGCGCCCCGCACCCGGGCCAGGCACAATGAC
>NW_005356944.1:2148251-2148669 GCF_000412655.1 Myotis brandtii | reverse complement strand
GATGCTCCGCCCCTGGCCCGCCTCCAGGAAGGCCCCGCCCACTCTAGACTCCGCCCCTTGCGGCGAAGTTTAGCCCTAATGACCTGAGCACCGCCCCTTCCTGGAAGACCACGCCCCCTCTGACCCCGCCCCCTGCACTGGAAGTCCCAGTCGCCGCTGTCTCAGGAACTCCGTGGACTACCGTTGCGGGTTCGGCGACTCCCTGGCAGCCTAGTTCGGGCTACCCAGACCCCGCCCTTATTTCTGGGGATTTCCCGGGTTCCCCCAAAGACCTGGGCGCCCCCTCCTCCACCGCAGTCTGGGCAGGAGGCCCCTCTCCCCACATTAGTCCAGGGGCTCTCTTTCCCCCGCCCCCCCACACCCACCTTCTACTTGGGGAAGCCGCAGAATTAGAGGAGAGAGCTGGGGCGGGAAGGAG
>NW_005356944.1:2145254-2148064 GCF_000412655.1 Myotis brandtii | reverse complement strand
GCTGCAGGGAGGCCGCGGAAAGCCACTGCGTCACAGACCTTTTTTTCCAGCCCAGCCCGGCCACTCTCTTCTCCCTGGGTGACTTCTGGCCCCTCTGGACCCCCTGGTGCCCAGGAACACCTCCCTCCCGCCGGCCGGCACGCACACAACAGGCGAAATGCCACAAAAGGGATGGAGGGCCCACAACCCCTTGCGGGCCTTGGCGTGAAAGATATCTCATCTATAGGCCTGCACAGGTAGCTATCCACTGTACTTTGAGCAAGCCTTTAATTGCTGGGAGGCAGGCACGATAATCACCTGTTTTACGGATGAGAAAACAGATTTACAAACTTGGTCACAGTTATTCTGCTAGAAAGGAGCCAGGAGTGGATTTCAGCTGTGTGATTCCAAAGTCTGGACTCCTAACTTCCTTACCTGTGATAACTGGGAGAGGCAGGTGGGCTCAGAGCAGGAGCGGCCCAGAGACGCATCAGATGAGATCCCTTTAGGTCACTATCTCTCTGTATGTTTGGAGCCATAATCAAGAAATGGGGGACGCTTAGAGGATGGATTCTTAACCTGCATCTTTGGAGTGAGTGTGTGCTCCATTGAGGAAATCTAACAAAGTTGCACAGAGGAAATGGCCTTTGGCCCTGTCGTGAAAGGTACGTGAATTTGCCCACAAAATCCTGGAGGGAGCATCCTTCCCCCACCCCAACTTGTTGCTTGTGAAGCTCCCAGTGTCTGAGACCACCTGGGCCCCACCATGTTCACATCCCACTAACTCCCCCACCAAAAATAGCCTAGGATACCAACTGCTTTGCCATCTGTTCTGGGGCCCTCTGTCAGATGAGACAAGAAAGCCGCAGACAGCAAGTCCTTTAGGGACAAAGGCACTCATTGATCAGAAGGAAACACCACTGAGCAAGCCAGCAGCAGGTCATGCAAATCCTGCACCACAAGACAGCCTCCATCCCTGAATGCCTACAGTATGCCCTCTCCCATGCCAGGTAGGCACAGCTCCATTAGGACATAGGGACAGTCTCACTCCGCTTTGCACTCCCAGCTTCTAGCATTGTCTGCCAGAGCAGGCCCAGTGAACGTGTGCTTGGGTTACTATTAGATACCTCAGTTTACAACTGAGAAAAGTGAGACTTTTTTTTTTTTTTCCTTTTTGGCAGGGGGGAGATACTTGTCCCGGATCATACAGCAAGGTAAGTATAGAGCTGAGGTTTGTCCAGAGCCCAGTGCTACCACCCAACACCAGGAAGACAGTGATTTCTCCTGCCATAGAGTGCTGGAATCAACGAGGATCAGAGCTGCATGGTGGGCACAGCCAGACCTTAAGGGCCCTCCAGAAGCCTGAGATGGGACTGATCCCAGCACTGTCCACATAGGGGAGAAGAAGAGACAGCTGGATACCACCAGCAGACACAGATGCCCAAGTTTCAGCCTTGGTTTCTGGCTCTAACTCCCATGTTCTATGCCAAGAACTCCAGTTTCTTAATCTCTCTATCCTCAGTATCCTTATTTATAAAATGGAAATAATTTAATATCTACCGTAGTGGGATAAAAACTTGCAGTATTCAAAAGGGGAAGGCTGGGGAACATCTGTAATACCAACAATTTTTAAAAATGCAGTAGCCCTGGCTAGTTTGGCTCAGTGGATAAAGCATCGGCCTGTGGACTGAAAGGTCCCAGGTTCCATTCTGGTCAAGGGCACATGCCCGGGTTGCAGGCTTGATCCCCAGTGGGGGGCGTGCAGGAGGCAGCCGATTGATGATTCTCTCTCATCATTGGTGTTTCTATCTCCCTCTCCCTTTCCCTTCCTCTCTGAAATCAATGAAAATATATATTTTTTTAAATGCAGTATTGTTCTGAAATCCCTTTGTTCAGCCCCTCCCTTCTCTCCCTTCAATCTAGATCTTAACCCAGCCGTGGGCAAACTACGGCCCGCGGGCCCGGATCCGCCCGTTTGAAATGAATAAAACTAAAAAAAAAAAAAGACCGTACCCTTTTATGTAATGATGTTTACTTTGAATTTATATTAGTTCACACAAACACTCCATCCATGCTTTTGTTCCGGCCCTCCAGTCCAGTTTAAGAACCCATTGTGGCCCTCGAGTCAAAAAGTTTGCCCACCCCTGTCTTAACCCTATTGCTTCAAAAAAGGGGGGGAGACAAAGAGAGGAACAAGATACAAGTTTATTTCTTTTTTTTAAACTAAAATTGTTTATTTATTTTAAATATATTTTATTGATTTTTACAGAGAGGAAGGGAGAGGGATAGAGAGTCAGAAACATCGATCAGCTTCCTCCTGCACACCCCCTACTGGGGATGTGCCTGCAACCAAGGTACATGCCCTCGACCGGAATCGAACCTGGGACCCTTTAGTCCCCAGGCCAACGCTCTATCCAGTGAGCCAAACCAGCTAGGGCTGTTTATTTATTGATTTTTAGAGAGAAGAAAGGAGAGAAGAACAGAGAGAGAAAAATAGAGACTCTGAGGCTAGGCCGGGCTCTGGCCGCCTGGACCTCGCTCGGAGAGCCGAGCTTGGACAGAGCCCCGTGAGGCCAGCCTGGCCTTGTGGGCCTCTCTCGCAGTCTGAGCAGAGTCCGAGCACTGCTTTCACACTATAAGGAGAGACTTGGAATTCCAACAGAGATCGTAAGCCATTTACTCTCTGGCTGTTACAGAAAAAAATCTTGCTAACCTCTCTCTGATCTAGGATTTTTAATTCCCTTTATAGTCTTGCACAGCTGTTTAAGAACTTTGGAGAGGTCTCTTTCACTAAAGGCAGTCTTTTCCAAGCCAATTAGCCACTCATTAGA
>NW_005356944.1:2141005-2145219 GCF_000412655.1 Myotis brandtii | reverse complement strand
CCAGAAGAGCAGGCTGCACAGACTGCATAGGAGTCCCTGACTTGGTAACAGGCAAACGGATTCCCACTGGAAAGTAGAGTCAGGGATTGGAGGTGGGTGGGGGAAAGATGAGGTCTTTTTTCCCATCTTCCCTGTTTCTGACCTGGCAGAGAAAATGTACAAGCACAAGGGTGGGGCTAGAGAAAGGGTATTTGAGGTCTTTCGTGCGGGTGTGCCACCTTCTGTGTGGCAGTACTAGCCCCTATAGGCAGGCAGCTGTAATCTGGACCCCAGCCTCCCCACATCAGGCACAAGAACACAGGTTTGGAATCAGGAAGCCACAAGAAACAATGATAGTGGGAATAGCATAAGAGCAAAAAGCAAGCTTAGAACCCTAGAATATTCCAGCAGGAAGCGGTGGACAGGTGACCTGTTTCCACCCCAGCTTTGAACCTGAGATCCAGGCAGGCATGAAAAAACAAGAGCCACAGCCAGAGAGGGGATTGAAATGCAGGGCCTCCAACTCCCAGGCCACATGCTATCTGGGGATCAGAACTTGCCAGGCCCACAGTCCAGTAACCAATATCCAGGAAGGTCATTGGGTGCCACTGTCTTACAGAAGGAAGCCTGGGCCTCAGGGAAGGGGGTGACCCCCGTATGCTCCTGGCAGGGTGGCCACCGGAGGACCATCTTTCTGCCTCTGGATTCCAACAGCCACATCTACACTAGTGCTCAAGGCTGTGGACAGGCCTTCCAGGAGCCTCGTTTTCTGAACATGCGGGGCAGGGTGGCATGCTTCAGAGGGCAGCCTCACCTACACAGCCCTTTGCTGGTGGCCGTTAGGTGATGTCCACCTGCCGTCCTGGTTGGCAGACCTTCCCTACATGCTCTTCAGTTTCCGTTGCGTGACCAGTTTGTGTTTTATTCTGTATTTGCCTCCCATGTCTTGCGCCTCCTCTGAAGAAGCCCATCTTTTGCCATCTTGAATTGAGAACCGAGACTGTTTTTTCAGAACTGCCTGGCCGGCACCCACAAGCAATACTTGTCCTTCCAGCAGGACCAAGGGAGCCAGTTTCAGTGCACGGGAGTGACTTGCACAGCCACCTTTCCCTCGAGAGCCAGGAGCCCTTTCAGCCTCTGGCTCTGAGCCAAAGTGGGGTGCTGTTAGGAGGCTGTAGTCATCCAGGTGAAAGATGTTGGTGCTGAGACTAGGGTTACAGCAGTGGAAGCACAGGAACTAATACATGCAAGGATCATTATATTTGTTCCATCAATATTTCCCAAAGGCCTACTGTGTGCCAGGTCCAAGGTTAGGCCTTGGACATACAGGAATGAGCAAGATGTAACATCACTTTTTAGGGTCACACAGGCCACTGCAGTGCTTTCTATTTGGGCGGAGGCTGGGCCATGAGCATTAGTAAGAGATCATTTTTATTGTGATCCAATACATACACACAGACACACAAGGGAAACACAGGTTTCATGAGAACACTTATAATTTTTTTTAATCCTCACGTGAGTATATGTTTTTATTGATTCTAGAGAGGAAGGGACAGAGAGAAACACTGATGTGAGAGAGAAACATAGATTGGTTGCCTCCTGTGTGTGCCCTGACTGGGGATCAAACCTGTGCCCTAACCTGCAATGAAACCCAAAACCCTTTGGTGCATGGGGCAACACTCAAACCAACTGAGCCACCCAGCCAGGGCAAAAACACTTATCTTTACTTCATGTGATATACTCCATTTTCTATTCTATTTCATTAAAAATGCTGGTCAAACTCATGAAATCAATTTCATAACCCACTGATAGGTCACAATTCTAATTTGAAAAAAATCCCTATAATCAACCAATGTGTGGGCAAATCTGTTTTCTTCTGAGACCTCTCTCCTTGTGTTCTCACATGGTCTTTCCTCTGTGCTTGTCTGTGTCCTGATCTCCTCTTATAAGGACAACTGTCAGATTGGATGAGGGCCCAACCTAATAGCCTCATTTTAACTAATCACCTTTCTTTAAAGGCCCTATCACATTTGGAGGCACTATAAGTTAGGGCTTCAATATATTACTTTTGGGTGGAGATAATTCAACCTATAAAAGGAAAACCTTATAATTTTCCTGAAGGGTATGGAGGCAGAGGGAGCCGGGGAGAAAAGGCGAGAAAGAGTGTCCAGGTCTACATATGTACAGACGGAGGCCCAGGAGAGCAAAGAGTGGCAGGAAAGTGCACACTCTGGGTGGCTGAGGGTATGGTGTGAGGCAGGGAGTAGCAGGATGGAGAAGTTGGCTAGCTCCAGGGTCTTGAATCCCATACCAACAAGTGTAGACTAGTTTACAAAGCAATGAGTCTCAGGAGGATCCCCTGGGACTGGAGGAGGATCCCAGAGAACTGAATTTTAATAAGTGTCTCAGATGGACCAAGACCCACACTCTGGGAAAAGAAGCTGCATTGACATTGATAAGTTTTAGGGAACTGACACTCGCTGAGTTGGAGAGGATAGATTGATGGGGCAAGAATGGAGGCAGAGAGACCATAAAGGGGGCTGTCCTGAGTGTTCAGCCAAGGAAAGATAAAGTCTGAAGTGACAATAATAATAGTTAACCCTTAGAGAGTGCTTACCATACATCACATGCCAGACCTGAGCTAAGCACCTTACCTGGGTAATCTCATTAAATTCTCTCAACAGCTCTGGGTGGTAGGTATTTATTATTATCATTATTATTATTATTATTATTATTATTTCACAGTTGAGAAAAGTGAGGCCTACAGATGTGATGGGACTTGCTCCAAGTCACACAATGAGGGAGAAGTGTATGTTGGGAGAGACAGAAAGTGGATGTCACCCCTTCTCTCTGGGAGGTCACAGAGGGTATGGCAGGATTGGAGAGAACTGTGGGGGCTGAGGGAGAGGGGTGAGCTGTAAGTGGGCAGTTCAAGGTCCCTAACTCCCCGTGTCTTCAATCAAAGGCTAAAGGAAGCTCAGCCCACTCCTCCCTCTGCCTTCTTCCGTCTCTGCTTTCCTGCTGCTACAGGGGGCCTCCAGGGGACCGGGCTGAGCACTGTGTGTGACAAGTACACATCTCAGCAGAATGTATCTGGCACCCAATGTCGTCCATTCACACAGGTCCCCATGGAGATGGCCTGACTGGACCTTCACCCTGAGAGGCCTTTAGCTGGTCAGCCATGCCCTTCAGGGCTGGCAGCTTCTCTGTTCTCTCCATGTCACCCTTCAAACCACAGTCATTTCTGCCCAGCCTTCAGCTGTTCCCTCCCCAGGGTCCTTTTTTTTTCTTTTTAATATTGATTTCAGAGAGGAAGGGAGAGGGAGAGAGATAGAAACGTCAAGGATGAGAATCATCAATCGGCTGCCTCCTGCACGCCCCCTACTGGGGATGGAGCCTGCAACCTGGGCATGTGCTCTTGACAGGAATCGAACCCGGGACCCTTCAGTCCGCAGGACTATGTTCTACCCACTGAGCCACCCAGCTAGGGCCCTCACCAGGGTCTTGCTGCCTTCTTGGGGAATGGGATTAGCCACCCACAGACCTCTGGCCTGAACCACTTTTTTTGGGCTCCATTAACCCACTGGGAAGCAGGCTACTGGCCTTTCCAGCTGGGACTCCTACATCTCTCATCACTTCCCTCTTTCTTCTTTCTCCTTGTAGCCCAGTGAATCTTTTTATCCTGTGTACATTGGGGGTCCAAACTTCATCAAGTTCACAGGCAGCAAGAGGAGCAACCGGGCAGTTTGCTTCCAGAGTCTGTACTCTTAACCATACCGCCTTTGGACAACAGGTGAGGAAATGAGCTCTAGGTTCATTTCAAACCCAAGGACAATCGCCATGTCCAGCCGCTAGCGCCCCAGCGCACAGCCATCTGCAGGATTTGCAAAGCCGTCAAAACTACCATACCCACAATGCTGTGCGGACAGTAAGGGCCTTCTCTAGGTTAGCTGTCCGAAGTACTGCCTGCGTGCTCTTCGGGAGAAATACGTGTACCCGAACCGTTCGGGCCCTTCCTCTATCTCCAGAGGGCAAAGTAAAAGTTTTTTTTCTTTATATCACCCTCTTTGTCTTACTCGTTGGAGGACCGAAACAACTCTGCTCTTCTTGGGCTTCACCAGCCCTAACCTAAAGAGAGGACCCGTGACCTCTGACACAAGATGGCGGCGCCCAGAGCCGTCGGTCTCGCTGTTGACCTGAGTGAACGAAGGCAGTGAACCCCGCATCATGTCGAA
>NW_005356944.1:2130870-2135194 GCF_000412655.1 Myotis brandtii | reverse complement strand
GCCAGAAGAGCAGGCTGCACAGACTGCATAGGAGTCCCTGACTTGGTAACAGGCAAACGGATTCCCACTGGAAAGTAGAGTCAGGGATTGGAGGTGGGTGGGGGAAAGATGAGGTCTTTTTTCCCATCTTCCCTGTTTCTGACCTGGCAGAGAAAATGTACAAGCACAAGGGTGGGGCTAGAGAAAGGGTATTTGAGGTCTTTCGTGCGGGTGTGCCACCTTCTGTGTGGCAGTACTAGCCCCTATAGGCAGGCAGCTGTAATCTGGACCCCAGCCTCCCCACATCAGGCACAAGAACACAGGTTTGGAATCAGGAAGCCACAAGAAACAATGATAGTGGGAATAGCATAAGAGCAAAAAGCAAGCTTAGAACCCTAGAATATTCCAGCAGGAAGCGGTGGACAGGTGACCTGTTTCCACCCCAGCTTTGAACCTGAGATCCAGGCAGGCATGAAAAAACAAGAGCCACAGCCAGAGAGGGGATTGAAATGCAGGGCCTCCAACTCCCAGGCCACATGCTATCTGGGGATCAGAACTTGCCAGGCCCACAGTCCAGTAACCAATATCCAGGAAGGTCATTGGGTGCCACTGTCTTACAGAAGGAAGCCTGGGCCTCAGGGAAGGGGGTGACCCCCGTATGCTCCTGGCAGGGTGGCCACCGGAGGACCATCTTTCTGCCTCTGGATTCCAACAGCCACATCTACACTAGTGCTCAAGGCTGTGGACAGGCCTTCCAGGAGCCTCGTTTTCTGAACATGCGGGGCAGGGTGGCATGCTTCAGAGGGCAGCCTCACCTACACAGCCCTTTGCTGGTGGCCGTTAGGTGATGTCCACCTGCCGTCCTGGTTGGCAGACCTTCCCTACATGCTCTTCAGTTTCCGTTGCGTGACCAGTTTGTGTTTTATTCTGTATTTGCCTCCCATGTCTTGCGCCTCCTCTGAAGAAGCCCATCTTTTGCCATCTTGAATTGAGAACCGAGACTGTTTTTTCAGAACTGCCTGGCCGGCACCCACAAGCAATACTTGTCCTTCCAGCAGGACCAAGGGAGCCAGTTTCAGTGCACGGGAGTGACTTGCACAGCCACCTTTCCCTCGAGAGCCAGGAGCCCTTTCAGCCTCTGGCTCTGAGCCAAAGTGGGGTGCTGTTAGGAGGCTGTAGTCATCCAGGTGAAAGATGTTGGTGCTGAGACTAGGGTTACAGCAGTGGAAGCACAGGAACTAATACATGCAAGGATCATTATATTTGTTCCATCAATATTTCCCAAAGGCCTACTGTGTGCCAGGTCCAAGGTTAGGCCTTGGACATACAGGAATGAGCAAGATGTAACATCACTTTTTAGGGTCACACAGGCCACTGCAGTGCTTTCTATTTGGGCGGAGGCTGGGCCATGAGCATTAGTAAGAGATCATTTTTATTGTGATCCAATACATACACACAGACACACAAGGGAAACACAGGTTTCATGAGAACACTTATAATTTTTTTTAATCCTCACGTGAGTATATGTTTTTATTGATTCTAGAGAGGAAGGGACAGAGAGAAACACTGATGTGAGAGAGAAACATAGATTGGTTGCCTCCTGTGTGTGCCCTGACTGGGGATCAAACCTGTGCCCTAACCTGCAATGAAACCCAAAACCCTTTGGTGCATGGGGCAACACTCAAACCAACTGAGCCACCCAGCCAGGGCAAAAACACTTATCTTTACTTCATGTGATATACTCCATTTTCTATTCTATTTCATTAAAAATGCTGGTCAAACTCATGAAATCAATTTCATAACCCACTGATAGGTCACAATTCTAATTTGAAAAAAATCCCTATAATCAACCAATGTGTGGGCAAATCTGTTTTCTTCTGAGACCTCTCTCCTTGTGTTCTCACATGGTCTTTCCTCTGTGCTTGTCTGTGTCCTGATCTCCTCTTATAAGGACAACTGTCAGATTGGATGAGGGCCCAACCTAATAGCCTCATTTTAACTAATCACCTTTCTTTAAAGGCCCTATCACATTTGGAGGCACTATAAGTTAGGGCTTCAATATATTACTTTTGGGTGGAGATAATTCAACCTATAAAAGGAAAACCTTATAATTTTCCTGAAGGGTATGGAGGCAGAGGGAGCCGGGGAGAAAAGGCGAGAAAGAGTGTCCAGGTCTACATATGTACAGACGGAGGCCCAGGAGAGCAAAGAGTGGCAGGAAAGTGCACACTCTGGGTGGCTGAGGGTATGGTGTGAGGCAGGGAGTAGCAGGATGGAGAAGTTGGCTAGCTCCAGGGTCTTGAATCCCATACCAACAAGTGTAGACTAGTTTACAAAGCAATGAGTCTCAGGAGGATCCCCTGGGACTGGAGGAGGATCCCAGAGAACTGAATTTTAATAAGTGTCTCAGATGGACCAAGACCCACACTCTGGGAAAAGAAGCTGCATTGACATTGATAAGTTTTAGGGAACTGACACTCGCTGAGTTGGAGAGGATAGATTGATGGGGCAAGAATGGAGGCAGAGAGACCATAAAGGGGGCTGTCCTGAGTGTTCAGCCAAGGAAAGATAAAGTCTGAAGTGACAATAATAATAGTTAACCCTTAGAGAGTGCTTACCATACATCACATGCCAGACCTGAGCTAAGCACCTTACCTGGGTAATCTCATTAAATTCTCTCAACAGCTCTGGGTGGTAGGTATTTATTATTATCATTATTATTATTATTATTATTATTATTTCACAGTTGAGAAAAGTGAGGCCTACAGATGTGATGGGACTTGCTCCAAGTCACACAATGAGGGAGAAGTGTATGTTGGGAGAGACAGAAAGTGGATGTCACCCCTTCTCTCTGGGAGGTCACAGAGGGTATGGCAGGATTGGAGAGAACTGTGGGGGCTGAGGGAGAGGGGTGAGCTGTAAGTGGGCAGTTCAAGGTCCCTAACTCCCCGTGTCTTCAATCAAAGGCTAAAGGAAGCTCAGCCCACTCCTCCCTCTGCCTTCTTCCGTCTCTGCTTTCCTGCTGCTACAGGGGGCCTCCAGGGGACCGGGCTGAGCACTGTGTGTGACAAGTACACATCTCAGCAGAATGTATCTGGCACCCAATGTCGTCCATTCACACAGGTCCCCATGGAGATGGCCTGACTGGACCTTCACCCTGAGAGGCCTTTAGCTGGTCAGCCATGCCCTTCAGGGCTGGCAGCTTCTCTGTTCTCTCCATGTCACCCTTCAAACCACAGTCATTTCTGCCCAGCCTTCAGCTGTTCCCTCCCCAGGGTCCTTTTTTTTTCTTTTTAATATTGATTTCAGAGAGGAAGGGAGAGGGAGAGAGATAGAAACGTCAAGGATGAGAATCATCAATCGGCTGCCTCCTGCACGCCCCCTACTGGGGATGGAGCCTGCAACCTGGGCATGTGCTCTTGACAGGAATCGAACCCGGGACCCTTCAGTCCGCAGGACTATGTTCTACCCACTGAGCCACCCAGCTAGGGCCCTCACCAGGGTCTTGCTGCCTTCTTGGGGAATGGGATTAGCCACCCACAGACCTCTGGCCTGAACCACTTTTTTTGGGCTCCATTAACCCACTGGGAAGCAGGCTACTGGCCTTTCCAGCTGGGACTCCTACATCTCTCATCACTTCCCTCTTTCTTCTTTCTCCTTGTAGCCCAGTGAATCTTTTTATCCTGTGTACATTGGGGGTCCAAACTTCATCAAGTTCACAGGCAGCAAGAGGAGCAACCGGGCAGTTTGCTTCCAGAGTCTGTACTCTTAACCATACCGCCTTTGGACAACAGGTGAGGAAATGAGCTCTAGGTTCATTTCAAACCCAAGGACAATCGCCATGTCCAGCCGCTAGCGCCCCAGCGCACAGCCATCTGCAGGATTTGCAAAGCCGTCAAAACTACCATACCCACAATGCTGTGCGGACAGTAAGGGCCTTCTCTAGTTTAGCTGTCCGAAGTACTGCCTGCGTGCTCTTCGGGAGAAATACGTGTACCCGAACCGTTCGGGTCCTTCCTCTATCTCCAGAGGGCAAAGTAAATGTTTTTTTTCTTTATGTCACCCTCTTTGTCTTACTCGTTGGAGGACCGAAACAACTCTGCTCTTCTTGGGCTTCACCAGCCCTAACCTAAAGAGAGGACCCGTGACCTCTGACACAAGATGGCGGCGCCCAGAGCCGTCGGTCTCGCTGTTGACCTGAGTGAACGAAGGCAGTGAACCCCGCATCATGTCGAAACTCATCCGGGCCACTCGGGCGGCCAAGAAACCCGAGGTCGGCGGCGTGATTCGGACCATCGTGCGAGCGGGCCAGGCCATGCCGGGGCCCCCTCTAGGCCCCGTCCTG
>NW_005356944.1:2129611-2130484 GCF_000412655.1 Myotis brandtii | reverse complement strand
GGTTCCAAGCGCGGCTCTGCCACCCACTCGCTAAGGTGCCTCCTGGAGGCCCCGCCTCCTCAGCCCGTCCCCCGCGGACTGTGGTGAGGATGGAGAGGGCTGCTGCCTGCAGAGCACCGGCTTTCAGTGGTCGTTGGATCTGGGTGGAGGGAAGAGGAAGGGGACAGGGAGACTTGGAGATGGAAGCGGGAGGGAGGGAGGCTCCGGGGAGGGAGGGAGCCTCCTTGCTCCGTGTACGAGCCCCTGTGCTTCCGCCACAGCGAGGCGTCTCCATCAACCAGTTCTGCAAGGAGTTCAACGAGAAGACGAAGGACATCAAAGAAGGCATCCCTTTGCCCACCAAGATCTTCGTGAAGGTGCCGATCGATCGGGACTGCGAGCCCAGCTCCTTTTCCTCTCCCCCCGCGCTCGCAGGCTCGGGATGGGTCGCCGGGGGTTGCCACCCCGTTCCTCACCCGGGGCGGGTCTCCTCCTGTTCCTGGGCCCCGAGTTCCCCGTCCACGCAGGGGAGACGACGGCCTCTTTTCCGAGCCCGCCCGCCGGGTCGCAGGCCTTCCATTGTCCTTTCACTTCCTTGGGGCTTCCTGAGCAGAGCTGGGCCTGGACCCGAGGGGACACCGCCGTTTGCTACAGATTTATTTCTCTTGTGGTTTTGTGGTCTTTTGGAGGGACACCATCAGAAAGGGACTCAAGGGAAGGGGAGATGGGAAGTTAGAAGTTGGGAGAGGCAGGGGTTGGGAGAGGCAGGAAGAGATATTCTCACATTTCTTTTTTTTTTTTTAAGCCCGACAGGACGTTTGAAATCAAGATAGGACAACCCACTGTCACCTACTTCCTGAAGGCAGCTGCTGGGATTGAAAAAGGGGCCCGGCA
>NW_005356944.1:2118587-2129037 GCF_000412655.1 Myotis brandtii | reverse complement strand
CTCGGGATTTGGGGGGGGGGGGGTGGTCAGAAGGAGGCAGTGACACCCGAAGGGCTATTTGTTTCTTCCGTCCAGGGAAGGAGGTGGCAGGCCTGGTGACCTTGAAGCACGTGTATGAGATTGCTTGTGTCAAAGCTCAGGACGATGCCTTCGCCCTGCGGGACATGCCCCTGTCCTCTGTTGTCCGCTCCATCATCGGCTCTGCCCGCTCCCTGGGCATTCGTGTGGTGAAGAAGTGAGTGTTCGGGGAAGCACAGTGCCAGGGGAGGACCTGGACAGCTCTTGACTTTGGGGCAAGACAGAGCGTGCGCATTAGTGGGAGCGTCCGCTTCTGAGTCAGAGGACCTTAGAGTCTTGGGAGCACCATTCATTCATTTGAATGCACTTGTTAAGAACCTTCTACCTGTTAGAGGGAACTAGATAGCCATGCTTGGCCCCACTTTTAAGGAACTCACAGTCCAGAGCTGGAGGCAGATGCACAGCTGGAGCATTAGACTGCAGGCAGGCAGTGTTGAACGACAGCTGTCTTGAGAACAAGGTGTAGGACTCCTGATTTGCCGGGTGTGTCAATGGGAACTTTGTAGGAGAGGTGACGAGACCTGGAAAAGGAAGTCAAGGACTGGGGGCAAGCATTCCAAAAAGTGGAGATTCCTGTGAAGGAATGAAGGTGAAAGAGTGCAGCAAAGAAGTTCAGTGTAATCTGGTATACAATCCGGCATTACAGGCAGAATAGGAAATAGTGTGAGAGAGGCCAGGCCAACAGGGGCCCCCACCTCGGGCTTCAGATGACCTCAGCAATTGTGTCTTTGAAGTGAGATGTTAGGTGAGAGGGCGTCTAGCCCAGACAACAGCAGGGTCAGCTCTCAACCCTTTACTGGTCTTTTGCTGCCGGTCGTTTCCCAAAAGAAGTGGGGTTAAGCGGGGAACAAGAATGGGCTTCACTTTTCTCAAATCTTTACTTTTGCTGGGAGTACAGAAATGAGTACGTCTGGTTCCTGTTCAGGGGGAGACACACATGCCTGAAGACTTTATTGCACAAAGTGTTGTGGGGCACAGAGGAAGAGCCAGTTCATCTGGGCTGAGTTATAGCTGGGGCCTCAAAGGACCGTAGGGCTTAAAGAAGGGAACAAAAGGCAGAGGTGGTGAGGATGGTGGGGTGACATTCCTGGCAGAGGAAACAGATGAGCAAAGGTAGGAGAAGTCCAGGAGGGGAGAAAGGATTCTGAGACAGTGACGTGGGCCACTCACTTACCATCTGTGTTTTTGTACCCGCAGCCTCAGTTCGGAAGAGCTGGCAGCTTTCCAGAAGGAGCGAGCCATATTCTTGGAGGCTCAGAAAGAGGCCGATTTAGCAGCTCAGGCAGAAGCTGCCGCTGCCAAGAAGTGACCCCTGTCCTGCGCACTCCAGAATTTTGAAGGGAGCAGCTGGGAAGGCTGTGCCGAAGGGGAGAAGGGGAGATGACACCAACCTGATTGTTATTGCCCTGACTTAGATTATATATTTTTACACGTATGGATGTATCAGGGATTCAGCCTAAATAAACATCTTTTGTCACCCTCTCTTGAGTTCTGTCTTAGGGCCCTAGGGGGAAGGGACCAGTACTGATGGTGACAACACAGACAGTAGGGCTCTTCATGCTGCTTCTCAGATACATGGTCCGAGGCTCAGCCAAGCAGAGCAACTTGTCCAGGTTGAATCGGTGGCAGAGGTCGGAGTAGTAGCCCTCCTCCCCACCGATGACAAAGCAAGCAGGGTAGGTGGGGGCTGCGAACGCTGGGGCTCGTGTGTACAGAAGCAGCAGCTGTTGCTTGTGCTGTAATCAGAAACATTTCTTAACTCTTGGGGACTTGCCAGTTCAACAGAAACAGACCCCTGTGGTGACTTCAGGTCACAGCCCCAACAATGTTGCTGCACAAGTGCCTCAGGTCTCTCTACGAAGCCGATCCTGGCACTGGATCAGGTGTTAGCTGAATATGAACTACTGGGCTCGTGGCTACAGACCCATGGAAGAAGCAAAGCTGCAGGAGGTCCCTGCCCGAGGCAGGAGAAGACCTGAGGAAGCCCTGGCCTTTTATTTTCCCCCATTCCCCAGAACATCAAGGACTTGGCCTTGCAGAGAAGAGAGGAGGAGTGGGGGCAGAAATGGATTCACGTTTACTGAACACCTGTTACATGCTAGTCTCTTTGTTTTGCACCAAGATTTGGAAAATAACACACTCCAGTTTGGGTAATCCCACCACCCAGATGAGACTCCTAGCAGTATTTAGGTATATCTCTTTTCTACTCTTTTTTCTTTGTGCATGTATTTATATGTAACTTTTTTTAAAAAAAAAATAAAGTGGTGTCATACTCTAGATACTGTTGTATTTTACTTTTAACTTGGCAATTATTTAGAACGTTTTTCATTATCTTCTTTAAGCAATTTTTGATGACTGCTTAGTATTTTGTCTTGTGGGTGGACCGTAATTCATTTAACCAAGTCCTCAGAAGCAGCAATAAAATAACTGTTGGGTATTTTGTTTGTATTAAAAATATATATACACAGCCCCGCTGGGTATGGTTGAGTGGTTGAGCATGACCCAAGAGGTCATGGTTTGATTCCCAGTGGGTATGGTTGAGTGGTTGAGCATGACCCAAGAGGTCACGGTTTGATTCCCAGTAAGGGCACATGCCTAGGTTGCAGGCTCGATCCCCAGTGGAGGTGCACCCGAAGGGCTATTTGTTTCTTCCGTCCAGGGAAGGAGGTGGCAGGCCTGGTGACCTTGAAGCACGTGTATGAGATTGCTTGTGTCAAAGCTCAGGACGATGCCTTCGCCCTGCGGGACATGCCCCTGTCCTCTGTTGTCCGCTCCATCATCGGCTCTGCCCGCTCCCTGGGCATTCGTGTGGTGAAGAAGTGAGTGTTCGGGGAAGCACAGTGCCAGGGGAGGACCTGGACAGCTCTTGACTTTGGGGCAAGACAGAGCGTGTGCATTAGTGGGAGCGTCCGCTTCTGAGTCAGAGGACCTTAGAGTCTTGGGAGCCCCATTCATTCATTTGAATGCACTTGTTAAGGACCTTCTACCTGTTAGAGGGAACTAGATAGCCATGCTTGGCCCCACTTTTAAGGAACTCACAGTCCAGAGCTGGAGGCAGATGCACAGCTGGAGCATTAGACTGCAGGCAGGCAGTGTTGAACGACAGCTGTCTTGAGAACAAGGTGTAGGACTCCTGATTTGCCGGGTGTGTCAATGGGAACTTTGTAGGAGAGGTGACGAGACCTGGAAAAGGAAGTCAAGGACTGGGGGCAAGCATTCCAAAAAGTGGAGATTCCTGTGAAGGATGGAAGGTGAAAGAGTGCAGCAAAGAAGTTCAGTGTAATCTGGTATACAATCCGGCATTACAGGCAGAATAGGAAATAGTGTGAGAGAGGCCAGGCCAACAGGAGCCCCCACCTTGGGCTTCAGATGACCTCAGCAATTGTGTCTTTGAAGTGAGATGTTAGGTGAGAGGGCGTCTAGCCCAGACAACAGCAGAGTCAGCTCTCAACCCTTTACTGGTCTCTTGCTGCCGGTCATTTCCCAGAAGAAGTGGGGTTAAGCGGGGAACAAGAATGGGCTTCACTTTTCTCAAATCTTTACGCTGAGAGTAAATCTGGTATACAATCCGGCATTACAGGCAGAATAGGAAATAGTGTGAGAGAGGCCAGGCCAACAGGAGCCCCCACCTTGGGCTTCAGATGACCTCAGCAATTGTGTCTTTGAAGTGAGATGTTAGGTGAGAGGGCGTCTAGCCCAGACAACAGCAGAGTCAGCTCTCAACCCTTTACTGGTCTCTTGCTGCCGGTCATTTCCCAGAAGAAGTGGGGTTAAGCGGGGAACAAGAATGGGCTTCACTTTTCTCAAATCTTTACTTTTGCTGAGAGTACAGAAATAAGTACGTCTGGTCCCTGTTCAGGGGGAGACACGCATGCCCAAAGACTTTATTGCACAAAGTGTTGTGGGTCACTGAGAAAGAGCCAGTTCATCTGGGCTGAGTTATAGCTGGGGCCTCAAAGGACCGTAGGGCTTAAAGAAGGGAACAAAAGGCAGAGGTGGTGAGGATGGTGGGGTGACATTCCTGGCAGAGGAAACAGATGAGCAAAGGTAGGAGAAGTCCAGGAGGGGAGAAAGGATTCTGAGACAGTGACGTGGGCCACTCACTTACCATCTGTGTTTTTGTACCCGCAGCCTCAGTTCGGAAGAGCTGGCAGCTTTCCAGAAGGAGCGAGCCATATTCTTGGAGGCTCAGAAAGAGGCCGATTTAGCAGCTCAGGCAGAAGCTGCCGCTGCCAAGAAGTGACCCCTGTCCTGCGCACTCCAGAATTTTGAAGGGAGCAGCTGGAACGGCTGTGCCGAAGGGGAGAAGGGGAGATGACACCAACCTGATTGTTATTGCCCTGACTTAGATTATATATTTTTACACGTATGGATGTATCAGGGATTCAGCCTAAATAAACATCTTTTGTCACCCTCTCTTGAGTTCTGTCTTAGGGCCCTAGGGGGAAGGGACCAGTACTGATGGTGACAACACAGACAGTAGGGCTCTTCATGCTGCTTCTCAGATACATGGTCCGAGGCTCAGCCAAGCAGAGCAACTTGTCCAGGTTGAATCGGTGGCAGAGGTCGGAGTAGTAGCCCTCCTCCCCACCGATGACAAAGCAAGCAGGGTAGGTGGGGGCTGCGAACGCTGGGGCTCGTGTGTACAGAAGCAGCAGCTGTTGCTTGTGCTGTAATCAGAAACATTTCTTAACTCTTGGGGACTTGCCAGTTCAACAGAAACAGACCCCTGTGGTGACTTCAGGTCACAGCCCCAACAGTGTTGCTGCACAAGTGCCTCAGGTCCCTCTACGAAGCCAATCCTGGCACTGGATCAGGTGTTAGCTGAATGTGAACCATTGGGCTCCTGGCTACAGACCCATGGAAGAAGCAAAGCTTCAGGAGGTCCCTGCCCGAGGCGGGAGAAGACCTGAGGAAGCCCTGGCCTTTTGATTTCCCCCATTCCCCAGAACATCAAGGACTTGTCCTTGCAGAGAAGAGAGGAGGAGTCAGCTCTCAACCCTTTACTGGTCTCTTGCTGCCGGTCATTTCCCAGAAGAAGTGGGGTTAAGCGGGGAACAAGAATGGGCTTCACTTTTCTCAAATCTTTACTTTTGCTGAGAGTACAGAAATAAGTACGTCTGGTCCCTGTTCAGGGGGAGACACGCATGCCCAAAGACTTTATTGCACAAAGTGTTGTGGGTCACTGAGAAAGAGCCAGTTCATCTGGGCTGAGTTATAGCCGGGGCCTCAAAGGACCATAGGGCTTAAAGAAGGGAACAAAAGGCAGAGGTGGTGAGGATGGTGGGGTGACATTCCTGGCAGAGGAAACAGATGAGCAAAGGTAGGAGAAGTCCAGGAGGGGAGAAAGCAAGTCCTCAGAAGCAGCAATAAAATAACTGTTGGGTATTTTGTTTGTATTAAAATATATATATACAGCCCCGCTGGGTATGGTTGAGTGGTTGAGCATGACCCAAGAGGTCACGGTTTGATTCCCAGTAAGGGCACATGCCTAGGTTGCAGGCTCGATCCCCAGTGGAGGTATGCAGGAGGCAGTCAATTGATGATGTTTCTGTCTGTCCCTCTCCCTTCCTCTCTAAAAATCAATAAACATTTAATATATATCACACATACACAAACTTAGGATGAACATCATTTGCAAAGCAGTTTTTGAGTGGCTTATTATCAGGTACTGGGCTCAGTGCTCCTACTACTGAGCTCCTACTACAGAATAAATGTGAGAGACACAGTTCCTGCCTTCAGAGAACTGGTTCTTTCCTTTACTGAATGACATACTGTGCACTTCTTGCAGACTGTTGACTTAGTTTTTGTTATGTCTCCCACAGCTAGAATGCAGGCTCCGGGAGCCCAGGGACCTTGTGCCTTGTTCACTGTTGCATTGCCAGCACCCAGAACACTGCCACATGTAGGTATTGTAAATACTGTTTATCACATGAAGAAATGAGGCTGTAGAGCCAGCACTTGAACTCAGCCTTCATGACCCCAAAACTTGAGCTCTTTCTCCTACATTCTGCTCCCAGGGCAGAGTCTGGTATCGGTAGGAAGAGAACTGGCTGAGAGTCAGATGTGAGAATGCCATTAGGCGAGTCCTTTCCTCGCCCTGGGCCTCAGTATATCTATTCATCTGGTCTAAGCTATAAAGCTCTGAGAAGAACAGAAGCAGATACTTCTTTGTCCAGCAGGGGGAGCTATTGGCTCTTCTAATTTTTTCTCTCCAACTAACTTGGTGGCCAGGGTCTCTTTCTGAAGTCACCTGCCTTCTCAACAAAACGCACACTCTCTCCTATCACCCACCACCTCCACCAATCACCAGTGAAGTGCTTTTTTCTCATATATTTTTGTTTATTGATTTCAGAGAGGAAGGGCGAGGGAGAGAGAGATAGAAACATCAATGATGACATAGAATCATTGATCAGCTGCCTCTTGCACATCCTCTACTGGGGATCCAGCCCACAACCTGGGCCTCCTGGTTCATAAATGGACAGTCAGCCACTGAGCCACACCGGCTGGACTCCAGCCCCAATTTACCTGAGAAGAAACTGAGGCTCAGGTTCCACTCAGCAAAACGTTGGTGAATTTAAATCCAGGCCTTTTTGTCTCCTAATTTTCATTTTCCCCCTACCATGCCCTGTGGCTGTTGGGCCCTCAAGCTCGGAGGAAAACAGTATTTTTGAAAGCTTTAGTATGCAGACCTGGAGGGAAGAGGCTCCCTGCTCCAGTTCAAGCCTGCCCTCTCGGGTAACTGGGACGGGATGATTTGAGATGGTGGTTCACGGGCTTTGGGGGCAGAGGACCCGGCCCAGGGCTCGGATGCAGATGACGTGTTGCCCACTTATGGCTCTCACCGACTGTGGGGGAAATCACTTTTTCCCTGTGACACCCCGTTTCTTCATTAGTGAAATGGCGCCAATAGGCCTGTTCAGAGGCTTCGCTGCAGTGAATGAGGGATATAAAAGTGTGTGTCAGCTGAAAGGCCCACGCAAGGTGGTTATCATCTCCAACAGGCCACCAAGGGAAGCTGTTTCCCTGCAGGACCAGGCTGAAGAAAGAAACTCATGTCCTGAGACTTCCAACCCACCCCCAGGAAAATGCCAAGCGGAATCCGCTACCCATCCCCAGGCCCTTCTACTGCTCCCACACTGTGAGCACTTCAAGCCTGAACACGGAGGAGATGCCAATACCCTCTGGCATTTTGAAGGCAAGTTGTGGCATCTGCTGTTTCAGCTCCAGACTCTCCAGCTTCCAGCACAGGGTGGACAGCACACTGTGCACTCAGATGTTGCATGAACAAAGGAATGAGCGAATGAGTGAATCAAGAATCAAGACAGCCAGGGTGTCTGCAGGTCCAGGCTTTACTTCCAGACGCCCACACTCCCATCTGGGCTTCCAACCTTCTCAGGTCACGCCCCCGCCTTCCCTCTTTACAGCATGACACCAGAGGTACCAAAAAGGCAAACTGGACTTTATTATAAAGTTGGCTACAAAGTCACCACAGCACCACGAGGTGGCCACCTGGGCAGGCCCAGGCAGTCTGGCAGCCGGGTGAGTCCTGCACCAGGTACACGCACTCGTGCAAGCACACGTGTGACAGCGGCAGGTCTGCCTTCCTCCATCGGAAAGAAACGTAGCGTCTCTTCACGCCCCCCACCCCAGGTGCGGGGCGCAAAAGTCACAAGAAGGGCCGCCAGGGCGGCAGAGTCCATCGGAATTGAAATCCCGTTACTGGTGTGTAGAGAATTCTACGTGGGTGTCAAGAGCCCCTCGGGGCACAGGCTGGCCCGAATGGGTGCTGCCTTTCCCCCACCAAGGCCCAGGGGTGGCTTGGCCCCCAGGCGTGGAGAACTGGCCCAAGCCCATGGGGCAGCGCAGGGGATAAGTGAGACTCCCCCATTCTCCACTTGAAATCCCATTCAAGGAAACTCACTACGAGTGAATACAGATTGAAATGGAAACTGGGATTGCTGGAAGTCTCTAAATATTAAAAAGAAGCTCCCCTCCCTAGCCCTCCCTCCTCCCCCCACCCAATCCTGCAGGGCCTGGGGAATCAGATATATCCCCCTCCAGCCCCTAGAATCCCCCCAACAGTCCCGGGGGGGGTGGAGAGCAGCTCCACGTCTTGATGACAATATGCCATACTTGACGACGTTAAGTCACAGACTTATTCAAAACGTTGGTTCCCCTCCACTTCCATCTGCAGAGAGAGAGAGAGAGAGAGAGAGAGGACAATCAGTAGGCCTATTAGGAAAGATAGGCTGAGGATGTGGCACATAGTATGGGCTTCAAATATGTTGGCCCAATGACTGAATGATCACCAGCAGTTCAGCAGAAAATGGAGCAATTTGGACAGACGAAGTGAAACCATGGCTATAGTTTTGGAATGAATGGAGCCATAGCAGGCAGCCTCTCTTACTTTTCCAAATGCCTATAAACGCTTAGTCTGTATCCCCTTTAGGGGGGTAAGAATACTGAGATGGGGCTCTGATGCCTCCTCCATCAGTTTGTGTGTGGCCTTAGGCAAGTTTCTTTAACCCTGGGACCTTGATTGTCTTCATCTGTAAAATAGGGTGATGATGGCTGATCTAGGTCCTTCACAGAGTTAAGGAGGAGAAACCATTAGTGAAGGATCCTCTTGCATTTATCCCACACCCCTAACCCCTGCCCTTCAGGCCTACTTGTCAGGAATTTCCAGATTATTTTTCATTAGTTCTTATTCTTACAGCTTCCCTAAGCAGCAGACAATATTATCCCATTAATAAAATTGAGGTACAGAGAGGGGAATTTACTAATTCCACCCAGTATCTCCCTGGCAGGACAGGGACTTGAGTTCTTGAACTTTTGGGCTGGACTCACCTTCATGGAAGCTGTCTTGAACTTGGCTCTGGAGTTGATGCAACTCATCAGGAAACCCATCGTAGGGGAATGCTGAGACACCTGTCTCAAAGGCGGTTTCATATGTGGCCAGGTCCTCCAGGAAGCTGTGGTCTTCTGGGGACAGGTTGTTGCAAGGCGACAGGGCCCCTCCTGGGACCGCTGCCTCAGTATCCTCTGAACTCCATTCCCCATTGGGGTCTGGGGTAGAGAGATCCATGAAGATGTCTTCCACGGGCACCTCTTCCAGGAATATGTTCCCAGGGTCAACCAGGAAGTCCAGCTCCTGGCATTTCCAGGGTTTCAGATCCAGGCTGAGCACAGGAGGGCCAGACCCTGACAGGGACAGGTTGGAGTCCAGGGGCTCCAGCCCCCCAAGTGGCTCCAGCCCGCCTGCGCAAGCATCAGCTGAAAAGGGCCTGTCCATGCCCTGAGCCAATTGGCTGATCTGCTGGATGAGACGGTCTATCTCATTCTGCTGCTTCTCGGAGTAGTGGAAGAAACTCTGCTTGACCGGAGAGGCCTCGGGTGTAAGCAGGCCTTCGGGCACCAGGGGGACGTCCACAGAGAGGGAGCCCCGGAGCTGGGCGAGGGCCAGGAGTGTGCAGTCCCCATTACCAGGGCTGCTGGGGCTTGGAGGCAACTTCTCATAGAGAAAACTGCATCCCTCCTGGGCGAAGTAAGTCTTGCTGGGATTGGGACTCAGTTGTTCTGGGAAAGTTTGGCTGGGGCTGTTCAGATGTGCCGGGAATGCTGTGCTGGGAGGAGTCAGCTGCTCATGGGCAGGGCTGCCCAGAGGCTCGGGGAAGGGAGCAGTGCTGGGAAGCAGCTGGTCTGGAAAGTTGGTGGTGCAGGGAGTCAACTGATCTTCGTAGCTTCTGGCTGAGGTTTTGGCCAGCTGGCCTTGTAGTGGGCTAGTCAGTGGATCTGAGAAGGTGGCACTACTGGGCGTCAGTTGATCGGAGAAGGTCACGGCGCTTGGAGTCAGCTGTTCTTGGAGAGAGCTGGATGGAGTGGACAAATGGGCTTGGAAGGGCTCGTGGAGGCTGAAGAGGAAGGCACAGCCTCCTGGCTGGTGGGGCGTATAGGGTGGGGTGCACACAAGATCCTTGCTCAGGTCAGCTGGAAGAGAAGGCTCGGGGCGAGGTGGGAACGTCAGGTAACTGAAGCCCAGCTCTTTGGGAGGTCGGGGAAGCTCTTCTGGTGTTGAGACAGCACCCATTTCAGGAGCAGGGGGGAAACTGGTGCTTCTGGGAGCCCCCAGGGCTGGGGTAAAGAGTGGGTTACGGCTGGAGCACTGTCCCTGGGAAAGGATGTTCTCAGGGAATGAGGGCAATATGGTTGGGGTACCCAGGACATAGGTTGCCTGAGTGTCTTCAGAGTTCAGCTGCTGGCGGAGGCTCCAGGCCTCTGTGTTACTGGAGAGGAGAGGAGAGATAGCCAGTAAGGATTTGGTGCCCATTCCCAGAGCAGTTCCCAGATTTGTATCTCCTCCATGCCCCCC
>NW_005356944.1:2115093-2118542 GCF_000412655.1 Myotis brandtii | reverse complement strand
TGCCCCCCCCCCAGCTGCCCCCCCCGCCCCCGCTCAGGCTCCTGCTTCGCAGCTCACCTGATCGGGTAGTTATTGGCAGTAATGGGGCCCTCTGGACCTTCTGAGTATAACAGGCAATAAATCCATGCCCAGCCTCCAGGCTTGGCCTGCAGTCTCACTACCATCTCTGCCTGAATATCTCCACTCTCAGCCACTGAAGGGAAAGAAAAAAATGCAGAGTTAGGACACATATCACATAACATCACCTAAACTATCACCCCACTGACCTCTCCACTGAGTTTGGGATCCATAACATCCTCTTCTGACTACCCTAACCTGTACCACTCAGCTCCCCACCTTGACCTCACCATTGGGAGTCCCCCAGTTCTGATGCTATTTTCACCTTTACCCCTCACCTAATGTGCACCCTATAGCATCCAAAACTGCTGGCCTCTGGTGCCTCCCCAGCATCAGCCTCGACCAGACCTTCCTGGTAGGATCTCCCATGCCCTTTCCCAGCTCCCTGTCTTGTCCCCAGCTTTTCTGGACACTCACACAGGCGGTAGTGTTGAACAGAAGCGTGGCCCAGGTCCTCAGGGTGCAGCAGTCCATACCATGATTTACAGAGCAGTTCACTGCGCTCAAAGCCCAGGTAGATTAGGACACTGGGAAAGCGGAAAGGGTGAGGTCAGCTTTCTGTTTTCCCTGCTTGCCATGGCCTCTCACTCCCTCCCAGGTCCTCTGGTCCCTTAGATCCCATCCTCCCTGCCCCTGACTCCAGAATCTAGGGTCCCCTCATCTCTGGCCTGCTTTCCTCCCGGGGTCTACACACTGTGGGCTTACCTCTCAGAGATGTCCAGTAGGGCCAGGTCCTTAGCATGACGGCTCTGGAACATGGCCAAGAAGAGCGAAGCAGGCCCAGGCCCAGGACCAGGGCGGGGTCGTGGCTCCAGTGGAGCACAGAAGGCTGTGAACACAGGGTTTCCTGCCCAGTAGGCTCCAGGTGGGTGAGCATGGAACCGGCCTCGAATAAGCACCAGCTTGTTGCCTGCACTCTGGCGCCTAAGGGACTTGGAGGTGTTGAAGCGACAGCGGAAGAGGCGATCTAGGTGAGTGAAGAGGAAAACTGATAAGAAGGCAAATGGCTGAGAGAGATGGCAGATGGGGAGGGGCAAGGCAGCAGAAGGGAGATTGGATTGAGGAAGAGAGAAAGGAGTGCTCACCGGTGTCTAGGGCAGAGGGCAGGGCGAGTTGCTGGCGCACAGTTAGGTGGTCCGCTGGGTCAATGATGTCGTAGATGCTGTCGCCCTGGGCAACCAGGTCCACCTGGAGAAAGGTGAAGAGGAGATGATCATTAGTGAAGGCGTCAAGAGCCAATCTTTGACAAATAGCACCTTGCAGGGTATAAACCCTTGCTCCCAAGTAAATCTCAGAAGTAGAAAGCTCATTGTGTCCCATCTGTGCCCTGGCCCTCAGCACTCACCATGGAGTGGCCCAGATGCTCGCTCACACTCTCAGACAGATACAGCAGCTTCCCCTCCGCTGTGAACACAAGCAGAAAGCCAGGTAGCGCGGCCACTATGTCTTCAAGTTCTTGAGTTGAGAGAAGCCCTGTGGGCCCCCCCAGAGGAGCACCTGTGGGATGAGAAGACATGGTGAGTCAGGAGTGAGACCAGAAGGCATGGAGTGAACTTCAGAAAATCCAGAGGAATTTCTCATGGCCCTGCCTCTGCACACACCTCTGGACCCACTGCCCGCGGTTCTTGCCTAGGGAACCTGTTGCTGGACTTCCAAGTCGGGGCCGGGCTTTCCTGCATCCCTGAACGTCAGGACCGCGGACAGCGCTACAGAGACGCGCGGGAATTCAGCACCGCGGACAGCGCCTCGCCACCCGGCGGTGCTGTCTGCACCGTGGACAGCGCTACTCTATCTCTGCAACTTCCCGGGCTTTCCTCTCGGGCTCCGGGAGCGCCTCTGCGCGGGTGGGAACTGGGGCCATTGTGTCCTGGCTCTATTCCTTGCATAAGTCTGGCGCTAGGAACACCGTCCGGGCTCTCTATTCCCCACCCAGAACTAAGCTGAAGTCTGGACAGAGCTCGGAAGGAAAAGTGGGAGTTCCTTAGTCCCCGATCCCTTCTCTCCCAGCTCACCAACATGCCACCCTAGGCATGCGGCAGCCCCAGAGCCTTCCCTTAGCTCCACGGTCCCCAGTGTCCGCCAGCTCGGGTCTCCGAAAACCCCAGTCTGCTCACCTCCGGCGAAGAAGACGCCCTTGCGAGTGTAGATGCAGGCAAGACTCATGATGTGCAGGTAGGACAGCCGGACCTTGTCCGCTTCGGCCAGCGGCAGCAGCTCCTTGAGGTTCCGGATCTCCGCGTTGATCTGGTCGCGGCGCGCCTTGGAGGCGCCCTTGGTGGAGCGGTACATGCCTGGCGGCTGCGGGGCTCCCGCTCCGGCGCTCCGAGCACCTGCGGTCCTGTCCCGAAGCCGGTGGCTTCTTCCTCCTCGCTTCCCCGGCTCTCGCTCCGGCTCTCGCTCCGGCTCGCTCTCTCCTCTCCTCTCCTGGGCTCCGCTCCGCTGCGCTGCCTCCCTCGCCTGCCTCGTTCCGCCTTATATAGCTCCTGCCAGGCGTGGGGGGGGCACGATTTAGAGAAAGGGGGGCGGGAAAGCGGGAGGCTGGGCTCAGCAAACTGCAGCAGGAGCCACTGGCAGGCGCTCCTCCTCCCTCCCCGGCTTCCTACGTCATCCCGTGACGTAGAAGGAGAGCAGGAGGGGTGCCGGCGGGAGGGGGAGAGAGGAGGCTGCGGAGGGGGCCGGGGCTGGCGGCAGCTGAGCGGAGGGTCAGGTGCTGCGTTAGGAAGGCCTGAAGGGGGTGCAGGGGCCCAGGCGTCCGAGTGTGCTCAGCCCAGGGAAGCGACAGGGCAAGGGCGGAGGCGGCCAGAAGCCCCTGGCAGGAGAGGCTGTGGAGGGCCAGGAGGGGTTGGTTCCCACATCGATTTTTAAAGGAGATAAGAAAAGGGGGGCATGGTTGTCCACAAACCCCCCCTTCCTAGCTGCGAGCCAAAAGTCACCTTCACACGAGGGGAAGAAGGGCCTTGTTAGCCTCCGCGGGATAGGTCGCGGCTAGGGTTTCTCTCCAGGGATTCCTGGGTCTGGGATTGCCTTAGTCACTTTCAAAGAACAAGCCTCCTCCCCCCACCCCGTCCCCAAGCCCGGCCTTGGTGGTTTAGCAGGGGAGTGACGCTGACGCGGGGGGGGGGGTCTCAGCCCCTCGGGTGGGTGGAAAGGGGTCCTGAGGAAGAGGGATCCGCCGAGTCTGGCCTTGGTCCTATTTTCCCACCGCCAAGCATGGAAATAGCAGCTCCTACGCTGCGGTCTGCAGGGATTCCAACGAATTAACCTCAGCCCGTGGCGGGGGAAACTGAGGCAGGGTCCAGGGCATGGTGAGGATCTGAGTCTGCACCGAGGTA
>NW_005356944.1:2098359-2114950 GCF_000412655.1 Myotis brandtii | reverse complement strand
GCTCCGGAGGCCCCCCCTCCGCCTCCGGCCGGGAGGATGGGGGAGCAGCGGAGAAGCGAGGGGGCCGAGCTGGACCTATTTGGAGAGATCCTTGCACCGACACGGACCCCTTTGCTCGTCGGGCTGCCCTCCACACCCCCTGCAGACCCCTCTCCATCTTCGGTGCTGGGACTCCTCTCCCAGCCTCTCCACCTTCCACTCTCCACATGCCCCTCTCTCGGCCTCAACTAGTTTCTTTATCTCATTGCCTGGCGTGGTGGTTTGTCTCGGCTTCCTGCGCCCTCTACTCCCAAAACAGTCCCCTTCTGCTCTCTCAAAGGTCCTTTGTCAGTTTGTTTCCTTGGCCCTATCTCCTCCCCCTTCCTTTTTTTCTCTTTTCAGCACAGATGATTGCTCTCTACGGGGTCTGAGGGGTTCCTTTCTTTTCCCCAGGATCCTATAAAAGAAGAAGGGGTGGGCTAGGGGGTAGTTTAGCGAAGTCTCACTTGGAAGACGGAGGGGGCTGTGTGAAAGCCCTTGAGGGGCTGGAAATGAGGTCACTTTAAAATGGGAGAGTGGGACTGGCCTGATTGTAGGAAGTCACATAGGAAGGGTAGACATAAACGTTGAGAGCAAGAAGTGAAATTTGGGGTCAAGGAACTCCTCGCTCCTTGTGGGAAAGGGCAGTGGCGAGAGAGACAGACTGGGAGGAGGATACCGCCAAGCAGAAGGGTGGCCGACCGCTCGTGCCATTTTGGCAGATGTTGGGGACATTCCTATCAACCATCCTGTGTTCAGTGGCACAACCGAAATGGAGGGAAAGGATGTGTGTGTCTGCACACTCTCTAACCCTGTTCATCTGGGTGACAGAGCAATAGTTCCACTTTCATCTCTATCTGACCCCTGACGTACTCACCCACCCCTCCCTTAGGCTTCCTGGTGGACAAGCCCTTGATCTTTGGATGTCCTTCTTGTATGACAATCCTGGGCAGCATTCCTGTTTTCTTCACGCCGGGATGAAGCTCTAGCCCTGGCTGGGACACATTCGTAGTGCCCCTCTCCATGGTAAGTGCCTATTGGTGGGGCCCAGCTGGTCTTCAGTGAGCAGAACGTTCACAGTGAAAGAATGGGGCTCTGATCGCTGTCCATGGTTCTGAAAAAGTCGCCAGGGACATCATATTGGCCATGGTCTGCCTGGGACATCAAAGTAAGAGCTTGAGACCACACAGGCCTCAGAGTGAGGTCCCAATGGGATGTCCCCTCTTCCTCTGAGGATGAATATGGGAGAGGGTACCAGGGGCCAAGATTTCTGAGCTCTAGGAGTGAAGGAAGCATGGGGGGAGAACGGGGTTCAAGGGAAGAGCCTGTGGATTTTTCCAAGAGAATAGACTGGGGGAAAGAGAGACACTCGAAGGGAAGAAGGGTCTAGAAATGGACAAAAGAGGGAGTAAAAAAAGGTTCATCCTAGTTCGCCCACTCCGATTCAAGTTGAGAAGCTCTGAATGCCCCAATGTCTCCTCTCTCTAGGCTAACTCCCACTCCCTTTTCCTCCCACCTCCATGGAGCTATTTTTAACAGTGAAGAACCAAAAATAGTTTGGCAGAAGCTTCAGGCCGTGGGAGAGGAGCTATTTATATCACCAGTGACAGTTCCAAAATAGCAAGCAGAAGGAGGGGGGCGGCTGGCACACTAGAGAGCTCCTGGCTGCTGCTAAAAATACTGGCAGTGTGAGTCATCCTGGCCTGGCTGAGTCACCCCACTCCTCCCCCCCTCCATGCCCCAAGCAGCAGCAGCAGCAGCAGAATAGGCTACAGCCGCTGCAGAACAGGCTAAGAGTTGGAAGCCCGAGGTGGGGGTGGTGTCAGAGCCCATAAACTATAGGGAAGTGGGCAAGAGAGTGAATTGAGAGAGGGGCTTTAGAGTGAGTATGTAGAAGAAATACAGAGAGCAGGAGCACTCCAGCCAAATGCACTGGGTGAGCCTGTAGCGTTCCCAGCTATGCACTGCTGTTCGGCTATGCTCGGGCCGTTAAAGGGAGGGAGCTAGACTGTGAGAGTGTGCGTGTATGTGTGTCTGTCCATTGAACCATGACTGCATTTGTATGTTTTTGTCTGTCTGCACATGTCTTTGTAGTGGTGTGTCTGTATCCCTATGTATCTATGCCTGTCTTTATAAAAAATGTCTCTGACTTCTTGTGTTGTATGTAGTTCTATGTTTGTGCCTGCCTGCCTGTATTTTTATTTTTTGCAGCTTTCTATGTGCCACCTTGTCCGTGTGTGTGTTTGTCTCCACATCTGAGTCTGCCCTGGGCCTTTCTCAGCATCCCATGTGGTATGGATTTGCATGTATCCCCAGCCTCAATGCACCTTCTGTTGCTGTCCTCTCTGATGTCACTTGTTGGGCTCTTGCAGCACCTCTCTCCTAACTAACTCTCACCTAACTAACCTCTCTCCACCCAGCATCTTTTCTTTTCAGCCCTTGGACCCCAATCATTTGTGAAGTTCTCTCTGCTGCATGCAGTCTCTAGTAAAAGGATGGAAGACAGGAACCCCATATGACCTCTCCCTTTTCCCTGAACAGTCCCGAAGCTTCCCTGGCCTGCAGGAGAAGTGGTTTTTCTTCACTCCATATTTGGGGAGCTGAGGGAAGAGGACTTTCTTCAGTTCTAAAAAAATGTCCTGGTGTGGGCACAGGCATGTATGGCATATGCACGCGCGCACACACACATACACAGCTAAGAGAGAGAATGGGAGAAAAAAATATCAAGGTCCCTTCTTTACTGAGAGGAGCTCGCATCTGTTGCCATAGCAACCCGCCCACTCCTTCCCCGAAAAATCACCAAGAAGAGGTGATGGCATTGAGGAGGGATTGGCTGATTTCTTTCTTTATTATTTTTTCCGAAAAAGGACTTTTTATAGCAAGAACAGGCCGTGAGAACCCTTGCCCATATCTTTCCATAGCTTTATTGGGATATAGAGGGACATCACCCCTCAACATCTATCAGAGAAGAGGAGGTGTATCTTTTCCACAGATTTGGGGGACAATGATCTCCTGGGAGAGAGCTGGAGGATAAGTAGAGTCTGCTCCTTTAGAACAGCCCTGATTAGGGCTGCTTTTCTGGAGACTTGGGGCAAGGAATTGGACAAAGGGCTGTCAAGGTGTATCCTGTCTTGGCCAGGACAGATGTATTTATGAGAAGGAGAAAGAGGGCGGAAGAGAATCACACACACACACACACACAGAATGAGTGAATATCACATGAGTATCACTGGCTGGGTCTTCAGAGCACATGACAAGATGCCAAGGAATGCAAACTCTCAGTGGTGGTCAGACAATTCGACAAGATGACTCAAGAAAGATCCACTAATGCAGTTGGTGCTGCTGCAGTCTCCTGTGGTGAGGTCACAGGTGTGGCTACTTGACTTGCACCCCTGGGAACTGGGGCCATGGGCGAAAAATTGGGGGAGCATGGGAGCTTACCTTTCTTCATGTTAGTCCCAGCCTGAATCTCAAAGGCCCCTTCTAAAGCCTGGCCACCAGTGCCTGCAGCCATGTGACTTTCTCAAGTGAACTGTAGCCTCCTGCCAAAGGACAGGATAGGGGAGAGGAAGGGATTCCATGCTTCTACCTGCGCTTGGCTGGCTACAGACATGGGGCCGAAGGCTGGAAAGCCAGACCAAGAATCCGACTCTAGAGAGAAGCATCTCCCTCTTCCAGCGGGCTGCTGCCATCCTCAGCAGTCAAGGGCATGGCCTGGGGCGGGGGGTTAGCTCTGAAGTGATGGAACAGAGGGATGAAAGGACGTCAGATTTGCTCTGATCCATTAGACTATTCTCATGACAAATCAGACTCACATTATTATGCCTATTTGATGGATGGTGAACCTGAGGCTCAGAAACAGGCAAGTACTGCCTAGTCGGGTGTGGCTCAGCGGTTGAACATCGGCCCAGGAACCAAGAGGTCACCGGGTTCAATTCCCGGTCAGGACACATACTCAGGTTTCAGGCTTGATCCCAGTGTGGGGCGTGCAGGAGGAAGCTGATCAATGATTCTCTCTAATCATTGATGTTTCTATCTCTCTCCCCTCTCCCTTCCTCTCTCTGAAGTTAATTAAAAAAAAAGAAACAGGCAATTATTTACTCCATGTTACACAGCAAGTCGGCTCTTTTTCTTGCATTATGGGGTACAGCTGTGGTCTTCAAATGCTGGCCTGCATGCCAAATATGGCCCACTGAGTGATTTTGTAAATAAAGTTTTATTGACACACAGCTACATCCCTACCATCTATGGCTGTTCTCACCCCACAATGGCAGAGCTGAGCAGTTGAGACTGTATGTCCTGGAAAGCCTAAATTATTTACTAACGGGCCCTTTACAGAAAACGTTTTCCATCTTTTAGAGTTGAGGATGAGTTCAAACTAGGACTATCTTTGCATGTCTCTACTTTTCTCACCCAGAAGCTCTCTGGGCCCAGGGCATACTAAGCTATCATTTCATCTCTTTACTCTTTCCAGTGCCATGGAGCAATAGTGTCCTGCACTCCTTAAGAGTGGAGAGATGGCCCTGGCCGGTTTGGCTCAGTGGATAGAGCGTCGGCCTGCGGACTCAAGGGTCCCAGGTTCGATTCCGGTCAAGGGCATGTACCTTGGTTGCGGGCACATCCCCAGTGGGGAGTGTGCAGGAGGCGGCTGATCAATGTTTCTCTCTCATCGATGTTTCTAACTCTCTATCCCTCTCCCTTCCTCTCTGTAAAAAATCAATAAAATATATCTAAAAAAAAAAAAAGAGTGGAGAGATGGGGAAGCCCTCTGGAATAGGCTCCTCACTAGCTTCCAGCCTTTTTGTAGCTGTGTAGATATAGCCTCCCCATACAGGAGTGATGCTCCACATTCTGTTTCCATGGCAACATAAGTTGGAATTGGCAATGGAGAGTCAGGGTAGTCCATTCTATCCCTATAACCCCAGCCTCAGGACCGCATTTCAGGAAGGCGGGGAGGGTGTCCCACAGTTAGTGATAAAGGTACTATCAGGGAAAAAGTCCCAGTGGGAAGAAAATGACAGCACTGTGGGGCCTCAGGCCTCCTGGAGCCTCCGGTTTAACCCAGGGGAAGACTCTCTATGCACCTTCTCAGAAAGGTTTAGCAACTTGCCCAGGGTCACATGGCTAGAAGGAGAGGAATCCAGAGTTGGAATTCAGGTTTCCTGATTTCTACTTCTTTCTATTTTTTACTAGATTGTTCATTTGAAGTTATGGGTGTAAAGGTTTTCTAACAGATTCCCAAGCGTTCCCCCCCACCCCCCACCCCAGTTCAGGGCCTAGGGCTCAGCAGTCCATGCGTGAAAGTGTCACCCTCAGAGAGCTGGTCTGTGCAATGGCTGTCTTGTCTTCATCTGCATCATAGCAGGCGGTTTTTCTTTCTCCTAAGGCCCTTTCATTATGTTTTCACTTCCCCAGTTCTCCTTGCACTGAGAAGTATTCAGAACATTTTATCTATTTATGGTTATGAAACCAACAAATCTCATGTGAAGAGGGTACACGTTGGCACCCACGTGTTGAGACAGTCAGGGCCCGGTGAATGGGCTGAGCAGAGAAGGTGAGGGGCATGGAACCATGGAGGGGACGGGAGGGGGAGAGAGTAGCTCAGGTGGGAAAAGATGAAGCTTTTCTGGGCAAAGACCTGAAGGCAGGGCTGAGAGACGGGGGCACAAGGAATGCCGTGAGGAGCGAGTCAACCCAGCCATATATCCCCCATGGGAGAGAAAAGCCATCAGCTGAAAACTCTCCAAATGCAGAGCAGAGCCCAACGCTCCTCAGCACCGTGGGAGAGACAGGAGTGCAGGGCATTGGCCGTGACCCACAGGAGCGGGAGGTCGGGAGGAGGAGACAGACCTTCTACCATTCATCTATTAGATCGGCCCAGTGCTCCCCCCACCGCTCTCCACTTGGTGTAGTCCTACTTGCCCTGCTTGTCCTCCATTTGTGCCTGGGGCTCCTCCTCAATGCCCGCCCCCCCCCACGGCCCCTTGTGCTTCCTCGTCCTGCATCATCATGGCTTGTCTACTTGTCTGTCTCCTCCACCTGCATCTCCGTCTGGTCTCCAGGGTCTCGGGGTCAGCATAGGGCCCGTCTACCTGGGCCTCAGTATGGAATCCCCTCATGCACACATGCCCGAGGGCTGAGTCTGTGCCAGGCTCTGGCAATGCAATGGTTGGGTCACACACACCCGGTCTTAACCTCATGGAGCATCCGGGCTAGTGAGAAGTGAGAACTGGATCGAGCCATGTACGCGGCAGGAGGTCTGCAGGGTGTTTGGGGAGAGCAAAGGAGGAGATGTGGAGAGATGGGGAAGCTGCGTGTCAAGGGATCGTTTGACGGGGCGAGGCTGTGCTGGGCTGGGTGTTTGTGGGGGGTGGACAGTGGAGGGCAGCCCTGGAAATGAGACTGCATGGGCTCAGGTAGCCACAAAGGAGGCCACAAAGGAGGCCGCAGCAGCCTGTTAACAGATGTGCGGTGCGAAGGCCAAGAGGGCCCATGCAGCTGACGGCGGCTGAGGCCCCAGCTCGGCCAGGCGGTTTGGCTCCGGTGCTACAGGCAGGACAGAGATGAGACGGCTCAGTCTGAGCACAGGGGTCTATGGGGAAAAGACTAAGTTCTTTGTGGACAGGCAGGCGGGCAGGAGGCAGAGAGGGCAGAGGTGGGGGGGCTCTGGGGTGAGACGCCCACGTGGAGTCCTGGCTCCTCACATTGGGCAAGTGGCTTGACCTCTCGTGCCTCAGTTTATCTATCTGCTAAACAGGCGTGTGAAGAGAGAAACAGTGGCTACATCAAAGGATGAATGAGAAAACGAAGTCAAAGCTCTTGGAACAGTGCCTGGCACGCAAAGGAGCACAATAAACGTTGAATGATGAAATGTTAGTCATTATTTTCACTTTATGAAAAATATAATTTCAAACAAGGCTCTGAAGAGATGGCCTGGGCTGCTTCAGGAGGCAGCGCTTGCCCTGTCACTCTAAGTGTGGGAACAGGGCCTGGGCACCCACTGGCTCTTTGCAGCCTTGGCCCAGTTTGGTCTGTGAGTACCAGATGGGCTGGGCCAGACCGGAGCTGCAGAGGTTTTGTCCACAACACCACCCTGAGGGGCCAGCCTGGTCCCCGTGTGCTCCTTCCGTGGACGGCACTGGCTCATGCACGGCTCAGCAAGTCCAGGGAAGGAAGCCCCACACGCCCCTCCGGTCTCAGCCCCCGAGTTCCCCTGAAGCAAACCTGACCGTGTTCTTCCCCAGCTTAAAACCTGCATGGTTCCCATCGCTCCCCATTACCAAAAGTCCCCATAGTCCTGCTGTCCCCTCCTACTCACAGGTGCCTAGGCTCCAGGTTCAAGGGTCTCCTTGCTACCACCTGAATCCACCTGGTAACATGAGCGCTTACAGATGCAGCACTTCCTGGACCTTATATCCCTAATGCGTACATTCACCCCATCCAAACCTCACAGCATCCCTGTGACGTCTGGGCTGTTCTTACTCCCACAAGCCCTGGGCCCAGTGGAGAGGAAGTCTGTAGGGAATGGTCCATGGGATCTCAGGAAAGATGGAAAGGATTAAAGGCCGCGGTGATCATGGGAAAGCAGTAGGCCTGGGACCAGGCCAGTGATAGAAGGGAAGTCCTAGAAGCAACCCAGAGACCCCCAAGCGCAGGGGGACAAGGCTCCCCACTAATGGGAATGCTGGAACTCAGGGAAAGGGCTGGACCACGGCAAGGAGAGGGTAGTGGCCTATTGATGGCGCAGCTTCTAGAAGCAGAAAAAGATGGGCCTTCCACGCAGATGGGGAGGGGAGACCAGGAAGCTTTAAGAGGAAAGACCACCCGGCTGAAGGAAACGCTCCTGAATCCCCCAGCACACAAAGGAGGCGGGCTGGAGGGGCCTCAGTCAGGACTCAAAGACCCGGGAAGAGTTGGAGGTAGGCTCAGGCCAGATGCTGGCGGATTGTGTTTGGGTGGGAGGATCAGGAGACATGGATTCTGGTCCTAGCTCTGCCATCAGCCTACTGGCGTGTTATGCAAGTTCCTTCCCTTCTCTGGGCCTCAGTTTCCTTATTTGCAAAGGGACAGTGGGTTGGACCACTTGGCCTGGAAGGGCCCTCCCACCTCTGGCAGTCTGAGCATCTCTGGGGCCCAGGTCCACCCAGCCAGTGCCTCTCAGTCTGAGGACCAAGTTTCAGGTGGGGATGAGCCCGTGTGCCCAGTGCTAGGGTCTGAGTGGGCCTGAAGTCCCAGAGCGCCACGTCCTTGGCCCTCGATGAACAGGGCCACTTTGGGTCCTAGGGACCTGGCTGTGTGGAGGGAGGGAGAACAGGTATTGGTGCTGACCCTGTGGTTTTCCTTCTTCAAACCCAACCTACCAGGGGCTGTTCTCACAGGTCTGTGCCAGGTGCATCAGGGACTCACCATTGGAGAGATGCGATGGGTTTTACGGGGTATAAAACAGGTCATCCTCAGAGAGGCCTGCCCCGCTGTGGCTGAAGTAACTCCGGCCTGCGTATTCCTTGGCTTCAGTCCGCTGGGAGGAGCAAACAGCACAGAAGTGTCCCACAGACCGCCACAGAGAGACTCCACAGCCTGGCAAGACACCCCATTTCAGAGAATCCCAGGCGCACAGTTGGAGCGGGGCCCCCAGAGATCATCCACTTGGAGTGACAGCCTAGCGCAGAGATGGAGTCGCTCGGGCAACACGGCCAACACTTAGCACAGGTGGACCCTGCGCCAGGTCCCTCTCACGGCGTGGGGGCCTTTGTGCACCTCTCAAGGCTGGCCTCTGGGAGGAGGTGAAGAGAAAGAGCCTGGGCCGAGAGGCAGAGCTTGGGGTCCCAGTCTCAACAACGCACCGACTCGCCGTGTGACCTCGGTAAGTAACGTCTCTTGGAAGGCTGCCTCAGTTTCCCCTTCTGTGCATTGAAGGACCAGCCCTGGCCATGGATGCCCCTTGGAAAAGCCATTCGAGGCTCAGGGCTAACTGCTCCAGAGCATGAGTCTCTCTCCTTTGCCAGACTTGGTCCCCACAGCTGGGCTGGATCCGATCCACCTCTGGTCCCAGCCCTGGTCCAGAGGAAGGGCCCAGAGATGTCTAGCGCCCACGAAGCTCCTTGCGCCTGGTCACGTACTTCACAGCTGTCTTCCAGAGTCCTGGTCAAATGCCCCCGAGGGTGCGGCAGGAAGGGTACAGGCGTTGTCAGGCTTGGGCAGGGAAGTCCAAGGAGTTGGGCCCACATGGCCCTGGGAGCCCGGCCAGAGCCTGCAGGCCACACCTCCATTCAGAGGCCAACTGGCACTTGTAAGCAGCCTGGAAAAGGTCTGGCTCAGGAAAGTTCCAGAGAGTGGTGGGCTGCAGGAAGCCTTTGACGGAAGCAGATGTTCACAAGCAGCAACCTGGTTGGTTGGTCATAGAGTCCATGGTGATCCAGAAGCTCCTCCAGAGTGAGATGGATCCAGAAAGCCCACCCGGGTCTGGACTCTGCTGGGGAAGAAACAGCAGCGGGTGCCGCCGTGGGTAGGGGAGCCTCTACTGCGTGCAGGGCAGGGGCCGGAGACTGGCATTGGGTGCCGGCTATTTTTAATGTCAAGGAACAGGAGAATGACCTCCGTCTGGGAAGTCAGCATCCTTGGGCTCCGGCCCATGCTCTCCAGGAACAAGCATGCCACCTGAGCCCGGTTAAGTCACCACTTTTCTCTGGGCCTCAGTTTCCCTTTCAGTTGAATGAGAGGGTTGGGGAACCTGCTAAGGGCCTTCTAGCTAAATCCTAACCTGACCTCAGGCTGAGCCCAAGGAGAAGAGGGAAGGCAGAAGGCTGGAGGGGGCGCGGGTCTCCAGGGGCCCACGGTGGCCTCCCGGGCAGTGAAGTCCTCACCTGGTCACCCTGCGGCCTTGTCCAGAGAGGATCCCCACACGCGCTAGGCCTGGCATCCTGTTTCCTTCCAAGATTCCTATGGAACAGGAGTTTCCCCTGTTGAGAGAGTGGGGAGTGGGGGTGGGCGAGGGACAAGGGCAGGACCTCCTTTCTCCATGGCTGAAATTTCCCTAAAGTGAGTGGAGGGGGCTATGGTGGAGGGGGGGGGGATGGTGCAAGGGGCTTCCCGAGCCCAGCTCCCGAGCCGCTCTCGCTGCTCGCGGGCGGGGGCAGCTCCCTGGCTCTGGCGGAGCCGCCACTCCGTCAGTTGCCTTTAAAGGCGCCAGCGCGCGCGCATCAGCAGAAGAGCTGCGGCTCTCTTCCAAAATAGGCAAGAACTGGGAAGCCACGGGAGACCGACTGCGAGCAGCGCCGACGTCACCCGGGGCCTCCCTCCCCACCGCCTGCATCAGGTCTCCATGGCAACGGCGTACCACGACTGCAGATGAATGAGCTGCACGAGAGGTGGAGCGCGCGCTCCCTCTGTCTGGCGTCCCGGCCCGAGGCTGCACTGGGGAAGGGAATGCCGACCCGGCGCTAGGAGGAAGGGAGCGCTCTCCTATTTAAAAAAAACTCCAATACCTTTTTGTGTCCCAGGAACCCAAGAGCTGCTCGGTCCAGGGACCCCCAAGCCTTTGGTTCAGGGCTCCTCAGCTCCCAGGGTTCCCCTTTATCCCCATCTCCCCTCTCACTTCATTAGCTCTCTGTTCCCCAAACTCTGCGGAAAAGCAGACATCGTGGGCTTAAGGCGCCACCGCGTGGCCGCTAGTGGCGCTGTGTCAGGGATGCTTGTGGCTGTGGTCCCTTCGTCTATGTCGCCCTCTGGTGTTTGCGAGAGGGAAGAGCATAAAATATCTCAGTCTTCACATTAGGACCCTAATTAACAAAGACCTGTTGACTTTCGTTAATGTTTATAGTGAATGCTCCCCAGGTGCCAGACACCGCTGAGTGCTTTCTGGTATCACTTCATTTCGTTCTCACAGCAACCCTGCAATGTAGATGATGATGATGATGATGGGGAGGAGGAGGTGGAGGAGGAGGAGGAGGAGGATTGTGATTACTACTATGACTGCGGCCATTTTACAGGTGAGAAAAGCAAGCTGAGAGAAGTTGTGGCTTGCCTAAGATCCCACAACTGTAAGGGGCAGAATTGCCACCTGAACTCATGATTGTGTGCACAATGCTTGACCCCTCCCTTCCAAACCCATGGTCTCCGCTGATTCACTTCAGAGTCGCTTGCGATAAGCAGGACAGCACTTATTAAAGTTATTCCCATTTTACAGATAAGGAGACAAGGCTTATAGAAGTGAGATGTTTCGCTGGAAGTTTCCGCAGCCATGGATAGAGTGCAGGTCTCTAGGCCTGATCTGGGGATTTTTAGGATGAGGTGGCAGGATAACGGGGCGTATACAGCACTCCCCTGTGAGACCTTACTCCTTCAGGACAGACTGAGGAGCTAGCCCATCCAGAGGCAAATGCAGCAGCCAAGGCCAGGCGAGGGCAGGGACTCTTCCCCCATCCCCAGGGCTTTGAGAGCTCATGGCAGCTACATGCTCCATTTCCTCCCCGTATGTGAGGATAAACACTTCCTGGCCTCAGCTTGCTGCCCTGCTTTCCAGTGAATAACTGTCCTCAGGTCTATTGCCTCCTTCCATTTCCTCCCCGTATGTGAGGATAAACACTTCCTGCCCTGCTTTCCAGTGAATAACTGTCCTCAGGTCTGTTGCCTTCCTGTATTCCTGCAAAGATGCTGACTCCATGCAAGTCTCTGGGCGTTGTTGGGGTTAATTCTTACCGGCTTGTATTTTGGGATGAACGGGAACACCTTGTCCTCTAGGTTTGTTGCAAACTTTGACCAGGTGATTGGGTTTATTAGCTAGTTCCTCTGATTTTAAGTGGTGATTTATGGAGATTTAAAATCTGTCCCTGCTGCCGCTGCTGTCCTCCCCATTACTCTTAGCTAACCCACTTGGAGATGCTAAGGATTTGCGTGTAAACCATTAAAAGGAACGCAAAGGACCAGTGTTTGCAATGTCTAAATCTCCAGTTGAAGGCACTGCTGCCAGCGTGATTTAGGTTTATCAGGAATTTATAGCAACCCAATAGCTACAAGGCATGTTGTCCCCATGTGGGTGACAGCAACTCCACTTATTAGACCTGGACTTCCAAGCCTGCAATGGCCATTTTTGTTCCATTCAAAGGGCACCAGGTCAGTCAACATCTTTCCTTCACCCTGGGTGGCTCTGCTGTTTTCCCATGAGCTCGTTAACAGGATTTGCTGCCATTCCGGCAACCCTGAGAGGGTGGCAGAGATCCATCCAGAAGTCACCTTTATCCAGACTTCCCCAGATGTGTCCCCTAGTAGCTTCTCCTAAATGCTTTCCTACTGCTTCCTCCAGCTGCTGACTGGTATTGGGGTGCCCTGCGAAGCCATGGCCCGTGTGGCCTGGGTTCAGAGGCCTGGAAGGTAATAACATGCAGATATTCAGCCTTCTGAATATCAAAGCCCTATTCAGCCTTCTGACTGGACTTCTCCCATTTGTATTAATTACTGTTGATCTTGGCTTCCAGAAGTGCCCCCTCTTTCTGACTCCAAGGTTTCTCTTACAAGGGTTGTGTTTAGTTATCCACATAGACTCTCCCTGTCTCCTGACACAAATGTCCTGTTGAGCAGCCAGTGGCTCCCAGTGCAACAGTTGGGATCTGTTGGTAAATTCCCTATCCACTCACCATTCCACCGCTGGGTTATGAGCACCCATGTGTAATCTCCCACCCACCCCATCTCTAAACCCATGGCTTCCGGGGCTGTGTTCCACACCCAAGGTTTTAGCTTGTCGCGGCAGTGGGAGTGGAGATGGGCACAGAGATGTGGCCTCTCAGCTGTGGTTTTCCATGGTTATTCAGTTCTGATCTCATCCAGGCAGGGCCAAGAACTGTCCTGTGGGTATTTTCAATTGGAGCCATAGCTAGTAAATTCTTATAAACCAGCCATACTCCCCGTGCACATAGGCTACTAGTTGAGGATAAATTTTCCACGTTCTATCTACAGTCAGTGAGGCCAATCTTTGTGGCATTGTACCCATTTCGATTTGTTCATCCTTTAGGTTCTGTATCAGTTAGCTATTGTTTTGTAACAAGCCTACAACCCGGGCATGTGCCCTGACCAGCAATCAATCTCCTAGTTCAGTGGTCGGCAAACTCATTAGTCAACAGAGCCAAATATCAACAGTACTTCTTCAAAATAGACTCGCCCAGGCCGAAAACCGACTTCTGCGCATGGGCCACGAAGTTTCAATCGCACTGTACGCACGCCCGCACGTGGTATTTTGTAGAAGAGCCACACTCAAGGGGCCAAAGAGCCGCATGTGGCTCGTGAGCCGCAGTTTGCCGACCATGGTCCTAGTTCATAGGTTGACGCTCAACCACTGAGCCACACCGGCTGGGCTGTTTTTATTGGCTTTAGAGAGAGAGGAAGAAAGAGGGAGAGAGAAACATCGATGTGAGAAACATCTACTGGGTGTGTTCGGTTACCTCCTGTGTGCACCCTGTACTCTTCCCAACCAGGAACTGAACTTGCAACCTGGGCATGTGCCCTGACCAGGAATCAAACCGGTGACCTTTAGGTGCATGGGATGACACTGAACCAGCTGAGCCACACCCGCCAGGGCTATAAGGCATGTGCCCTGACCAGGAATCAAACTGGTGACCTTTAGGTGCATGGGGTGACACTCAACCAGCTGAGCCACACCCGCCAGGGCTATAGTTTTGTTTTTATCATATATGTGTGTACCCTTAAGTAATATATTGCCTAATTTTGCCTGCTTTTGAATTTTATATAATCACAGACACACTGTATGTGTTTTTCTACAACTTGCTTTTTAAAAAATTCAATATATTTTTGGAGGGTGTATCAATCAGGAGATAGAAACCAGACCAGTAATTTATATAGAAAATATTAATATAGAAAATTGTTCATAAGTAAACAGGCTTAAGTACTAAGAGGGCTAGTAGAAAACTTAAAGTCCTTAGGACTAGTCAATGAATAAGTAGCTACTACCTCTAGCGCTGAGAAGAGCACACAAAGACGGAATAACTGGGAAGAGCCCTCCCCCAACCAAGGCTGAAACCAGCTGCTGGGTGCTGGCACGCCTCCCTGGGAAGACAGCTGCTGGCTGCATGTGGGAGAAGAAAGAATAAAAGCACCAGGACCAGGAAGACAAGCCTTTTCCTCTTGCAGGGTCCAGCCAGTGTCTACCAGTCGGTCCAACGTGGCAGCTGGCGGAAACGAGGCATTCACAGCGCCCAGCTCCTGCATCGCGACGCAGGGCAGACGGGTTGATGGGAGCCGAGAGGCGACCAGCGAGTAACTGGCACCAGGCCTCATCTGTATGCTGCTTGTGGCTGTGCCTCATGCGTTTGCACTGCATGGCCTCCAGATGTGAATATCCCACTTGGTTGGTATATCCTCCTGTTGCTAGACACCTGGGTAGTGTCCCTTTCTCCGCCAGCGTGAACATTGCCACCCTGGTCGTTCTTGCCCATGTCTTCCGATGCCCATGTGCAAGGGCTGCAGGGACGGTGCTACCGACAGGTGTACCGATGGGCGTCCTGGGATAGTGTTCTTGTCAGCCCTTGGGGTGGCTGGGTGGCCACCTCCTCGTTGGACTCCATGTGCGATGACATCTTGTGGTTTCTCTCTGTATCGTGTCTAAGGAAGGCGGGGAGATGCTGCTTCAGGGCTACTTAGAGTGAAGCTTCGGGTTGTCGGGCATAAAAGTCCTGTTTTTGTAATGACTCCAAAGTGTCCCCTAAGCGGTTGAATTCGTGTCCTTCCAACACCGTGTGAAAGCTGCTTTGTACCCTCACCAGCACTTGGCATTGAAGACTGTGGGTCTGCTGGGTGTGGAGGGGTATCTCTCCTGGTCACCCCAGCTGTTTCCCCGAATGCTGACGAGGTCGAACAACTTTCCATGTTTATAGACCGTATGTTTTTCTTCTGCGATGCTTGTTCACGGTTTCTGCTTAGTTTTTAATTTCCCTTATTGATAAGTATTATGGATACAATTTACGGTTGTGTCCGTCCAGGTTCCAATGCAGAAACTACTCTTGCTTTTTGGAGCATTGAGGGATCCCATGTAGGGATTTTGTGTTTATAGAATAAGTGGAAGGACCGGAGGCACGGGCTCTCAGAAATGACATTCAAAGCCCCCCTGCAGAATTGCCCCTCCCGGGACCTGCTGAGCCGGCCACACTCAGGAGGGCGGCGAATCCTGTTCCAATGGCTGCCTCTGGAATGACACCGCTTTGGCTCAGCGTTGAGAAGCTGCCGCTGAGTGTTGGTCCTGGGAATCCTTGTCTGGCATCTGCGGATAGGAAGTCAGTATCAGGACTGCTGGCTCCAGAGCCCACGGTGCCTGGCACGCTGCCCACGAGCCTGGTCCAGCAGTGCCATCAGGGCTCACACGCTGTACCTGGCGGGCTGGATTGGAACCACACCCAGAACCCGAGCTATGAGCCAGCCTGGGGGATGGGTGCTTCTCTGCCCAGCCTCTGAAGTGCAGAAAGCACACGCGGGCAGGAGGTTGGGTGAGGCTGAGGGAGCTAGTTTACCACGTCAGCCAAGTTCCTCCCCCAGTCACTCAACATCCACGTGTCCTCTTCTCATCCTCAGACATCCCAGCAACAAATCACCCCCCCGATATGTAATGTTACTCTCCCGCACACAGATGTCAAAGCACACACTCCCTTCTTAAAAGGGCAGTGACAACTCAGTGTTCATTCTGTCTTCACACCCATTCCTGGGTGTTGTTCATCTTCCTCTGGTTCGGTCCCAATTCCACCTTGATATCCTGTAATTATGGACTAAAATATGAGCCACCAAGACTCTATCAGGAGTTCTCAGCCTGACACTATTGACATTTTGGGGCCAGATAGCTCTTTGTTGGGGACTTTCCGAGCCTCGCCCCGAAGAGCCCAGCCTAGTCCCTAAGGGCCCAGTCTAGTCCCTAGGAGCTGAGCCCTTCCTCTCTGACATCAATAAAAATATCTATATTAAGAACAAAACAAAACATGCTGGCCTCACGAATATAGAAAACTTGGAGTGTCCTGGGAAGGGGCCTGGTGAGCTGAGGGGAGGAGCCATCTGAGCACAGTGGGAAACCATTCAAAACATGCAGGAAGTTGATTTAACCCGATTTTCATTTTTAAAAGGCCACCTTGGTTCCCAGTGTCCAGTTCTTGGTTTGTAACTACCGTTCTCCAATAAAAGCAACGGGGGCTCGTTGGGGTATGGCTGCGTCAGGGCTCGGGCGGGGAAAACACCAGCTGAGCCTGAGATAGTAACTTTATGACTGTCCTGCAGTTAATTTCATTGCAGGGTGGCAATAAAATATTTGTTATTAAAAGGGTGACTGATTCTGATTGAGTTGAACTGAGAACCTCTCCTTTGAGAGGCAGTACTCAAAACGAAAGGATGGGGACTTGTCCCTTGACAGAATTCCAGGGGCCAATGCTGGAATAATCTGAGCAACAAAGTAAATAACTTGGTACTGGATTAGGACTCAAAGTATAATCCTATCTAATAAAGAGGGAATATGCTAATTGACTGCCCCACCCTCAAAGATGGCAGTGCCAACAACCACAAAATGGCCGGCAGGGGAGGGCAGTTGTGG
>NW_005356944.1:2091727-2097980 GCF_000412655.1 Myotis brandtii | reverse complement strand
CTAGTGTGTGTGTGTGTGTGTGTGTGTGTGTGTGTGTGTATACTTGCAGCCATACTGATTAAATAAATGAGAGAGAAGAGATAAGCATGCATCACAGAAGAAATCCAAATATATGTGTAGCTCCTCTCCCTCCCCCACCCCCACCCGGGAGTTAGTGCTTAGCCACGCCCACCTTTGACTGGAGACTGGACTCAGTGGCTGATTTCCAGAGAATAGAGTATGAAAAGGGGGAAATGGTAGCTTTATAGCGGACAAACCTGGCAACAAGACCTTAACCAAGTGATCAAAGCTAACATCGCCAATGACGTCATGCTAACATCAGGTACTCTGACGTGCGATCAGAAGGCACTTACCGCGGTGGTATTTCCCCCATGACACCAGGCTGGTCAAAGTAAAAACAGAAAACCCCGATCTGGGGGGCATTCTACAAAATTCCTGATCAATACTGCTCAAAAGTATCGTTTTTTTTTTTTTTTTTTTTTTTTTTATCTTACTTACCCTTAGAAGTAAAATGGCTCTGCAAAGGAATTCTTTAAAAATATTTTCTTTACAATTTGGTATTATTGGGGAATTAATCAATTCAATCAAGGAAATAATTAAACATCATAATTGAGATATTGCAAAAATGATGTCATATCGCTTTAGATACATTTGAAAAGTTCATCTGCTGGAAAAGGAGGAAAAAACCCACTAAAATGAAGGGAATTATTATGATATTTACAAACAATGCTTCTTGGATTAAGAAGTACAAACTGGTAATCACGAAATAGTCAGGGGGATGTAAAGTACAGCAAAGGGAATATAGTCAATAATACTGTAATAACTATGTATAGTGCCAGGTGGGTACTAGAAGTATCCCGGGGGGGAGGGGTCACTTTGTAAATTATATAATTGTTTAGCCAGTATGCTGTACACATGAAGCTAATACAAAATAATATTGAATGTCAACTGTAATTGAAAAATAAAATCAAAATAATTTAAAAATAAAAATAACCCTTCTTATAGGAATTTTCCAGCTTCCATTTTTGTAGCAATTTGATGTGATCAGGCCTTAAGATTCTCTCTTTGGGTATTATGTTAAGTGACAAAGATACAATGGCCAGATTTGAGGATAAGTTTGCACTTACAGTCTAGTTTGGGCATTAAATCCACCTGAAGCAGATCGGGAGTGCTTGCCAACACTGACAGGGAGAGTTATTTGGATTTAAAACTCTGTTTGAGCCCCAGACATGATTTAATCTACTTATGAGTAGTTTTGGATCCAATTATGACTTTCACCTCCACTTCTTTGGATAGAGCTAAATAGCATATGGTAGCATCCCTTAGAAGTAAAATGGCTCTGCAAAGGAAGTCTTTAAAAATATTTTCTTTACAATTTGGTATTATTGGGGGATTAATCAATTCAATCAAGGAAATAATTAAACATCATAATTGAGATATTGCAAAAATGATGTCATATAGCTTTAGATACATTTGAAAAGTTCATCTGCTGGAAAAGGAGGAAAAAACCCACTAAAATGAAGGGAATTATTATGATATTTACAAACAATGCTTCTTGGATTAAGAAGTACAAACTGGTAATCACGAAATAGTCAGGGGGATGTAAAGTACAGCAAAGGGAATATAGTCAATAATACTGTAATAACTATGTATAGTGCCAGGTGGGTACTAGAAGTATCCCGGGGGGGAGGGGTCACTTTGTAAATTATATAATTGTTTAGCCAGTATGCTGTACACATGAAGCTAATACAAAATAATATTGGATGTCAACTGTAATTGAAAAATAAAATCAAAATAATTTAAAAATAAAAATAACCCTTCTTACAGGAATTTTCCAGCTTCCATTTTTGTAGCAATTTGATGTGATCAGGCCTTAAGATTCTCTCTTTGGGTATTATGTTAAGTGACAAAGATACAATGGCCAGATTTGAGGATAAGTTTGCACTTACAGTCTAGTTTGGGCATTAAATCCACCTGAAGCAGATCGGGAGTGCTTGCCAACACTGACAGGGAGAGTTATTTGGATTTAAAACTCTGTTTGAGCCCCAGACGTGATTTAATCTACTTATGAGTAGTTTTGGATCCAATTATGACTTTCACCTCCACTTCTTTGGATAGAACTAAATAGCATATGGTAGCATTTCCAACAATGTATTTAATCCAAAGACCCTCACTGCACCAGCATGGATACTGCAAAAACAACAGAACCAATTGTAAATATGTATTAAGAACTCTAAGGAGGACTCCTTTGAACAGACTTAGAACAAAATATTATTAATTAATGGGAATAAGTGAAATGCAGGATCTCAATGCATTTAATTTATAAAGGTTGTTTTAAAGCAACTTTGTATAATGAAGTCATATTTAACGTATTTATAATTCCATAAGAAATCTACAAGCCCTGCCTGGTTTGGCTCAGTGGATAGAGCGTCGGCCTGCGGACTGAAGGGTCCCAGGTTGGATTCCGGTCAAGGGCATGTACCTTGGTTGCGAGCACATCCCCAGTGGGAGGTGTGCAGCGGGCAGCTGATCGATATTTCTCTCTCATCAATATTTCTAACTCTCTATCCCTCTCCCTTCCTCTCTGTAAAAAAAATCAATAAAGATATAAAAAAAGAAATCTATAATATGAAAATTGCATATTGTAATTATTTACTCATTTTGCATTACCTAGACTTTTTTTAAAAATCTTACTCATATACTTTTCCCAGAAACATACCCAACCAACCACAATCTCATATTACTGCTTATTCTTTGCAATCCACTCTATACTCTATTATTGTACCAAAAGATATTATGATCCCCAGCTTCTTGAGTATTAGGGACTCTCTCTATGCCTTCATATGAAGTGAGATTTCAAAACAGGAGACATGTCTTGTGACACAATCCCACGTCATTATATCAGGAATTATTTTGACAGAAAACATAAATAAAACTCAGATCATTTACAAAAATATCATAACTTCTTATTTTCTCTACTTCAGCGGGAATGTATTTTGGCATGATATATAGATTTCAATGAAGGTTATGTATCCCTTTCTCTTATCACACACAAATAAGTCTGGTCTGTTGTTACTTATCCTTCCTGTGCTCTTATTCTGGTATTCACCTGTATCATTGCGCTTTCATTTTCCTGTTCTTCTTGAATTACCTTCTGATCCTCTAACTCCTCTTAAATCTAAGCATATTTATTAGAAGTACAAGCATCAAACTCTATTTTATAGTTGTGCCCAAAGATTTACCTATTGAGATACTTATTCTTTTATTTTAATATATTTTATTGATTTTTTTTACAGAGAGGAAGGGAGAGGGATAGAGAGTTAGAAACATCGATAAGAGAGAAACATCGATCAGCTGCCTCCTGCACACCCCCTACTGGGGCTGTGCCCACAACCAAGGTACATGCCCTTGACCGGAATTGAACCTGGGACCCTTGCGTCTGCAAGCCGATGTTCTATCCACTGAGCCAAACCGGTTAGGGCGAGATACTTACTCTTTTATTATAAATTATTCATTTCAGCTTTCCTTTGCCTTACACTTAGGGCATTAGCATTGCTTTTACATTGTGTGCATTGGTTATGTTACTTGTAAATCTCTTTCAGGATTATCAAAGTGGTGTTACAAAATGTGCTATAAAAAGAGGGTGTTGGGTTGGGCTCTCAGTGAGGGGAGAGGCGGAGCTCCGAGGCCCCGAGCTGAGAACAAGTGCCCCAGAACAGGTTTCTCAACCAGGAGCAATTTTGCCCCCGGGGCCATTTGGCAATCTGTGGAGACACTGTTTAACACGCCTGGGGAAGGTGCTCCTGGCATGTAGGGGGTGTGGTCTAGGAGGCACAGGACAGCCCCACAACACAGAATTATCTGACAAAATGACAATAGGACTGAAGTCGACAAACCCTGATCCCATAAAACTCTCCCATGTGCGGTTTGTGGTTACCGCAAAAACATCATTATGCAGCCCATGGTTGTCATTAAGGGAAACAGAATGGGGTGGGAGGGTGAGTATATGGACTCTATGTACTTTGCTCAACTATTCTGGGAATTTAAAACTGTGTACTAAAAAATAAGATATATTAGTATATTTTTTAAACCACGTTGGCATTGTATGAGGCTAGAGTCGAGTCCCATTTTACACATGGACACAATGTATTGTTTGTAAGGTTTGAGTACCCACCCCACTTTTCAGTCACGCAGCTACTATCTATGTAGGGGGACAGCTGCACTCTGCTTTGTTTGGAAGTTTGCCAAGACTTGGTCACCATTTCAGAAAAGCACATCTCCCACCGCGGCCTGGTTGTCTTTGGGCGGCCGGTCTGCCAGGCGCCTGGACACGACGCCTTTGCAGCCATTGCATCCACTGAAGTTCTATACAGACTGCTTCCCTGTGCCTGAGTGTTCCCGCGCTCAAACACACTTTATTTATTACTAGATACTTCTCTTTCTCCTGAGTAGTACAAGTAGGATTTTATATTGACATTAACTTTTTGTGTATAGGTGGGTTTTATTATCTATTCATTTCATTGGAGGATAGTAATAAAATATTTGTTATTACAGGGCGGCTGATTCTGATGGAATTGAGAACGTCTCCTTTAAAATGAAATCCAAACTCCTTACTCAGCCCTCAGGCCTGTCATAACCAGCCCGCCTGTCGCCGAGCCCTGCCAGGTCCTTCCACCGTGCCTGCCAAAGGGATCTATTTGTATGTCCCAGAATGTGTCGACATTCTCACGTCCCTGGTCTTGGTACAGGCTGTTCTCTCCCTGAAAGGCCCTCAATCCTCTTCAAACAGGTCTCAGACAATGCTGTGTTCCCCCACCTCAGCTCCTCACATCCTTCCTTTGAAACTGGTGCCTCGGCTGTGCACCACCTGCACTGCCATTTACCGAAGTTTCTTGACATGACCCATTTTTCAGAGACACATTGTAATTTATATTAAGTTTATAAACAGGTTTATTTTTAAATTAAAATAAATTCTTAAACGTTGTTTAAACAAATTTATATTTTTAATTGATCTCTATTTAATTTGTTTTTTAATTCTAGGAAGTGTATTTTTAAATTTTATTATACTTAGTTAATTTAAATAAGTTTATTCATTAAACTACACATACTTTTATTCTTCAAAGGGTATACAATTACCATAAATAGGAAACTAGCATGAATAGCCCTAAAAATAAAGCAATTATAAAACTAGAAGAAACAGAGAAGTTATTCATTTCTATTTAGATAACACGGGCAACAGAAGCCCTTGTTAGAGAGGGAGAGATTAACAGGGAGAGATTAGAAACATGTTAGCACTGAATTGAGACGTTCCCCCTTTCCGAAGGCTTGAAAGCAAGCTGAAAAGACAGTAAGTTCCTCTTTCAGTGTAATTTAATGCCGCCTCTGTTCTCCCTAAACTCTCTTGCTATCACTGCGATCCCTTTACTCACCATTTTATCAAGCACCTGCTACGGACCAGGCTGTGGCGCCAGATGTTTGCAATAATGAAATACCCAGAAAAGCAGTCCCCGCGGACACAGTGGCTGGAGAAACACACGCGCGCGCGCACACACACACACGCACACACACACACACACACACACGCACATGGAACCTGGGCGTGGCCATACAACTTCATTACTTAAGGAAGTAATTTGTGATTCAGAGCCTCTCACTTCAGCATCCTCTATGCACGGTGATTGCAGAGAAAACAAACCACCGCAAATTGTATGAGTTAGAGCAAATTAATTTCAAAATTACGGTGCTCTACAATCTTTCAAAGTTTTTCACAAAAAAACTTTGTTTGATGTGATGTGACTTGGAACCGCAGAAAGTAATTTTTTCCCTTTTTTTTTTTTTTTTTTTTTTTGCGGCAGCGGTGGGCGAGCACAAGCCGAGGCTGAGGAAGGAGCCCGGGCTGCCCTCCGGGTCACCCTTTCCGCGGAGCCTTCGCTGACAGTGGTTCTCAACCTTCTGGTCCTTTAAATACAGTTCCTCATGTTGTGATCCAACCATAAAATTATTTTCGTTGCTACTTCATAACTGTAATGTTGCTACTGTTATGAATCGTCATGTAAATATCTGATATGCAGGATGGTCTTAGGCGACCCCTGTGAAAGGGTCGTTCGACCGCCAAAGGGGTCGCGATCCACAGGTTGAGAACCGCTGGTTAAGCTCTAGCTGCTCCGTCACAGCTCAGCCTCCCCGCAGCGAGAAGTCCGCCAGGACGCCCCACGGGGGCCCAAGCCTGTGCTGTGCGCCCCGCAGACCCGAC
>NW_005356944.1:2078448-2091101 GCF_000412655.1 Myotis brandtii | reverse complement strand
CAGGTGCGGCACCCCACCTCTCTCCCCCCGGGCGCATCGCGCGGGGCAGCCATGGCGCGAGGAGACATCCCGCAGGACAGGCAAGTTGGGGACCAGGGGGGTGAGCACGGAAATCCGGTGGCCGTGGGCAGCGCAGACCCGCTTCCTTGGGCGCGCTAAGGCGCAAAGCCGAGCGAATGGAACTACAATTCCCATTAGCCGCCTCCTCCGCGGCCTGCGCCAGGGTGATGGGGGCTGTAGTCCGCTCTGCAGCGAGGATGGGGGAGGAGTGGGGGACGGGAGGGGCGACCCAGGAGCTGCGCCCTCGGGGTGACCTTCTGACGGATCCCCACAGCTACCACCTGGTCGGGGTCAGCTTCTTTATCCTTGGGCTGGGCACGCTCCTTCCCTGGAACTTCTTCATCACGGCCATCCCGGTGAGACTCGCGGCGGAGTGACAGCCCCACGGCCACAACCGCCCTCTGTCCCTGCGACGCCGCCTTTGACTCCTCATTGTGCCCGGGTGCCCGCTGAAGCATGGAGCCCCTGAGAGAGGAGGTGCCCCTGTGGCTAGGAAGGTCAAGCTTTCGGGGCTGCCCGATCCTAGAGGGGCAAGGCCACCGGCCCAGGGGGTCCGGTGCTAGTCACTCCAAAACTGGGCACCCACAGTACGAGTTCCATCCATTCATCCAACAGAGAGTAAATGTGCACCTACTGTGGGCCACGCCCTGGTCTTGGCACTGGGCACTGGAGGAAACTTAACAGGAAGGCTGCATCCTCACAGAGCTGAGTTCTCGCCGGGGAAGGCAGGAACGTAGCGCTGTTCTCTCTGGGACTGGGTTGTTCATATATATTCAGTACAGCTTTCTAGACGCTCCTCGGTGCCCGGCTCTGTGCTGGGCCCTGCAGACCCCAAACTGAATTAGCCTCTGGTCTAGAAAGCAAGGCGGGTGCCAGGGAGCTATTAATAATGTAACGAAACGTGACCCGTGGCCTCCCAGGCTTGGGTCTCCAGGGGAGGGAACAGAGCAAGAGATGGGGCACGAAGGGGAGGCTAGGCTCCGGTTCTGAAGGCCCCAAATGCTGTTTCCAAACCTTGAGGCTTTGCCCTGCAGGCCGTAGGGAGCCATGGGCACTGGGAGCGGGGGTTAAGCAGGGTGTGCGTTCCAGAGAGAATGTGGTTGGTCAGCACGTAAGCCAGAGCCTGGCTTACTGTAGCCTCAGTGAGTACTCAGGAACCTAGAAGCTGCTGCTGGAGCGGCGGTGGGGGCTGGAGCCAGGACACCGGTGGAGAGGGGTGATCTGGAGATGAAGCAAGGCCCCGTTGGGGGTTCTTAGGGCTCGGCTCTGTTCCAGATCTCAGCCGTTCGATTCAGTGCACATTCACTGAGCTCCAACTGTGCCAGGTTCTGGGAACAGTACAAGGACAGACAGACAGTCCCCACAGAAATTAACCGAACCATCCCAAGGCGGGGCCGGCAGTGGGGAGGCGGGGCGGTTCCTGAGGGTGTGCTGTAGGGTGACCCTGTCCCCCCTCTCCCGGACCCCTGGCAGTACTTCCAGGGGCGGCTGGCGGGGGCCAACAGCACGATTGTGACCTTGAGCACCAACCACACTGGCCCTGCAGACACCTTCAACTTCAACAACTGGGTGACGCTGCTGTCCCAGCTGCCCCTGCTGCTCTTCACACTCCTCAACTCCTTCCTGTACCAGTGGTGAGCGGCCGGCCTCCGGACTCCCTCCCAGGCCATCCTCTGTTGTCCCTGCCCCACCCCTGCTGAGGCAGCTCCATCTGGGCCCAGGGAAGACCTCCCTTCCTTCCTCCACACTCCCCGCATCTTCCCCCACCCCCTGCCCAGCCCTGGGCTGAACCTCCTGCCACCTCGCTCGGCCTGACCTGGGTCCAGCTGATGCCCACTCTGCCCCCCTTATGAGCAGCATCCCTGAGACGGTGCGGATTCTGGGCAGCCTGCTGGTCATCCTGCTGCTCTTCGCCCTGACGGCCGCGTTGGTCAAGGTGGACATGACGCCCGGACCCTTCTTCTCCATCACCATGGCCTCTGTCTGGTTCATCAACTGTGAGGACCACTGCCCCTGCCCACCTCCCTGCCCAGCACCCCCAGGACTTCAGCCCAGCCTCCTTTTTGTAACTAAAAGGGCCCAATGTACCCAAAAAGGGAAGGCAGCAGCAGCAGCACCCAGATCCCTGATGAGAAACTGAGGCCCAGATGGAAAGGAAAAGTCACTGTGACAGGCCCCCGTTGCTCGAAGAGCTGGCCTCCTGACCCCTAGACCTGCAAGTGTATGGATGCTCCTCCGAAGAGGAGTGAATGGGGGTTGTTACCCCAGAGTTTGCCTACCAACCTCATCCAGAGTCCACAGTGTGTCCTGCTGACATCCCCTCCAGGGAGCCCCTGAAGCCTACCTAGTTGAGCGGCAGTCCCCATTCTTGTCCCTCCACAGCCTTCTGTGCAGTTCTGCAGGGCAGCCTCTTTGGACAGCTGGGCACCATGCCCTCCACCTACAGCACCCTCTTCCTCAGCGGCCAGGGCCTGGCTGGGATCTTTGCTGCTCTTGCCATGCTCATGTCCATGGCCAGTGAGTAGACTTGGGTGACTGGGGGTGGGGGGGAGGGTGGCCTCTGGGATTCTGGGGGGTTGGGAGAGTGTGCCAGGAGTGAGATGCTCTGGGATCTGGGTGGAGACAGAGGTTGTGAGGAGCTGGGGGTTGGGTTTGGTTTCTACAGTGAGAGAGTGACTGGGTGAGGATTGGGTTAACTTGGATCCAAGGGCAGGATTCCTGAGGCCAACAGTGACATGTCGCTGCAGGTGAGGTTGAGGCAAGGAGGAACAGGTTTGGGATTCAGATAGATTTGTGTTCAAATCACAGTTCCTCTGCCCCCTAGTGGCAGGGCATTGGACAAAGCACCTAACCTGTGTCAGTTTCCTCACCAACATGGTTATTATGGTTCCATCATCAGATTGTAAGGAGCATGCAGTAACAATGAGCACATAGTAGGTGCTCAAAAAAACAAACAAATAGTACAGTGCGAGTGGGAGAGGTGAAGGGCTGGGCTGGGGCTGGGGCTCTGACCGGATTCCCGCGTTGTTTGTGAGAGGAGTGGAAGAGGCCGGGGGGTGAATCTGAGACGGTCATAATAGGAAGTGGGACCTGAGTTGTTATCCCTGTGGGAGCAAGTGGGACCAGCCACCTCCCCGCTGCAGCTGGACTTTCCTCACAGGTGGCGTGGATGCCCAGACCTCGGCCCTGGGGTACTTCATCACACCCTGCGTGGGCATCTTCGTGTCCATCGTGTGTTACCTGAGCCTGCCCTACATGGTGAGCCTGGCACTGAAGTCGAGGCTGCCCTTCAGAGCATCTCAGATACAGCCCTGATCTGAGCCTGACGTCCCAAGGGAGGTGGAGGGGACCTAGCCCCAGTCCTGATCCCCAAAGGAGTCAGCCACTAGGGGACCCCAGCCTGTGGCGAGCCGGCACAGCCATGGCATACTCAGCCCCAGGGCGCCTTATGTGCCATGCCAGCTCAGCCTGGCTCAGTGACCCTGAGAGGGGGCGGTGAAGGATTAAGAAAAGACAGACAAGAGAATGAAAGCTGGGTCTCAGTGGGACGCTGCTCCTCTGATGGAGAGACAGCGCCCGCGCCCACAAGCCGTGTCTTTATTTTATAGCAGATGCCGCGAGGCACAGTAAGGGCGTGATCAAGATGTTTACAACATTCTCGTGGGTTTCAGTCCCACTCAACTACATGCACCTGAACTCTCTTACTCAGGCACGTGGGGCCATGTGTTTGGACTATAGGTTCAAGCTTACTACAGCTGTTGGCTATGATTGTGCTGGGAGGGCTCTCCCCTCCAAGCTGGGACTTGCACGTGGCAATGAGAGGACTGTGCCCTCTCCTCAGTCCAAGGCTTGAACCTGTCCAAACACTGTAGCCGCACCCCACACAGCCTCTAAGCCAACAGGGTGTGGAGGGATCCAGACACCTCAGCCAAGCCCAGCAGGACCAACGCTTGCCTTCTGCAGGAGCTGGCCCGCTACTACCTGGCCAGGAAACCATCGCTGGCACAAGGTCAGGAGCTGGAGACCAAAGCTGAGCTCCTCCGGTCTGGTGAGCCCTGGGCCCTGCTGGGGAGGGGGAGGCCCAGAGGAAGCTAGAGGCACCTCCCCGGGGAAAGACGTGCTTTCTGTCTCCAACTAGAGCCCTCCCCGCTAGTAGTAGCCTTGTATGAGCAGAGGCAGAAAAAAAATCATGAACGAAGTCCTCCCTTTGCCCTTTGGGCCTCAGAGTCCTCCTCCGTGAGGGGGAGGCAGTAGCACTTCGGGCATGCAAGTTCTGGATCCGAACGCATCTGAGTTTGAGTTCCAGCTGCACAACATCCAAGCTGTGTGGCCTCAGGCAAGTCACTGAACCCCCCTGAGCCTCCATGTCCTTCCTTATAGAGCGATGGCAGTGAGATAGTCCCTTCAAGGTGCTTAATCTACCCAGCACATGCATGTGCTTAATAAATAGTAGCCAAGCCTATTTCTCTTTGCCTGAACCCTGGGCTGAAGGAGGGTCACTTGTTTTAATTGCTGGGAATCTCCCCTCATAGGTAAGGCTCACAGGCATGACCCTGCCGTCCCTCTTGCCCCAGATGAGAAGAACGGGATTCCCAACAGCCCTCAGAAGGCAGCCCTGACTCTGGAACTTGACCCTGAGAAGGAGCCAGAGCTGGAGCCAGAGGAACCCCAGAAGCCAGGAAAACCTTCCGTTTTCATTGTCTTCCGAAAGGTTTGCCTTGGATATAACCCCCGACCACCACCCCTGGGGAAGAGACGCCGCTCTCTCTGGCCCTCCCCAGAGACTCAGAATGGAATGGGCCTTAGCATTCACCTGGTCCACCCCAAGGTGGCAGGGTCAGTGGGTCGCGGACACAGCGGAGCCAGGCCCCAGGTGTCCTGCTCCCGGGCCAGGGCTTTGGCAGGAGGGTGGGGGCTGAGTGTTAGGCCCCAGGCCTGCCCCCCTGCTCACACCCCTGCCTCCGGCTCCCAGATCTGGCTGACGGCGCTGTGCCTTGTGTTGGTCTTCACAGTCACCCTGTCTGTCTTCCCCGCCATCACAGCCATGGTGACCAGCTCCACCAGTCCTGGGAAGTGGAGTGAGTGTTGGGAAGCGGAAGAGGGCTGGGCAGGGGAGCGAAGGGGAGAGCAGGAAGAGGGGAGTGGGGACCAGGATGAGCCTTTCTCTCTCCCAGGTCAGTTCTTCAACCCCATCTGCTGCTTCCTGCTCTTCAACATCATGGACTGCCTGGGCCGGAGCCTGACCTCGTACTTCATGTGGGTGAGCACACCTGGGCGGGGGGCCTGAAGGTTCTAGGCAGCAGCTGGATAGCAGAGGGTGTGAAAGAGCACAGAACGGGCATTTCCCAACAGTCCAACTGTCTGGGCCTGGAATGGACAGACACCAGGTGGCAGTGAGCAGCGGCTCCGAGAGGTATGCAAGCCCAGGCTTGCACTGGGAGCTCCTTGGAAGCGGACACTCTGTCCAGTGGACCCGTGTCCTCAGCATCCAGCCCAGGGCCAGCCCTCTGTGCTTGGAGACGTGCGTGGAGGTTTCTGTGCCACGTGAGAGGGGCCACAACAGTCCTAGTGTTTGCATAGCTTTGAGCCAAGGTGCTGCGTCATTAAATGAAATCTTTCACGGAGACACAATAAATACAGTAGATCCAAGAGGAGCTGCTCTGATCCAAGCAGGATGGGGCTTGGATCCCCAGCTTCCAGTCCCATTCAGCAACCCCATCCGCCCCAAAGGGGTCTGTGGAACCCCCAGGGATGTTCGGAGGAACCAAGTTTGAAAACCAAAGATGCTGTCTAAGGCCTCTTCCGGTCCTGCCATGGAGAGACCACAAGCTGGGGATGGGCAGAGGCAGAGGCCGGTCCTTGCGCGCTGGGTGGCCTTGGCCCACCCCCTCGTCCTCCACAGGCCCGAGAGCTGGGTCCTGACCAGCTCATGTCGGGCGGCTCAGGGGAAGTGAGGCAGGAGTCCGTCGGGGTGCCCCTGGAGCAGAGGCCCTGCTCGCAGGGACTGCCCTGACCCCAGCTTCTGCCGCAGCCGGACCAGGACAGCCGGCTGCTGCCCCTGCTGGTCTGCCTGCGTGTCCTGTTCATTCCGCTCTTCATGCTGTGCCACGTGCCCCAGAGGTCCCGGCTGCCCACCCTCTTCCCCCAGGACGCCTACTTCATCACCTTCATGATGGTCTTCGCTGTTTCCAATGGTTACCTGGTGTCCCTCACCATGTGCCTGGCGCCCAGGTCTGGGGACAGCCCGGGAGGGCCTGGGGGTGGGAGGTGGGTTAACTCTTTGAGGGGGGACAGCCTGCAAGGGGGGGCTCATTCTGCTCTGGCCAGCCCTGCCCCAGCTGCCTCCAGGCCTCACTGATGCCACCCTGTCGGCCCAGGAGCTAGGTAGACGGTGACTCCACTGGGGAGGTTCCTGCCTGGAAAAGTCACCCAGGCACTGGTTCTGGGGCCTCCTCTCTGGGCCTCAGTTTCCCCATCTGTGAGATAAACGGGTTGGACTATTATTTCTTAGGGCCCAGCTACTCCCCAAATTCTCAGTTGAAGGGGAGCTAAAGTTTTGCTCAAAAACAGGGTTCATAGGCTATTAGTGTCGGGACAATGGAGTTGAGAATCCAGAGGTGATGGGGGCGGGCAGTGTGGGGACGTTTTATCAACAGGGACAGCAGAATCTAGAATCCTAGAATACTGGACCCCAGGGGCCTAGAGATGTCCTTGTCCAGGGTCCCCGTTTCACCGATCGGGGAACAAGTCTGGAGAGAAGGGCCTCATTCCCGTGACTGGAGGTTGGGTCAGCACAGACCAGAACTCGGTGTCCCCGAAGGAGGGCTGGGCCACTGGGGCTGGGTCCAGGCTGGGCAGGGCATTGTCTAAGAGCTCCCGCCCCTGTGTGTTCTAGGCAGGTGCTGCCACACGAGAGGGAGGTGGCCGGCGCCCTCATGACCTTCTTCCTGGCCCTGGGGCTGTCCTGTGGAGCCTCCCTCTCCTTCCTCTTCAAGGCGCTGCTCTGAAGGCTCCGTGGAGGGCTCTCCCAGCAGCTCTCTTCTCGCCGCCCCTTCGGAGCCGAGACCCAGGGCAGAGGAGTGGCGAGCCGGCTCAGGCTCTGCTGGGCTGGGGCCCCTTGGTCTGGAGGTGCCCGGAGGAGGCAGGTGCCGTTTCCTTCCCGGGCTTCCTCGGGGTGCTGCGAGGAAGACTTCACCACCGGTCATGCCAACCCTCCCCCAGGGCGGAGGCGACGCTCAGAGACGGACACTATCCAGAAGCACAGAAGCCCTCCCTGAACAGGTGGCTGTCGGGCCGAGGGCCTGGCCCTGCCCAGCATCAGGAGCGCATGTATCATTGGTCACAGAACACAACCCTGGCCATCGAGGGAGATCCGAGGCCACCGCGGGGCCTTGCCGAGGGTGCGGCTGGTGTGGCCCCAGCCTCAGGTTCCGAGTGGGAGTGTGGGCCGGCCCAGGCCAGGAACTCTTCTCGCCAGGAACTCAGCGACCCCGTGGTCAGGTCTCTCGGACCCCAGGACAGAGGATGCCAGGGAAGTTGAGGGGAGCGGGGAGAGAGAACAGAAATTAGGGATCTGAGGGTGCTCAAAGGACCGTCTGGGCCTCAGACAATGTTTTTGTTGCCAGCACTTACTGTCTCCACCCCCAGAGCCCAGCGGGGCGGGGCCCCAGGTCTGTAGTTAGCCTGCATGTGTGCACTGCGCTTCAGTGTGCAAAGCTCTTCCACGCCTGCTCTCTCACAGCCGCATTGAGGCCCTTGGAGGGAGCCGGGCAGGGATTGTGCTCCCCCTTTGTACAGGTGAGGGAACTGAGTCCCGGGGTAAGTGTCCGATTCGCAGCAGAGCTGGGGCCCCCTCCTCCCTGTAGGTGCTGTTCTTCCAGCCCAATTCCTGCTTCTCTCCCTCAAGGGGATCAAAGCACAGCACTGAGCACTCCCCCTTTCTTCTGTTTCTCTCTGATCCTGCTCCTGGGTCCAATAACAATCTTCTTCATTTGTATAATGAGGTCTCTGAGTCTTTCTTTCCAAAGTGCTTTCCGCTCTATTGGCTTTGATGAGCTGGGTGGGGTGGGGATGGTTGTACCCATTTGGCAGTTGGGATGACTGAGGCCCGAGAGGGGCAAGGATTTGTGAGCATTCCTGCAATGGCCAAGGGATATTGACCTGCAAGGAGCCCTATACTCCTGGGCAGAGCACTGGGCTGCATGGACGACTATCACTCTTCCAGGCTCCTCTGCATCGCAGGCTTCCCTTTCTCAGAAATGGAGCTTTACAGAGGCAGCCAGCTGGTTCTGAGGGACGGAGGAGAGGCCTGCTTCACACACCCCTGTCCTACCATGCCCAACCCAGAGAAAAGCACGGTGGGTTTTTTGCCATTTTAGGCACTGACTTTGCTGCCCACTTGCCCCCCTCCCTTCTGTGAACAGTCACTGAAGAGTTATTTTATACCGGGAGCTGAGCCAGGCCCCCTGCTCAGAAGCCAGAGGCGGTTTTGATATCAAAGAGGAAAGTGAAGCAATATATGGCCTTGACAGCTGACATACAAGCCACAGGAAGATCCCCAGTGAGGATTCATTCTTTTGACCACAATCCATGGTGCCAGGCCCTGGCTGGTCTGGTGACCCTGAAACAAAGAAGGAGTGGTCTGTGTTCCCAAGGCCATAGGAGACAATGCAACTTGTCCTGGGGTTTGTGAAGGCCCTGGGCCTTCTGGGAAGTCAGGGCAGGCATCCCAAAGGGAGCATTCCCCCAGCTGGGTCTTGAGGGATGAATATGAGTGTGCTGGGCTGGAGTGGGGGAAGGGCACCCCAGGCAGAGGTACCAGAGGGTGTGGAAGGCATGGACATGGAATATTCAGAGAACAGTGGGGACTTCTGGCAGGGGGTGGGGTGAGGAAGCCCCTAGGATGTGAGGGAGGGAGAAGAGAGGTTGAGGCTGGAGCAGTGGGTTGGGGACAAATGATAAAGAACCTTAGCAATGAGGACTAAATGGGAGTAGAGAGAAGAGGAGGGATACGGGAGAGAAGAGGGCATTTGCCTCTACAGAGGCTGCTTAACTTAGAGGTTAAGTGCCTGTTAAGAGTTCTAAAACCAAAGCCAGGCCTTTCAGAATGCAAGGTGGTTCAACATACAGAAACACATCGGTGTAAACACCACACGGCACATGAATAGAATGAAGGGGGAAACCACATGATCATCTCAATTGATGCAGAAAAAGCATCTGACAAAATCCAACACTTCAAGATGAAAACACCCAACAAACGAGGAACAGATGGGAACTTCCTCAGCCTGATAAAGGGCATTTATGGAAAATCCATCGCTAATGTCATACTCGATGTGAAGGACTGAAAGCCTTCCCCCCAAGGTCAGGAACAAGAAGAGGATCCCCTCTTTTACCATTGCATCTCTTCACCTTTGTACTGGAAGTTCTAGCCTGAGCAATTTGGCAAGAAAGAAGAAGTAAAACTACCCAGATTCACAGATGATATAATATATACATATACAGAAAATCCTAAAGAATACACACACACACACACACACACACACACACACACACACAACTATTAGAGGTAATAAGTGAATTTAGTAAAGTTTCAGGATTCAAGATCAAATACAGTAGTATTTCTACACATTGTTTTTTCTTTTTTTAAAGAATATTGTATATTTTATTATTTGTACACTGTGTTATATATCCTTTATTTTTTAAAATACTTTTTTATTGATTTTAGAGAGGAAGGGAGAGAGAGAAATAGAAACATCAATGATAAGAGAGAATCATCGATTGGCCAGCCTCCTGCATGCCCCCTACTGGGGATCAAGCCTGCAACCCCAGGCATGTTTCCTTGACTGGAATCGAACCTGGGACCCTTCAGTCCACAGGCTGACACTCTATCCACTGAACCAAACCAGCCAGGGCTGATGAGTGGGTTTTCCTCTCTCACCAGGCCATGCTCTGACACACGCTGAGTGCCCTACCATGTAACTCCATCCGCTGGGGAGAGCATCAGATCCCACAAGTTAAGGACTCAGTCCCGTGAGACTGCCCCACTGCAGATGCCAATGGCAAGTCCAGGTTGTAACCTGTACTTCTGACCAACTGGCTATAAATCAGACTCCAGCACCCCTGCCCTGGGGTTCAATTAATTTGCTAGAGCAGCTCACAGCACTCAGAGAAACATGTTCTTGCTGGATTACAGATTTATTATAAAAGCTAGAAGTCAGGACAGCCAGATGGGAGAGCTGCAGAGGGCAACGTCTGTGGGAAGCAGACCTCTTGGTAATGGTTTTTAACTGCTCTTCGAATGTCTCACGCCCCACTCCATCACAGCCAGCCCCTGACCCTGGCCAGGCCCCACAATAGGGGCTTTCGGCCTTCCTCCGGCCCCTTCCACGTGGCTTTCCTTGATAATGGCCAAGCCCAGTCACTACTTTTCAGTCCCCCTTAGACTAGAGCCCCTGGGGACACTTCAGAAGCCTCTGATTTACTGGTTCAGAAAACGAGAATTGGTGCCCGCTGTGGGCTAGCATTGCCGTGGGTGAGGGCAGGTATTGTGGGCAGATGCCCCGACAATTGAGGCAGAAAATAGGTGTTGGATGAGTACCGTAGATGAAACACAAATGCTCAAAGGGCCGAGTGAGCAGGAAGGTGCAGGGTTGAGACTTTGGCAAAGAAAAGACTGTTTGCAAAGGGGGAGTCACTCTTACACTCTGGCCAGTTGTCACCCTGTAGGAACGAAGCCTGGTATTGCCAGATCTTCCAGAATTCAAAACAGAAGCTGGAAATGTGGGTTTTATGTCCAATCTCCTGATTCACCAAAGTTAACAACTAATGTAATTTAAATTGTGTTGTTGTTGTTGTTTTTAACACTGAGCAGGTCGAAGAAAGCCCAAATGGCATCAGATCTGGCTTCTGTGCCTCCAGTTTCTGAGGTCTTCGCACCATTTTCTCCTCTGGCGCAGGTCACCAACGAACACCTTCAGGGACATGCCTGTCCCCTGCGAGGCCTCCTTCCCGGTGCCGAACACAGTTCCCGGGCTGAGCAGCTCCGGAGGTGTTATTGCTGGGGGCTGTGGAATACAGGGCTCCTGGCCACTTTTCAGCTCAACAACCTTGACTCCCACTGCCTGTGGAGCAGTGGAGAAACGCCTTGCCCTGTCCCAGAGCACCTTCCCAAGATTCACAGCGCCAAATAGTTATTACCTATAATTGATGTATCAGTCCAAGTACCTGCCCTTCCCCCCAGACTCTCCTCTTCTAAAGAACCCACGGTTCAATTATTCACAAACACTCACTAAGCACCTTTGTATAAGGCTGGTGTTAGAATACTCAAGACCTTCTGCATGTGTGTGTGTGTGTGTGTGTTCAGGAAGGTGTGCGGATACAAGGTCTCCCTCATGGGAGGGTTGTGTGGGGAGGAAAATCACTGGGCTGAATAGAGTAGTAATTAAGGATCAAATACCACCCTCACCACCACCACCACCACCACCCCCCCGCTTGAATTCCACTACTGTAGTCAGGGAAAGGGTGATTCTAGGAGGTGCTTCTCTGATTAATAAACAGGCCCCTAATTTGGCATTGGCCAGAATTTTGGATCTGGTCTTCAAGGTGCCACTGAGCCCCGAGCCCTCTAAGGCAGTGGTTCTCAACCTTCCTAATGCTGCAACCCTTTCATACAGTTCCTCATGTGGTGGTGACCCCCAACCATAAAATTATTTTCGTGGCTACTTCATAACTGTAATTTTGCTACTGTTATGAATTGTAATGTAAATATCTGATATGCAGGATGTATTTTCATTGTTACACATTGAACATAATTAAAGCATAGTGATTAATCACAAAAACAATATGTAATTATATATTCAATATGTGTTTTCCGATGGTCTTAGGCGACCCCTGTGAAAGGGTCATTCGACCCCCAAAGGGTTCTCGATCCACAGGTTGAGAACCGCTGCCTAAGGAGAAAGAAAAGTACTCCTCTAACGCCGCCCAGAGGGTCCGATACAGGGTATGGGAAGAGCCTGAAGCGGGAGGAGAGGTGTGGTGAACTGGGGCTCTGGCTGGATCACATTGTCCCCAGCGTGGTGCTCCAGACCCGCGGGATATAGAAAATAAAGAGCCATCTCCTGTGTAAAACGCGACCGACGAGGATGGGATTCGAACCCACGCGTGCAAAGCACAATGGATTAGCAGTCCATCGCCTTAACCACTCGGCCACCTCGTCCCACGCGCATGCCTACCCTTCTAAATTCCCTTATCTCGTCCGCACCATCTGAGCCCCTCCTACACCCACTGTTCAGCGCAGCCCTGGTAGGATCTCCTGGAGGGAGAAACCGCAGAAAGAAAGGGTTTGTGCGTGTTCCTTTCCTCCCGCCGCAGCCGCGAACCCGCACCATCCGTCACCCAGCTGCAGCTGAGCTCTGCCGCGGTTTCCCTCCCTGAGCCCGGGGCGAGCGCGTCAAGGTTTCGGAACTCGGTCGGTCCGGGGGGCGGGGATCAGGGACTGACTCGGAGGGAGTGGGTGCTTGTTTCTGGGAACCCAGCGATGCCGCCTCGGGCAGAGCCAGCGTTTGCAAAGCGCGCGGCGCGGGCGGCGAGTG
>NW_005356944.1:2075592-2078297 GCF_000412655.1 Myotis brandtii | reverse complement strand
GCTGCGGTAAATCCGGGCTTGCGGCGGTTGGCGAGGCTGTGGCCCGGTGGTCCCTGCTGTGCGCCACGAGCCCCGAGAGCCATGCAGATGTCCTACGCCATCCGGTGCGCCTTCTACCAGCTGTTGCTGGCCGCGCTAATGCTGGTGGCGATGCTGCAGCTACTCTACCTGTCGCTGCTGTCCGGGCTCCACGGACAGGAGGAGCAAGAGCAGTATTTGGAGTTCTTCCCCCCGTCCCCGCGGTCTGTGGACCAGGTCAAGGCGCAGCTCCGCGCCGCGCTGGCCTCCGGAGGCGTCCTGGACACCAGCGGCGACTACCGCGTCTACAGGGGCCTACTGAAGACCACCATGGACCCCGATGATGTGGTCCTGGCCACGCACGCCAGCGTGGACAACCTGCCGCATCTGTCGGGCCTGTTGGAGCGCTGGGAGGGCCCGCTATCCGTGTCGGTGTTCGCCGCCACCAAGGAGGAGGCGCAGCTGGCCACGGTGCTGACCTACGCGCTGAGCAGCCACTGCCCCGATATTCGCGCCAGAGTTGCCATGCACCTGGTGTGCCCCTCGCGCTATGAGGCCGCTGTGCCCGACCCCCGGGAGCCGGGGGAGTTTGCCCTGCTGCGGTCCTGCCAGCAGGTCTTCGACAAGCTAGCCAGAGTGGCCCAGCCCGGGGTCAATTACGCACTAGGTACCAACGTCTCCTACCCCAATAACCTGCTGAGGAATCTGGCTCGTGAGGGGGCCAACTATGCCCTGGTGATCGATGTGGACATGGTGCCCAGCGAGGGACTGTGGAGAGGCCTGCGGGAGATGCTGGGTCAGAGCAAGCAGTGGGCAGGGACAGCGCTCGTGGTGCCTGCCTTTGAGATCCGCCGAGCCCGCCGCATACCCACAAATAAGAACGAGCTGCTGAAGCTCTACCAGGTGGACGAGGTGCAGCCGTTCTATTATGGGCTGTGCACGCCCTGCCAGGCGCCCACCAACTACTCCCGCTGGGTCAACCTTCCTGAAGAGACCTTGCTGAGGCCTGCCTACGTGGTGCCTTGGCAGGACCCCTGGGAGCCATTCTACGTGGCTGGAGGCAAGGTTCCCGCCTTCGACGAACGCTTTCGGCAGTACGGCTTCAATCGCATCAGCCAGGTGCCTATAAGGGAGAGGGCAGGGGAAATGGGGCAGGAGGCGTGCTGGGGTCTGGGAGCCATGAGTGGCCCAGGATGGGAAGTGGGCATTGAGGCAGGAGAAATGATAGGTCAGTGGTGGTTGTGGGAGATCCAGGGTGCCCCGGAGGAGTGGGGGTGCTGGAGTCGGCTTTAGGATGTCAGTCTTGGCCCTAGAATAATCATCAGGCTTTGCTGACCTCTCTCTCCCCCTACAGGCCTGTGAGCTGCACGTGGCAGGATTTGATTTCGAGGTGCTGAACGAAGGTTTCCTGATTCATAAGGGCTTCAAAGACACCTTGGATTTCCACCCCCAAAAGGAAGCTGAAAATCAGCACAATAAGATTCTCTACCGCCAGTTCAAACAGGAGTTGAAGGCCAAGTACCCCGACTCCACCCGTCACTGCTGAGTCCTTCCCTGCCCTAGTTTGAGAAGTCTCAGCCTCCTCTCTCCTGAGGCTGCCCCTCACGCCTGGTAGGGGTAAGAAATGTCACTCCACTCGACAATGGGAGCTGTGGTGTTGGAACACTGGACTTTGAATATGGGGTGCTGGGATCAAGTCCTAGCTTTACCACTAACTAGCTGTGTGGCCTTGAGCAAATCCTATTCCCTCTCTGAGCCTCAGCTATGCCGTCTGTAAAAAGGGAGGTGAGAATATCTACCTCACAGAACTGTTGGGAGGCTCAGATGAGATGCTATATGTGAAAACACCCTGTAAGCTTCGTAAAAATGTGAAGTGTTATTAATATTATTACAGTATTATTGTCTTTGTTATTGTTATTATTAACGATCTTGGGTGGGTAGGCAGTAGGAGAGTGAAAAGTATGAATGGTGCAGAGGGAGAGGTCTGAGTTCTTAACAAAATGGGCTTTTTGTAAAGAAATCAGATAAAGACTTTGAATTTAGTTCGCAGCTTTGGGGCTGAAGCCTAAACTTGCTGGTTCTCCCAGGCCTCGGGAGTTCTGGAGAAGGGAAGGGTCTGCGATTCCTGTACCCTAGAATAGACTGAGCTGGGTTGTTTGCCTACCAATGACAATGTAAATAAATGCGTGTTCACAACTACAGTTGGCTCCGTTTCTCTCCTGAACCGGGCAGGCGGAGGGGGCGCGGGTTCTCCTCTTTCACGCCGCGGGGGGTTGGAGGAGGGTGACCGCGCACCCAGGGGCACCACCTGTAAAGCAAGGAAGCCGCCAGGGTTTCTTCCACACGCAGACGGCCAGGGTGAATGTCGGCTGGTTGCTATGGAAACCAGAGCGCGGTATCCCAGCATGCCTCGCCCCAGCTGTCCAATTGGGAGCTTCCCAACGGGCACCTCTTGATGACGAATACGGAAGCGCGGACAGGCCCCGCCTCCCAGTAAAGAGAGACCAGCGCTGCGGTTCCGGGAACCGGGTGGCGGCGGCCAGCACCCGCAGCAGCGGGCACCGGGCACCTGTCGGAGAGTCTCGGACTTGAGGCCGGAGGCTCCACTCCCTGCGGTGCGTAACGCCACCCGTGGCGCCCGGTTCGGTCTCTCCAGCGAGTCGGTCGGAGCCCGCCCCATCTCCAGG
>NW_005356944.1:2060221-2075333 GCF_000412655.1 Myotis brandtii | reverse complement strand
GAGGGGCTGAGTCGTCCCCTACCAGGGTGGGGACCATGGAGGCCGCCTTGGAGACGCTCACTTTCTGAAAAGATCATTTGCATGTGCACAACGCCTGCCATCCCTTACCCCAGCGATCTTTACAACCTCCGAGTAGCAATGGCTACTCTTTCTTTGCACCTGGGGTAAGGAAGGAGGTTGTGGTTCAATTGAGCTCATCAATTAGAATAAGGCACCTGGCGTAAACTACACTCCCCACCCCACCCCCTGCTCCCGCTCTTTCTGGTCCGGATTACGTTGCGTTTTACCAAGTAAATATGTTTAACAGTGAAGGGGAATTGCAACGTTTGGGAACTGTTGGAACCGAGGCTTGAGAATGGAAATGATGAGACTGGTTTGGAGAACCGAGATTTTCAGATCAGGTTCAGATTATTTGTGAAATCACTGAGGAATGTGACTAACCTCTCCTCGAGTCCAGTTCTTTTACAAAACTCGGAATGCTGTCAAGGAAGGTTAGCCGAACACTGTGGGTTTGCTACCACTACGTGGGCCTGGGGGCTACCAAGAGTGAAAGCCAACTCCTGCCTCACAAAAGTTGAGTTTGTATTTGCAAATCCTCCAGTCCTCAGGTGAGTCAGTACTGTGCTGGGTGAATAAGGGCATGTGCAGCCATGCCTGCTGAGGCTCGGCGTCTGGTCGTGGAGACAGACATGAGATGGGCAAATAGGCAATGTCAGCAACGAGGCTTCCTGGAGGAGCGGCTGCAAACCAGTGTCCAGAGAAGTGGGAAGAACTTCGCAGTGAAACACAACCCCTAGTCGGCAGATAGATGATCTGTTGAGAGGCCTAGTTAGTCTTCTGATTAGGTGATCTCTGGGCAGCACTTGGCACTGTCACCTCTCCTTCCTTCTAAAATTCTCTTCATGACTTTGAGTTTTCCCTCCTCCACCTCTTGGTAATGTCCTTTTCCTTTGCAGGGTTCTCACCCTCTTCCCCTTTGGTGACCCTGAGTTCCATCATGAATGTCTTCTCACGCCACACATCCCGCCTTGCTGCTTGCACCCTCACGGGGTCTGAAGAACTCACTAGATAACATTGCCCAGATTCCTTTCTGAGGCTTAGATCCCGGTGCCCCCACCCTGTCCCTTCTCTCATTTTGAGGCCTTTGCACATGCTGCTCTACTTGGAATGTTCCCTCCCTCAGCCAGATCAGCTCATCGGTCTGGCCCGTCTTCATCTGCAAGCCCTCATGCTGCAGCAACGTCAGGCCCCAGTTAGATGCCTTTCCCATGTGCCCCTGCTCGCAGCTCTTCTCACATCACAGGAATGGTCTGCTTCCTTGCCCTTTTCTCCCAGGAACTTGTAAACAGCTCGAGGTCAGAGACTGTCTGTCTATCACAGTTGTGCCCGGTACCTAGCATATATTAAAGTTTCAATAAGTATTAGATGAGTGAATATAAGAAGGAATGCATAACAGTATTCGGTGTTGCTGAGAAGGCAACTATGATAAGCATTAAAAATATTGGCGTTTGTCACAAGGAGATGGTGAGTTAACTCTGCAGAGTTAGTTTAGCTGACAGCGATGATACAGAAACCAATCGGGACAAGTGGGAGGTGAAAGTAGGAAGAGCAAGTGTGCGCAGGACTTGAAAGGTGTAGCTGTGAGGGGAATATGTGGAGCAGCTAATGGGATCGGGTGAGGTTGTGCGTCCCTGCTTTTCCTAAATGGTAGGGAATACCTGAGCATGTCCAGAGTTCCATGGGCAGGAACTGTCAGGAGGGAGTGCTGCGGACATGAAGTCCCAGAGGAAGCAGGAGATGGGACTGGACCCAGGGCACAGTGAGAAGACGAGAGGTTGCAGCATGTTCTCAGGAAGAGACAAGAAGGAACAACACGAGGCGGGTGGGGGAGGAAAGAAGTGCCTGGTGTATTTGAGAATTGGCCGTTAGATGGTGGAGTGAAGGAGCTGGACCAGTAGTTCAAGTCTAGTCGGTGCAGGGCCTTGAAAGGCCGGGTCCCATAGGCAGTGGGGAGCCCACCCTTGGCCTTTCCCATCGATGGAGCTGTGCAGACCGGGCCATGTGCAGCTTCTCCACCCAGTGTGAGCTCAGGTTGTGGCGCGTCCAGTCACTTCCCAGCTGCGGCCAGGCTTTGCTTGACTCCCTGAATGGCCACTTACCTGCTTGGAGCTGTGGGTGGTGGTGAGTGATGGCTCTACCCTTCCTCCCAGAGCCCAGATGCCGCTCCAGCCTTCAAGCAAAGACACAGAAGAGATGGAAGCAGAGGGTGATTCAGCTGCCGAGATGAACGGAGAGGAGGAAGAGAGTGAGGAGGAACGAAGTGGCAGCCAGACCGAGTCCGAGGAGGAGAGCTCAGGTGACACGCACACACACGCACACACATGCACACGCACACACGCCTGCCCACTCCTCAGCCGGCCTTGACTGCCCTCTTGTCCCAGAGATGGACGATGAGGACTATGAGCGGCGCCGCAGCGAGTGCGTCAATGAGATGCTGGACCTGGAGAAGCAGTTCTCGGAGCTAAAGGAGAAGTGAGCGGGGACACCTGGGGCCGGGTCTCCAGGCACTTGGGGTGAGGCGGGCCCGGTGCTGGGCAGAGGGGGCCGAGGCCAAGGTGAGTACCTGTCGTGGGCCAGGTACTCCATATGTGTTTGACGGACGAGCACATTTTACCTTCCAGGTTGTTCAGGGAACGACTGAGTCAGCTGCAGGTGCGGCTGGAGGAAGTGGGGGCTGAGAGAGCGCCCGAATACACAGAGCCCCTGGGGGGGCTGCAGAGGAGCCTCAAGATTCGCATTCAGGTGGCAGGTCTGTGGGCTGTCCTGTGCCCTGGAGTGGCCCCCAGTCTCCCTCCCTGTTCCCCTACCCACCCATGGTCCCTTCCTCTCTCATCCCTGTCCTGCCCATGTTCCCAGCACCCCTTTTGGGGCACTGGAGTCCCTGGCCAAGCTGGGCCTCTCGAACCCCTCCCTCCCTCTGCAGGGATCTACAAGGGCTTCTGTCTGGACGTGATCAGGAATAAGTATGAGTGTGAGCTGCAGGGAGCTAAGCAGCACCTGGAGGTGACCGATGGGCGCCAAGGGAGGAGGATGTAAGTGGCCCACCTGTCCCTCCTGACTGAGCTGCTCCCGCCTCTTCCAGAGTGAGAAGCTGCTGCTCTATGACACGCTGCAGGGGGAGCTGCAGGAGCGGATCCAGAGGCTGGAGGAGGACCGCCAGAGCCTGGACATCAGCTCGGGTGAGGCAAGGGGCCGGCCCTGAGCACCCTGCCCCCGCCCGGCTCTGTCAGTGCCCACTCCTGCCCGGACCTGAGCTTCCCCGCCTGCTCACGGGGATAGGAAGAGGGGTGTTTGTGGAGCCTGAATGACGCCAGGCATGGAAGGGCCTGGCCCCGTGCCGGGCACACAGTGGGGGTTCAGGAAGAGTGGGTCCCCCTGCTCTCCTCTGCCCTTGCTCTCTTTCCAGAATGGGAGGTGACATTCTGACACTCCCACACATAAGTAGCCACAGTCCCCGCCATGTCCATAGTGCCTGCATCACACGGGGCTCTGGGGAGGCAGGGGTTGTCCTCATCCCACTGTCCACTACACAGATGAAGAAACAGCCCCATAGCTGTGCAGTGACCTCTTTCCCGGGTTGTACTTCTGTGCAGTTGGGACCTGAACTCAGCTTCTAACCCCCAAGCCCAGGGTTCTCTCCCCTGTCCTGGGAGGTGGTTGGTGGGGAAGGGCAGGCTACGGAGGTGGGGGTGTCCTGGGAGGGCCAGCACCACGATCCTGACTCTGGGTCTGGGTCACAGAGTGGTGGGATGACAAACTGCACACCAGAGGCAGCTCGAGGACCTGGGACTCCCTGCCGCCCAGCAAGAGGAAGAAGGCACCCCTCGTTTCTGGTATCCTTCCACCCGCAGGGCCTGAGCGGGCAAAGGCGGCGTGTGAGCTGGCAGCGATGCTGGGAGCCTCAGAAGGGAGCCTGCTCACACACCTCGCCTGGTCTTCCCCCAACAGCCATGGCTTCTCTCTCCTGCCTCCCTGTGGGACCCTCGCATGAGGGAGGCGTTGCCTCTGCCCCACCTTAGCCTTGATCCCTCTGGCGTAGCCCAGCACAGAGATGAACTGAATTCGCACCCCTGCTCCCCACCCCCTGCCCTGATTCCTGCAGTAACCAGTCTAAGGGCACCGGCCGCCTGGCTTAGGAATCAGGTTCAGGAAGGAAGGGAGGGAGGAGCCTGGACTGCAGGGACTTGAGGGCGTGGGGACATCGGGTACAGATTATGGGAGGACAGAGTGGACGGACCCCAGGGGCCTGGGAAACCAGTGTTTTCAGAATGGGTTCTGTGTGTAGATGGGGAAAGGGGCCACGGGGGGACCAGGAATAGGAGGAGCAAGGTCCCTGAGTGGGTGGATGGGCCTTGGCCTACTGACCTTGAAGCTGGGGAGAGGGCATGAGTGGGAGCCAAGGTAGGGGAAGTAGGGGTGAGGCTTGGGGCCCACCCCCGCCCTCTTGGACTCGTTGAAATAGGCCATAGCCACACACACCCCGCCTCCCCGCCCCTGAGAACCTGAGGGCCAAGAGGTAGGGGTGGAGCCCGCGCTCTAGCCCGTGCCCTTAGCACTACCTCTCCCGAGCCGAGGCCTCCTGCCCCTCCTCGGGCATTGCTTCCTTGACCCTGTTGCAGGCCCTTACATCGTGTACATGCTGCAGGAGATCGACATCCTGGAGGACTGGACAGCTATCAAAAAGGTGGGTCTCATGCAGGGCCCTAGCCCAGACGCCAGGTCTGCTCTGCAGGCTCCCACCCTAGCCTTTCTGGGGTTCCCTGGCATCACTGCCAGCCCCCTTTTGCCCAGGGCTGCTCTGGAGGAGGGAGCTTCTAGTCTTGTTGGCCTCTGTCTTGTTCCAGGACAGGTTTTGATGGGAGAAAGGGAAGGTGGGAGAGCAGCTGGGCTGGCCAGGCCTCTGACGGGGGTCACATCAGAGCTTTGTCTAGAAAGTGTCTTATGCTTCCCATGCCCTCCCCACCCCCAACTCCCAGGCGGTACTGGCCCAACAGCCCCCGCCCCAGAGAGGCTGATGGGGAGGGGACTTGCCAAGCCAGAGGCAGGCTCTCAGGGGGCTTTTCTTCTCTCCACCCCAGGCTAGGGCGGCTGTGTCCCCTCAGAAGAGAAAATCGGATGGTAAGAGCCACAGGGCTTCCCACCTCCACCCCTTCCCCCAGCCCAGCCTCCAGAGAGGAGCCCAGGGAGCGGCAGTGGCTGTGTCAGATCCGTGGCCGAGAGAGTTGGGACGGTCTGGGCTTGAGGGCACTGGGAGTTTGGGAGCAGGAGCCCGGGTGGGGGTGGGAAGGCGAAGCTCTAAGCTGATGGGGCAGGACACGGAGTTCCCACCGGTACCGAGGGGCCCACAGATGAGGGGCGGACCAGGGCTGTTCCTCTCATTTCCGCAGACAAGTGGCGACTCCCTCTTGTTGGCTTCTCTCACCTGCAGTGATGTTTCCCTTCCCACATCCCCCAGGACCCTGACCCTGTGACTCAGAGCCAGAGGGGCCCCTCGGAGCAACAGGCACCAAAACCCGGATTGACGTTTTCCTACTGCAGCCAGGCAGGTGGACAAGCCCTCGGGGTCTTTCCAGCCGGCTCTCCAGTGCTGCTCTGCGCACTCCCCTCAGCCCTCACTGGTCTGGACTCCTGCTCCTGCTCCGGGCTTGTACAGCTGTGGCCCAAGCTGTCCTAGCCGGGCAAGACTGAGTCCCTCATCCCCAACAGCCCCTCCCTGCCCCTGCCGTCGGCCCCTAGGTCCCTCCCTGACAAAGAAGACCTGCCTCGTCTTAAGCCAAAGCACATCCTTCCTGCTGGCCTTGGACCTGGATCCCCACTCACTGAGCCAGCGTGTTGGCCCACTTCGTGGGAACTCTGAACCAGAAGTTCTGTTGGGGGAGGGGGGCTGTCCTGGCTCTTGCCGTGCTGAGAAGGCGGGCTCCCCAGGTCTTCTCCAGGCAGTCCTTGGTGCCTGCCTCCCACACTGCGGGGACGGGAATTAAAGCATTTCCTGGGTCTCTGCTGTGACCCAACGTGTGTCTGATTTACCTTTCGAGGGAGTCGGGACTCCCATGAGGAGTGTCTCAAACAGGCAGTCTTTTCTGGGGTCCCTGGTGCCTCTCACTACCCAGCAGGAGCCTACCCACTCTGACTTGGGGTGTAGACTGCGGAAAAGGGGGACTGGGTGGGAGGCTGGGCCCTGGACTGCCTGGTGCTGGTGACAGAGTCTGAAGCAGCATGTGGCCCAGGCAGAACACGTGGCCTCAGATGGGGAAGGGGGCTGAGTGCTCTGTGCTTGGAGGCTGGGTCATGTCTGCACCTGCCCATCGCCTGGCAGATTGGCAAGGCCTGTGCGTGGGAGGCAGCCGGCAGCAGTGCCATGTGCTGACGCCTCACAGCCAGACTCCCTGTTTAGTGCTGATTATTAGAACCACCCCCAGAACCTCAGTTAAGCAAAGGGGTTTGTTTCCATGGAGACAGGCATCCTTTCTCCATGGCAACCTGAAATCCCAAAACCCCAGTAAGGCTCGGGAATGAGTCATCTGTGACCAGTAGGAGGCGCTCTTTCACAAGGTTGACCCCAAGGTGGACAGTGGAGCAACTGAGCACAGACTTTAAAGGCGTCCCAAGGGCAGGAGGCTTGGGCCGAGAGGGAGGAGACAGGCCCTACTTAACCCCTCCTTTCCCACCCGTGGTCCGAGGCAGCTGCTTCGGGAAGCTCTGTACAGAGGCGGCAGCCCTGCAGCTGGGGCCCTCAGAGTGGCACTTGCATGGGCAGGATCCCTGTCCCCCAAGACTGGGCCCGGAACACAGGAAGTGGTGCTGCCCGGGCTGAGTGGACACCAAAGAGTTAACTGGCGGGCGTGACAGGGCGCACCGCCCTCAGGAAGTGTTACTCACCAGCGGGAATGCTCCTGCCTTGGGGGCTGGACTGTCTTCCTGAGTCCCAGAAGTACCCAAGGAGCTCCCGCCATGGACACCCCTGGGGAGCCAGGAGCAGGGCCTCTCGGAGCCCCCAGCCCTTCGAACTCCTCCGCGCCTGGGCACCTGGAGAGAGAAAAGTTGGTGAAGTTGGAGGGGCAGCCTGGAGGGGCAGGGAGGGACTGCGGAGCCCGTCTGTCCCAGGGCAGAGGAGGGGGAAAGGGCTGGGCAAGGGGCCCGGCCGCTGGCTGCCTGCTCAGATCTGGTGCCTGCCTCCAGGCCAGCCCAGGACCCCATGTACGACGTGCCCGATGCCAGCGGGGGGCGGACAGGTGGGCCCCAGCAGCCAGGGCGCACTGTGAGCCTGCGGGAGCGCCTGCTGCTCACGCGGCCCGTGTGGCTGCAGCTGCGGGCCAACGCAGCCGCCGCGCTGCACGTGCTGAGGACCCAGCCCCCGGGGGTGAGTCTTGCCCCTGCCCCCAGAGACTGGCCGGCGGAGGGTGGGAGGGAGAGGAGCAGGACACGAAGGTCCTGAGCCTCCAACCCATCCCTTCTCAGACGTTCCTGGTGCGGAAATCCAACACTCGCCAGTGCCAAGCTCTGTGCGTCAGGCTGCCTGAGGCCAGTGGCCCTTCCTTCGTGTCCAGCCACTACATCCAGGAGAGGCCTGCGGGTGAGAGGGACCGGCCTGGAGGGACGGGGCTGGAGGGACGGGGCTGGAAGCAGAGGCTGGGCCGGGGGGATTCCGGAGAACAGCCTCACTTCCCATCTCTCAGGCGTCTCGTTGGAGGGATCTGAGCTCGTCTTCCCAGACCTAGTCCAGCTCATCTGCGCCTACTGCCACGCCCGGTGAGCCTGCCCTCGGGTGCTGGTGTTCGTGGGCCACCCTGTCCTCCCACCCCTACAGCCCCAAGCAGCCCTCACTTACCTGCCCCCTCTCTGGCCCCAGGGACATCCTGCTGCTCCAGCTCCAGCTCCCTAGAGCCATCCGCCAGGCAGCCACCCACAAGGAGCTGGAAGCCATCTCCCATTTAGGCGTCGGTAAGGGCTCCCCTACTGCCCATTGCATAGGTGGACAAACTGAGGCCAAGGGGGCAAGGGAAGGCAGGTGGGCACACAGCCTGAGCCTGCACCTTGCCCTCCTCTGGGCACATCCCCTTCCTCTCTCTGAGGCCCCAGTTGGTTTCTCTTCTCTAGAGTTCTGGAGCTCCTCCCTCAACACCAAGGCTCAGCCAGGCCCCTCCGAAGGCCCGCTGCTGCCCCGCCTGAAGCCCCGGTCCCCACAAGAGCTGGACCAGGGCACCGGGGCCGCCCTGTGCTTCTTCAACCCCCTGTTCCCAGGGGATCTGGGCCCCACCAAGCGGGAGAAATTCAAGAGGAGTTTCAAAGTGCGTGTATCCACAGAGACCTCCAGCCCCCTGTCTCCACCCGCTGTGCCACCTCCCCCCGTCCCAGTGCCGCCAGGGGCAGCCCCCAGCCAGACAGAAAGGATGCCCCCTCGACAGCTGCTGAGGAGGGAGAGCTCAGCGGGGTACCGTGTGCCCGGGGGAGCCAGCCCCAGCCTCCCTCCCCTGCCCTCCCTCCAGGAGGTGGACTGTGGCTCCCCCAGCAGCTCCGAGGAGGAGGAGGGGATGCAGGGGCGTCAGGGGAGTCCAGCAACCTCACCCCGCCTGAGTCTCAGGAACCACAGGCGGCCTTTGCTTCGGTCCATGAGCTCTGCCTTCTGCTCTCTGCTGGCACCCGAGCGGCAGGTGGACCGGGCGGCCTCGGCGCTGATGCAGGACCGCCACACAGCTGTGGGCCAGCTGGTCCAGGACCTACTGACCCAGGTGCGGGCCGGCCCGGAGCCCCAGGAGCTGCAGGGCATCCGTGAGGCGCTGAGCAGGGCCCAGGCCATGCTGAGCGCCGAGCTGGGCCCTGAGAAGCTGCTGCCGCCTAATAGACTGGGTGAGACTCCAGCCCCGGCTTTCGCTGGCTCAGCCCCTTCTCTCCATAATCTCAGCTCTTACCCATGCCACTCTCTCCCCTCCGCAGTGCCGCCTGGCTCACCCCTTCACGTGCATTTCATTCCCCACTTCTCTCCTCCCCCCACTCTCCTGTCTCACAAGATCCCTCCTCCTCTTCATCCCTGTCTCGCTGGACTCTGCCCCCACCCTGCCCTGGCTCCCCTGACCCCTGGCCTGCCTCTGCTCCACAGAACGCATCCTGGAGAAGTCCCTGCATCGCTCGGTGCTCAAGCCTCTCCGGCCCATCCTGGTGGCCCGACTGCGGCGCAGGCTTTCCGCCGATGGCTCCCTGGGCCACCTGGCTGAAGGCTTCCGCCTGGCCCGGGCCCAGGGCCCTGCAGCCTTCGGGTCCCGCCTGAGCCTGCCCTCCCCGGTGGAGACGGAGCAGGTGCGCCAGAAGCTGCTGCAGTTACTCCGCACCTACTCACCCAACGCCCAGGTCAAGCGGCTCCTGCAGGCCTGCAAGCTGCTCTACACGGTCCTGAGGACCCACCTGGGTACACCCCCTCCCCCACTGGCTCCTTGCTGTCAGAGGCAGGCCCCTCCAGGCACATTCCAGGAAAGGCACAGCTGGGGGAAGATGGGTCCAACCCTGCCATCTCACAGGTGGTCTAACTGAGGCCCAGATTGTGGAGCATCCTCTCCCAGCCCCTGCTCGTGGTTGCCATAGAGACCACATTGCTCAAGGCCTGGCAGGCGGAGGGGAGGGTCACTGTCTAAGACAAGGAGGGGACTCTGACCGCGGGGCCTCAGAGGAGCCTGAAGCTTCCCTCTCCGCCACCCACAGGAGAGGGCGCGGGGGCCGACGAGTTCCTCCCGCTGCTGAGCCTGGTCCTGGCCCATTGCGACCTTCCTGAGCTGCTGCTGGAGGCCGAGTACATGTCAGAGCTGCTGGAGCCCACACTGCTCACCGGCGAGGGTGAGGGACCTCACACACAGGCCACTTCCTGTCGGGGTGGGGCTGGAGCACCTCAGCGCCTGCACGGCCCGAGCAAGCAGGGAAGGGAGAGGGAACATGTCACCCAACCCCATCCTCCATTCTCCCCGTGTCCCAGGCGGCTACTACCTGACCAGCCTCTCCGCCAGCCTGGCCCTGCTGAGCGGCCTTGGCCAGGCCCACACGCTGCCCCTGAGCCCCTCACAGGAGCTGCAGCGCTCCCTCAGCCTCTGGGAGCAGCGCCGCCTGCCCGCCACCCACAGCTTCCAGGTAACAGGGCCCCCTTACCATCCGCCCAAACTGTGAGTCCCAGTAGGGAAAGGCTGGTCCTGCGCCCCCTGCAATAGAAACAGCACCCCACGCAGAACAACGTCAAGACAGCCTTTCTGGAGAGAGTATGTTCCACTGTGCCCAGTGCTCTAGGCGCTCAGCCCTGAATCTTCACAGAAATAGGGCCATCACTACCCCATTTCACAGATGAGGAAACTGAGACGTGACATGGAAAGGGAATGGGACACAGGTGGCAGGCTGGAGCCTCAAATCCTGGCTTCCAGCCCCAACTGGGGCTCTGCCCACCCCTGGACTTCAAGCTTCCAGCCCAAGCTCCCCTCACCAGACACCATCCCTGCCCTTCACCACCCTCACCGCCCTTCTCAGACTTGGTGAAGAGTCCAGACTGTAGGCAGATCCTGGGCTCAAATCTGGGCTCTGCTACTTTCTGGTTGTGGGAGCTTGAGCAAGTTAGGTAACTAATTTGAGCCTCAATTTTCTCATATATAAAATGGGATAACAATACCTACCTCCTGGGACTGATAGGAGGATTAAATGAGTTAAAACCAGGACACATGCTCAGGACACAGAGTTAGCTCCATCTGAGCATGATGGTCAGGCCATCCCTGCAGCCTGCAGTAAAACCCACCAGCCTAAGCCTATCTCCCCCTTCCTCAGGGCCCCCAGGACCTCACCTTGTCCAAAAAGCTTTTTCCCGTTGGTTCTACAGAGACCTCAAGCTTTGCAGCCAGATGCGTACCAAGCAAGGTTGAGTTTCTGTGTTTGTTTCTCCTCCTGCACAGCATCTCCTCCGAGTAGCCTACCAGGACCCCAGCAGTGGCTGTACCTCCAAGACCCTGGCCGTGCCCCCAGGGGCCTCGATTGCCACCCTGAACCAGCTCTGTGCCACCAAGTTCCGAGTGACCCAGCCTGATGCTTTCGGCCTCTTCCTGTACAAGGAGCAGGACTATCACCGCCTGCCCCCCGGAGCCCTGGCTCACAGGCTGCCCACAACTGGCTACCTCGTCTACCGCCGCCAGGCAGAGCGGCCCGAGACACTGGGGGCCTCACTTGGGGGTGCCACAGAGGAGGGCAGCGGGGAGCCAGACGCAGGAGGCAGGGAGGAGAAAGGGGGCAGGGAGATGGGGATACTGAGGTCAAAGCCAGTCCCTGTGGCAACTGCTAAGCAGGAGGAGAACCAGGCCAGGGGAGGCCCTGCTCAGCCAAGTGCGCTGGAGGCTGAGGGGGGCCAGGCAGCAGAGGAGTAGCTGGGAGTGGCCCGAGGGGCATTTGGGGCCGAAAACTCTGAGCCTGCTGGGAAGGCCTTTCAGAGCCCTCATGCTTCCCCTGAGCCCTCGCAGGAGCTGCAGCCTCCCTCAGCCTCTGGGAACAGGACAGCCTGCCACGCCTCTGATAATCATCTCTGACCATACCTGCTGGGGGAGTGCCTGGACTGGCTACATCTGCGGCATTGGAGTAAAGTTGAGGGGCATGGGGGACCCCAGACCAAGGGCCTCTGCCTCTTACGCTTCTGCCCAGCAGGAGGCCGGCAGCCCCTCCAAGCTGGAGGCTTCAAGGCCGTGAACGGCTCCACCTACCCCCGGTGTCTGGATGATTCAAGGAGGCAGCCAGGCGCTCGGGCCGGTCCTGCTCCAGGCCACCTGGAGACCTGTACCTCCAAACCGCAGTGCCCTCACCCGTCAAGTGGGGGTGCAGTGCCATCCTGTCTTCTCCCAGAAACCTTCCAGGCGTCCAGATGGATGGTTTTCCTGCAGAGCAGAACTCAGACCATGGGAAAGAGAGGGAAGGAGGTGGGATGTCAGCTCCCCCACCCCTCCAAGGGTCAAGGGTCGTTCGCTGCACTTGCCAAGGCTGACGTCCTCCCCTCAGCCTGTGGAGACCCCGGAGGGCAGGTCCCGCTGGAGCAGCTCCCAAGTTCCAGTCTTTCCCGCGATGGGCCATCCTCCCGGGCCCTCTGGCATCCCAGGGGACTTGGACAGGGAGCCGGCTTTCAAATGGATGGGGGAGGGGGAGCTTGGAAACCATTTTCTCTGCACTTAATCCTTTTGGACCTCACAAGAGCTTTACGGGCTCCTAAGATATCACACCGCAGGCCATTAGGGGCGCCCCCACTCAAACCAGGGCATCAGCTTCCAACTACACCCTCTCGCCTTCTAAGCCACCAATAAATTAACCCTCAAGGCCCAGCAGAGCAGGCAGCAAATCTGAGCAAAGGAAATGCCGGCAACAGCCACCAGGGGGTGTGTGTGGCCCAGGAAGCTGCGGAGTGGGTGACACCAAGAGGTGAGGGTGGCTCCAAGGCCTCAGCAGCATAAGCAGTCACAGGCTTTGCACTCGCAGCCAGCCAGCCACCGGGCAGCTGGGGGACAGCAGGGGCTGGGGCTGCGGGCCCTCAGCTCCCTCGGGGCCAGGGGTGTGGATTCGGCCAGCCTCACCGGGACCACGACCTGGGAAGGAACTGTCCCCTGGTTGGAGGAGGACCCCAGCCAGCCTCGGAGGCGCTGCACACTGCGGGACACCCACCTGCTCATCCGGTGACAGCTGGAAGGTGGAAGTCCTGGACACGGGGCTTCAGACAAACCAGGTGCAGCCCGGGTGCCGGGCTCCCGAATTTCCCGCTCGGCCACCGGCAGCATTTCCCACTTCCACCCTCTCCCCCAGCTTCTCGCAGGTTAGGGAGTCTCCCCTTCGGACTTTTGTATGTCCTCCCTCCGACCCCTCGCCCACCCCCAGTGCCTGGCACGGTGTCGGACACTCCACGGGCGCTCAATAAACACCGTCCGCTGACTGGAGTTTGATAACAGTGACGGGCAGTGAGGCGGGAAGCTGGGAGGTTCAGGGAGGGCTGGGTCTGGGAACCAAACACGGGATGTTGCAAGTTCAGTCGGAGAGGAAGGGCCTGGAAGGTTGCAGCGGGGACTCAGAGAACCCCGGGCTGGATGGGGAGCAGAAACTGGGACTGGCTGAGGCTTCTGGGCCCCTGTCTCGGAGGCCACTGCACGCTGCCCTCATCCCCTTCCCCTGCGGAGTCCTGATTTCTGGCTCTGAGAATTCAGCGCTCCCACCCCCGCAGTGGCTCAGCAGAGCACTGCCAGGCCCTGCCTGCTGCCTGGGTCTTTTATCTTCTGATTGGTAAGGTCCAGGCCAAGTAAATCAGCATAAACAAGGTCATTATACAGGTGTGAGGGCTCCAGGCAGGGAAGGCAATGATAGGCTGGTCTAATACTGATCTTGTTATCCCCATTTTACAGGTGAGCAAATTGAGGCTTGCTCGGGGAAAGGGGCTTGTTACAGGGCTCAAACACCAGGGTCTGTGGAGCTTCTGATTCTACAATCCGCCCAAACAGAAGGACTATTTACTCATCCACTCAGCAATAATCCATGTAGTGTCTGTCTGGACCAAGCACCCCCAGCCCCGGCCAGAGGGAAACAATTGTGATCTGGGGAGTAATCAGAATCGGCGCTGCCCGGCCCGAACCCCAGCCTCCCACCTTTGGCCTCTGGAAGAGGAAGCCGGGCTCCGAGAGGCGCCACGCCTTGCCGGAGTCCACTGCCGCGCTGGAACCCAGCGAGCCGCTGGGACCTCTTAGGAGCACAGGTCATTTCCTCCCTGGGCAGTGCTGCCCCATCACCCCCCCAGTCCCCGTAGGTCCATGTGTGTCTGTTTATTGTCTGCCTGGCCCGCTAGCAGGCCACAGCCAGGTTGTCCCGGTTCCCGCTCACCCTCGGGGCCTAGAACAATGCCTGGCGGAAACTGGCTCTCGGTGAATACTTGCGGAGTGACGGATTCGGGAAGCCTCTGCCGAGACTAGACAGTCATCGGAGTCCTGGGCGTGGGCAGTGCATTCTCTACAGCCACCGCCAGGCGGCGAGCACGCACAGTTCCCAGCCTCCAGCCAGGTCCCCTTCTCACCTGGGGTCACCCAGGGACCCAGGGCACTCGGAGGGCCACGCCCAGCCTGATGCCAGGAGGGAAGCAGCCCTGCAGTGGGGCCCGGGATGGGGACGGCCGGCAAACGGGGATCCTGACGCCAGAGGTCGGGACGTGCTGAGGGAGGGGCCGCCTACGGCCAGGGCTTTAGGGTCAGGCAGGCCCAGGAGCAGAGCAGGGCGTGTGGGCTGGCCCGAGGGCGGACTGGGGAGGGGTGGGCAGGAAGGCAGCCCACAGCCGCACCCTGACCCACCTTCAACACAGAGTGCCTAACACCCTGCCCTGGCTTCCAGGCCCATGTTCACAGCCAGAAACACCCTCACATTTGCAGTGGGTGACAGACACCCTGCCTGCCAGCCTTAACAGGAACACACAGTGTTGGGAACACCCTGACAGGTTCACCATTTGTGCCCTGCGGGGGCGGGGGGCACAGGGGCACACAGGCCCCTCCTCCGATCCACAAACACCCCTGGATCTTCAAACTCACAGATATCCCCTCAGCTACTTCCTCTGCGGTTCAGAATGTGACTCCCTGACACACACACAGGGCCAGGCTGACAGGTATGTGGTGACCTGCTACACAGAAACCTCCGGACACACACCTAGCCGTGCAGGACTGCCTGACACACCCGGTGCCCGCTCAGACACGGCACACAGGCACGGACACACACGTGCAAATTCAGACAGACACCGAGACCCACGCAGGCACAGCCTCAGAGACACACACATACTTTGTATACTTTTGATCGTGCGGAAGATAGCCAAGCCCTTCTGACTAACCTCACTCCCAGCCCGACCTTATCTCAGCCACCACTGAGCCACCCTACCCCATGGGGAACTCCGACGAGGGCTGGGAGCTGCTGGAAAGACCCCTGTTGGGGGTGAGGGGTGGCGACCCCACTGGCCAGGCGGAGCAGGAGCAGCCAGGCTGGGTGGGGAGGCCTGAGCTCATCAGATTCCTGCCCGAGTGATTCACCGGAAGGGCCT
>NW_005356944.1:2044015-2056475 GCF_000412655.1 Myotis brandtii | reverse complement strand
CCGGGCGGCCTCGGCGCTGATGCAGGACCGCCACACAGCTGTGGGCCAGCTGGTCCAGGACCTACTGACCCAGGTGCGGGCCGGCCCGGAGCCCCAGGAGCTGCAGGGCATCCGTGAGGCGCTGAGCAGGGCCCAGGCCATGCTGAGCGCCGAGCTGGGCCCTGAGAAGCTGCTGCCGCCTAATAGACTGGGTGAGACTCCAGCCCCGGCTTTCGCTGGCTCAGCCCCTTCTCTCCATAATCTCAGCTCTTACCCATGCCACTCTCTCCCCTCCGCAGTGCCGCCTGGCTCACCCCTTCACGTGCATTTCATTCCCCACTTCTCTCCTCCCCCCACTCTCCTGTCTCACAAGATCCCTCCTCCTCTTCATCCCTGTCTCGCTGGACTCTGCCCCCACCCTGCCCTGGCTCCCCTGACCCCTGGCCTGCCTCTGCTCCACAGAACGCATCCTGGAGAAGTCCCTGCATCGCTCGGTGCTCAAGCCTCTCCGGCCCATCCTGGTGGCCCGACTGCGGCGCAGGCTTTCCGCCGATGGCTCCCTGGGCCACCTGGCTGAAGGCTTCCGCCTGGCCCGGGCCCAGGGCCCTGCAGCCTTCGGGTCCCGCCTGAGCCTGCCCTCCCCGGTGGAGACGGAGCAGGTGCGCCAGAAGCTGCTGCAGTTACTCCGCACCTACTCACCCAACGCCCAGGTCAAGCGGCTCCTGCAGGCCTGCAAGCTGCTCTACACGGTCCTGAGGACCCACCTGGGTACACCCCCTCCCCCACTGGCTCCTTGCTGTCAGAGGCAGGCCCCTCCAGGCACATTCCAGGAAAGGCACAGCTGGGGGAAGATGGGTCCAACCCTCCCATCTCACAGGTGGTCTAACTGAGGCCCAGATTGTGGAGCATCCTCTCCCAGCCCCTGCTCGTGGTTGCCATAGAGACCACATTGCTCAAGGCCTGGCAGGCGGAGGGGAGGGTCACTGTCTAAGACAAGGAGGGGACTCTGACCGCGGGGCCTCAGAGGAGCCTGAAGCTTCCCTCTCTGCCACCCACAGGAGAGGGCGCGGGGGCCGACGAGTTCCTCCCGCTGCTGAGCCTGGTCCTGGCCCATTGCGACCTTCCTGAGCTGCTGCTGGAGGCCGAGTACATGTCAGAGCTGCTGGAGCCCACACTGCTCACCGGCGAGGGTGAGGGACCTCACACACAGGCCACTTCCTGTCGGGGTGGGGCTGGAGCACCTCAGCGCCTGCACGGCCCGAGCAAGCAGGGAAGGGAGAGGGAACATGTCACCCAACCCCATCCTCCATTCTCCCCGTGTCCCAGGCGGCTACTACCTGACCAGCCTCTCCGCCAGCCTGGCCCTGCTGAGCGGCCTTGGCCAGGCCCACACGCTGCCCCTGAGCCCCTCACAGGAGCTGCAGCGCTCCCTCAGCCTCTGGGAGCAGCGCCGCCTGCCCGCCACCCACAGCTTCCAGGTAACAGGGCCCCCTTACCATCCGCCCAAACTGTGAGTCCCAGTAGGGAAAGGCTGGTCCTGCGCCCCCTGCAATAGAAACAGCACCCCACGCAGAACAACGTCAAGACAGCCTTTCTGGAGAGAGTATGTTCCACTGTGCCCAGTGCTCTAGGCGCTCAGCCCTGAATCTTCACAGAAATAGGGCCATCACTACCCCATTTCACAGATGAGGAAACTGAGACGTGACATGGAAAGGGAATGGGACACAGGTGGCAGGCTGGAGCCTCAAATCCTGGCTTCCAGCCCCAACTGGGGCTCTGCCCACCCCTGGACTTCAAGCTTCCAGCCCAAGCTCCCCTCACCAGACACCATCCCTGCCCTTCACCACCCTCACCGCCCTTCTCAGACTTGGTGAAGAGTCCAGACTGTAGGCAGATCCTGGGCTCAAATCTGGGCTCTGCTACTTTCTGGTTGTGGGAGCTTGAGCAAGTTAGGTAACTAATTTGAGCCTCAATTTTCTCATCTATAAAATGGGATAACAATACCTACCTCCTGGGACTGATAGGAGGATTAAATGAGTTAAAACCAGGACACATGCTCAGGACACAGAGTTAGCTCCATCTGAGCATGATGGTCAGGCCATCCCTGCAGCCTGCAGTAAAACCCACCAGCCTAAGCCTATCTCCCCCTTCCTCAGGGCCCCCAGGACCTCACCTTGTCCAAAAAGCTTTTTCCCGTTGGTTCTACAGAGACCTCAAGCTTTGCAGCCAGATGCGTACCAAGCAAGGTTGAGTTTCTGTGTTTGTTTCTCCTCCTGCACAGCATCTCCTCCGAGTAGCCTACCAGGACCCCAGCAGTGGCTGTACCTCCAAGACCCTGGCCGTGCCCCCAGGGGCCTCGATTGCCACCCTGAACCAGCTCTGTGCCACCAAGTTCCGAGTGACCCAGCCTGACGCTTTCGGCCTCTTCCTGTACAAGGAGCAGGACTATCACCGCCTGCCCCCCGGAGCCCTGGCTCACAGGCTGCCCACAACTGGCTACCTCGTCTACCGCCGCCAGGCAGAGCGGCCCGAGACACTGGGGGCCTCACTTGGGGGTGCCACAGAGGAGGGCAGCGGGGAGCCAGACGCAGGAGGCAGGGAGGAGAAAGGGGGCAGGGAGATGGGGATACTGAGGTCAAAGCCAGTCCCTGTGGCAACTGCTAAGCAGGAGGAGAACCAGGCCAGGGGAGGCCCTGCTCAGCCAAGTGCGCTGGAGGCTGAGGGGGGCCAGGCAGCAGAGGAGTAGCTGGGAGTGGCCCGAGGGGCATTTGGGGCCGAAAACTCTGAGCCTGCTGGGAAGGCCTTTCAGAGCCCTCATGCTTCCCCTGAGCCCTCGCAGGAGCTGCAGCCTCCCTCAGCCTCTGGGAACAGGACAGCCTGCCACGCCTCTGATAATCATCTCTGACCATACCTGCTGGGGGAGTGCCTGGACTGGCTACATCTGCGGCATTGGAGTAAAGTTGAGGGGCATGGGGGACCCCAGACCAAGGGCCTCTGCCTCTTACGCTTCTGCCCAGCAGGAGGCCGGCAGCCCCTTGGAGGCTTCAAGGCCGTTGAACGGCTCCACCTACCCCCGTGTCTGGATGATTCAAGGAGGCAGCCAGGCGCTCGGGCCGGTCCTGCTCCAGGCCACCTGGAGACCTGTACCTCCAAACCGCAGTGCCCTCACCCGTCAAGTGGGGGTGCAGTGCCATCCTGTCTTCTCCCAGAAACCTTCCAGACGTCCAGATGGATGGTTTTCCTGCAGAGCAGAACTCAGACCATGGGAAAGGGAGGGAAGGAGGTGGGATGTCAGCTCCCCCACCCCTCCAAGGGTCAAGGGTCGTTCGCTGCACTTGCCAAGGCTGACGTCCTCCCCTCAGCCTGTGGAGACCCCGGAGGGCAGGTCCCGCTGGAGCAGCTCCCAAGTTCCAGTCTTTCCCGCGATGGGCCATCCTCCCGGGCCCTCTGGCATCCCAGGGGACTTGGACAGGGAGCCGGCTTTCAAATGGATGGGGGAGGGGGAGCTTGGAAACCATTTTCTCTGCACTTAATCCTTTTGGACCTCACAAGAGCTTTACGGGCTCCTAAGATATCACACTGCAGGCCATTAGGGGCGCCCCCACTCAAACCAGGGCATCAGCTTCCAACTACACCCTCTCGCCTTCTAAGCCACCAATAAATTAACCCTCAAGGCCCAGCAGAGCAGGCAGCAAATCTGAGCAAAGGAAATGCCGGCAACAGCCACCAGGGGGTGTGTGTGGCCCAGGAAGCTGCGGAGTGGGTGACACCAAGAGGTGAGGGTGGCTCCAAGGCCTCAGCAGCATAAGCAGTCACAGGCTTTGCACTCGCAGCCAGCCAGCCACCGGGCAGCTGGGGGACAGCAGGGGCTGGGGCTGCGGGCCCTCAGCTCCCTCGGGGCCAGGGGTGTGGATTCGGCCAGCCTCACCGGGACCACGACCTGGGAAGGAACTGTCCCCTGGTTGGAGGAGGACCCCAGCCAGCCTCGGAGGCGCTGCACACTGCGGGACACCCACCTGCTCATCCGGTGACAGCTGGAAGGTGGAAGTCCTGGACACGGGGCTTCAGACAAACCAGGTGCAGCCCGGGTGCCGGGCTCCCGAATTTCCCGCTCGGCCACCGGCAGCATTTCCCACTTCCACCCTCTCCCCCAGCTTCTCGCAGGTTAGGGAGTCTCCCCTTCGGACTTTTGTATGTCCTCCCTCCGACCCCTCGCCCACCCCCAGTGCCTGGCACGGTGTCGGACACTCCACGGGCGCTCAATAAACACCGTCCGCTGACTGGAGTTTGATAACAGTGACGGGCAGTGAGGCGGGAAGCTGGGAGGTTCAGGGAGGGCTGGGTCTGGGAACCAAACACGGGATGTTGCAAGTTCAGTCGGAGAGGAAGGGCCTGGAAGGTTGCAGCGGGGACTCAGAGAACCCCGGGCTGGATGGGGAGCAGAAACTGGGACTGGCTGAGGCTTCTGGGCCCCTGTCTCGGAGGCCACTGCACGCTGCCCTCATCCCCTTCCCCTGCGGAGTCCTGATTTCTGGCTCTGAGAATTCAGCGCTCCCACCCCCGCAGTGGCTCAGCAGAGCACTGCCAGGCCCTGCCTGCTGCCTGGGTCTTTTATCTTCTGATTGGTAAGGTCCAGGCCAAGTAAATCAGCATAAACAAGGTCATTATACAGGTGTGAGGGCTCCAGGCAGGGAAGGCAATGATAGGCTGGTCTAATACTGATCTTGTTATCCCCATTTTACAGGTGAGCAAATTGAGGCTTGCTCGGGGAAAGGGGCTTGTTACAGGGCTCAAACACCAGGGTCTGTGGAGCTTCTGATTCTACAATCCGCCCAAACAGAAGGACTATTTACTCATCCACTCAGCAATAATCCATGTAGTGTCTGTCTGGACCAAGCACCCCCAGCCCCGGCCAGAGGGAAACAATTGTGATCTGGGGAGTAATCAGAATCGGCGCTGCCCGGCCCGAACCCCAGCCTCCCACCTTTGGCCTCTGGAAGAGGAAGCCGGGCTCCGAGAGGCGCCACGCCTTGCCGGAGTCCACTGCCGCGCTGGAACCCAGCGAGCCGCTGGGACCTCTTAGGAGCACAGGTCATTTCCTCCCTGGGCAGTGCTGCCCCATCACCCCCCCAGTCCCCGTAGGTCCATGTGTGTCTGTTTATTGTCTGCCTGGCCCGCTAGCAGGCCACAGCCAGGTTGTCCCGGTTCCCGCTCACCCTCGGGGCCTAGAACAATGCCTGGCGGAAACTGGCTCTCGGTGAATACTTGCGGAGTGACGGATTCGGGAAGCCTCTGCCGAGACTAGACAGTCATCGGAGTCCTGGGCGTGGGCAGTGCATTCTCTACAGCCACCGCCAGGCGGCGAGCACGCACAGTTCCCAGCCTCCAGCCAGGTCCCCTTCTCACCTGGGGTCACCCAGGGACCCAGGGCACTCGGAGGGCCACGCCCAGCCTGATGCCAGGAGGGAAGCAGCCCTGCAGTGGGGCCCGGGATGGGGACGGCCGGCAAACGGGGATCCTGACGCCAGAGGTCGGGACGTGCTGAGGGAGGGGCCGCCTACGGCCAGGGCTTTAGGGTCAGGCAGGCCCAGGAGCAGAGCAGGGCGTGTGGGCTGGCCCGAGGGCGGACTGGGGAGGGGTGGGCAGGAAGGCAGCCCACAGCCGCACCCTGACCCACCTTCAACACAGAGTGCCTAACACCCTGCCCTGGCTTCCAGGCCCATGTTCACAGCCAGAAACACCCTCACATTTGCAGTGGGTGACAGACACCCTGCCTGCCAGCCTTAACAGGAACACACAGTGTTGGGAACACCCTGACAGGTTCACCATTTGTGCCCTGCGGGGGCGGGGGGCACAGGGGCACACAGGCCCCTCCTCCGATCCACAAACACCCCTGGATCTTCAAACTCACAGATATCCCCTCAGCTACTTCCTCTGCGGTTCAGAATGTGACTCCCTGACACACACACAGGGCCAGGCTGACAGGTATGTGGTGACCTGCTACACAGAAACCTCCGGACACACACCTAGCCGTGCAGGACTGCCTGACACACCCGGTGCCCGCTCAGACACGGCACACAGGCACGGACACACACGTGCAAATTCAGACAGACACCGAGACCCACGCAGGCACAGCCTCAGAGACACACACATACTTTGTATACTTTTGATCGTGCGGAAGATAGCCAAGCCCTTCTGACTAACCTCACTCCCAGCCCGACCTTATCTCAGCCACCACTGAGCCACCCTACCCCATGGGGAACTCCGACGAGGGCTGGGAGCTGCTGGAAAGACCCCTGTTGGGGGTGAGGGGTGGCGACCCCACGGCCCCGGGACTGGGACTTTGGGGCCTAGGTCCTTCAGACCAGAGGGTCCTGGGTCCAGAGCAAGCCCCTCTTCTGGGGGAGGGGCTTCCCGAGGGGCAGCACAGCCCACAGGGCCTGGCTCCTAGGAGGGCGGAGGACACAGAGCAGAGCCGGATGAGACAAGGCCCCGGGACTGGGACTTTGGGGCCTAGGTCCTTCAGACCAGAGGGTCCTGGGTCCAGAGCAAGCCCCTAGTCTGGGGGAGGGGCTTCCCGAGGGGCAGCACAGCCCACAGGGCCTGGCTCCTAGGAGGGCGGAGGACACAGAGCAGAGCCCCAGGATGAGACAATGGGCCGCTCCCGCCCGGGCCTGGGCCCCTGACCCCACGCCTTCCTAGTCCAGCAGCTGGGTGTCTTTAGCAGGGGTTAGGCCAAGGGTGGGGGCAGGGGTGGGGTGACCTTCACGGCCATTTGGCCCCTTGGGCTCTCAGCCCGAGTGGACCCCAAGGCCCTGAGGGGCTGGGCCCGCTTGGCCCTGTCAGGCCCCGGGTTAACGACCCTCCGTCCTGCCAGGAGAGGCTTCTGCCAGAGCTGAGAAGGCAGGCGGCCGCACGGGGATGTTTTCCTGCTGAGGTGGAGCCCTCGGCTCTGCCCCCAGCCCCGCCTGCCAGGCCCACGATGCTCAGAGGACCGAGCTGCTCCTGCGGGGTGACAGGAAGAAAGGATGGGGCTGAGGGCAGAACCGGGGCACAGGAAGTGCCTTTCTTGGAACTCTGCACCAAAATAGCCGTCTGTCCCTACTCTGGGTCTCAGTGTCCCATGCGGGAGGTATGTGTCACCAAGGAGACCTTCCCCAGAGAGGGGCCAGAGCTGACCTTCGTCTGGCTTCTGCCGCCACCCTCCCACTGCCTCCCACCCCGCCAGCCCCCGCCATCCCTGCCTCAGGCTCTGCTCCACTTTGAAGTCCTAACATAAATATCATGTCTGCTTGGGTTCCCTTCCCTGCCGGTCACAGCCCCCAGACCTGGCTCCCACCCCAGCCAGCCAGCTCCGGGGGTGCGTGCCAGGGGCGAGGAGGGAGGCCTGGACCACCCAGGGAAGGTGGTGAGCCGGAGACCCGGTTAGGATCGGGGAGACAGAGTGGGCAGGACACCAGATGGAGAGGGGAGACGCGGAAGTGGGCAGAGAACGGAGACAGACTCCAGAAATCAACAAGGTGACAATCCTGGGGACAGGACAGCAGAGAGACTGAGGCAGACGGGACACGGAGAGGAAAGGGAGAGGAGCAGGGAGGAAGGGGCTCTGCAGGCTGAGCCCCGGCGAAGTGAGGGCAGGAAAAGGGCCTGGACAGGAAGAGAAGGGGCAGTTCCAGGGCTATGGGCTGAGACGGGGCAGCAGCGGGCAGGACCTGGTGGAAAGAAACGTCCCTGGTAACAGAGCAACTGACCTTCGTCATTTGCCATGGGCTGAGGGGCTGCCCGGATGGGGGCTCCAGTGCTGAGGCCAGGACGGTCCTCAGCAAACCGAGATGAGCTGGGCACCTGGCGACAGGCCTCTGCAGGGACCACAGAGCCCACTCCCAGAGGTGCCCGCGCACAGGGGAGGAAGGTGTGGCCGAGAAGGGCCAGCTGGGACTTCCCTGGAGGAGCACACAGCAAGGCCAGGGCAGGGCCAGCCTCGAGGACCCTCCATGCAGCTTCGATGGCAGTGGGCACCAGAGGGAGGACAGGAACAGTGAGGACCAGGAGGGCCTCTGTCCTGGCCTAGGCTCTGCAGACTCGGGAATGGTCCCTGCTCTGCCTCCATCTGCCATGTGACCCGGCGCAAGCCTTGTCCCTCTCTGGGCCGTGTGCACGGAGGGGGAGGGCTGGACCCTTCTAGCTCTGATGTTGGTTCCAAGACTCCCTTTCTTATGGGCAGATGTGGCCAGATGTTCAGGTCAGGCCTCTGCCAGGGGCGGGCCTGGGGCCCCAGCTGGGCCCAGGTTGGGCAATCTGCGAGCAGCCATGCTTCTCCGCTCACAGCTGTGGGCACAGGTGTGGGCCCATGGGGACTCACACACATCGCCCAGCTGTGCACACCACAGCAAGCCCGGGCTGTGCAGGCACGCACAGGGTCATGCACAGACACCGGGCACACGTGCCAACACTCACAGCCTCCCCCATGGCAAACACCTCCCGCCCGCCCCTCCAGCTGTCAGAATCCTCTACCTCTGCAGGGACCACCGCCTGGGTAACCCCCTTCTTCCTGAGCCCACCTTCCCCAAGCCTGTCTCTTCCCACCCTGTGCAGTCCTTGCACCACCCCCTTCCCACGGGGGCTCTCCCATCCAGAAGCACATGGGGTGCGGCCCGGCCCAGCCTGTGGGGAGGGGGGAGGAGGCCAAAATCGCTTCCCTCCCTCCCAGACTCTCATCCCTCCCCACTTCTGCCCTGGGATCTCTCCCACCTTCTTTCCTGTGGCTCCCGCCCAACAGGCGCCTCCCGCCCACCCCCGTAGGCCCTTACTCCGAAGGCTGGGGTGGTTTGGGAAGAATTTAGAAATAGAAGGAGATAGGGGGATGGGGACAAAAGAAAAAGGAGGGAAGGAGGTGATTTGTACACAAAGCAATGTGCTGGCTCAGCAGCGGGGCGCGCCAAGGCTCTCTAGGATGCCTGCCCAGGGGGCGCCCCCTAATCACACTCGACCCCCCCATCCTGGTTGTTCCACTGGGCCCTCTTCAGGCCAGCCCCTCTGCAGGCTGCCTTCACCCCACCCACAGGCGCGCACACTGCATCCAAAACCACCATCTGGCTTGTCCCAGTAGCTGGGAGACAAGGCTCCTTCTGGGAGAGTGGGCTTCTGTTTTCATGCGCCTCTTCTTTTATATATATGTGTGTGTGTGTTTGTGTGTGTGTGTGTGTGTGTGTGTGTTGTATGTGTGAAAATAGTAATAGCAATATATATATATTGATCTCAGAGAGGATGGGAGAGGGAGAGAGAGAGAGAAACAGCAATGATAAGAGAGAATCATTGATCGGCTGCCTCCTGCACACCCAATAGTGGGGATCAAGCCTGTAACCTGGGCATGTGCCCTTGACTGGAATTAAACCTGGGACCCTTCAGTCCACAGGCCGACGCTCTATCCTCTGAGCCAAACCAGCTAGGGCTCATGCGCCTCTTGAGGTGAGCTCTCCCCTAAGGGCCATGATCGGAGCGGGAACCCCAGACTCTTAACCCCCTGTGTGAGCTGAGCCTGGCATCCTGAGCGTTCCCACCCCAGACACATTGGCCTCAGGCCCCAGCAGAGAAAGCAGGCTGTGTGGTGGGCAACGCACAGGAGCCCTCCCAGTGGTAGCCGAGCTGTCCTGCCCACCTGACTTCATTCCTACAGATCCATGGAGTCACATTCTGAGATTGTCGTTCATCATGGTGGCGGCTAATTATGAACTAGCACCCTGCCTGAATCCAACATCTCATCCACACACCCATCCACTTAGCCATCTATCTGTCCATCCACTTACTTATTCCTCCATCCATCTACCATCTCTCTACCACCCATCTATCTATTACTGATTCTTTTATCTAACTACCCTTCCATCCATCCATCTGTCCACCCATCCATCTGTCCAACCATTCATTCATCCACCCAGTCTCCTGCTTCCACCCTTTCTTGCACCCATCCATATATCCACCTACCCAGCCTCCAAGCGTTTGCTGCATCAATTAGCATCTTCTCTGTGCAATGGGGGGACCAAAATGAGTCAGGATGAGCAGGACCAACAGGAAGAGTAAGACCACAACCAGTCGCTCTCTATCCTCTCAGCCCAGATCCCTGGTGCTGTGCCCCAGCTTCCCCTATCCTGACTAGGACAGGGAGTTCTTAGACTGCCTCCACCTCACCTCTCCCAACCTGGACGGGGCAGGTGGGTGCCACCCACTCACCCAAGCTGGGCCCCCAGCTGTGCCTCCAAGTCCCATTTTCTATCTACCAAACCCTTAGTCTTCCCGGGGTTAGGGGTTCCCCACTGCTCCTCACCATGGGTCCCATTTCTTGACTCAAGTTTCCCTCCATTGGCAAGTAGGCTCAGCCAGACCATCTGGAATTTGGCCTTTGACCCTCCTCCTCCTGCTTCCCTTGCCTGCCCCCAACCCCTCACCCCAATGAGCTGGAGTCCTGACCTCTGATCTGACACGCCCACTAGCCAGAGCGCCTGCAGCCTCCCCTCAGACGCCCCAGCACTGGCCATTGCCTGAATCATGACTGGGCCTGCCACACCCTTGGACCAGGCTCTAGGCCGCCCCTAAGGAGCCTCCAGAGGCTGCCTCCCCCAGCCTGGCCCGCCCTGCTGCCCAGCTCTCCAGCCAGCTCCCTCCCTTCTCCCAGACTATTGCAGCAACCTCCGAGCCGGTCCCTGGCCTCCGGTCCCCTCTCCACCCATCACACACCAGGGTTCTCCTGTCATGCTTCTTCCCCCCTTGGCCCCCACAATAGAGGCCAGCCTTTTAGCCAGCCTCTCCACTCCTCACTGTCCCTCTAGACGTCCCTCACTCCGGCCCAGTGGAGTCCTTTGTGTTCTCCAAACCCCTCTTGAGCCCTTCCACCTCAGTCAAAGGGAATAGAACCTGGGACCCGTCATGCCTTCCTCCCATCTTCATTCCTTGATGTCATGCCCAACTCTCAGACTGTGTTCAAATGGGGCGCTGCAGCAAGAGCAGTAGAATAAGAGCCAGGAAACCGCCCTGGCTGCGCAAGCAAGAGCAGTAGAATAAGAGCCAGGAAACCGCCCTGAACACTCAGTGGTTAGAGCATCAGCCTGCGCACCAAAGGGTTGTGGGTTCAATTCCCAGCAAGGGCACGTACCTGGGTTGCAAGTCTGATACACAGGCCCAGTTGGGGCGTGTGCAGGAAGCAACCAATCAATGTATCTTTCTCACATCGATGTTTCTCTCTGTCCCCTCCTCCCTCTCTCCCTTCCACTCTCTCTAAAGTTCAATGGAAAAAATATCCTCAGGTAAGGATTGACACAACAAAACAACAGTCGGAAGGCCTGAGTCCCAGCCATGCCGCTGACTCACTCTGAGACTCCCTGGGCCTCATTCTTCCCATCTGCAGAAGGCTTGCTGATTTTCAGGGACCTCCCAATTCTAGGATGATCTGACTTCTGGGGAAGTCTGGGTAAATGTGGGAAACAAGTGAGCTTTTGCTCCAGGCAGAATCCCAGCTTCCCTCATGTGCTGCTGTGAGCCGGGTTCCTTACTTAACTAAGTCTCATTCATTCATTCATTCATTCATTATTCATTCATTCATTCATTCAGCAGCATCTATGGGCCAGGAGCTTTCCGGGCTCAGTGGATACAATAGGGAACAAGACAGTGACCCTGCCCTCTTGGGGCGCACAGTCTCCTAGGGCAGGTGTTCTCCACTGAGGGCAACGTTGCCCCCAGGAGAAATGACAGCTGACAACGTGTGGAGACATTTTCGATTGTCCCACTGGAGGGATGCTACTGGCAAGTAGGTAGAAGCTAGGGATGATGCTAGACATCCTACAAAGCACATTAAAAGAAACAATTACCCAACCCTGAGCATGAATAGCGCCAAACAGGAGCTTTCCGGGCTCAGTGGATACAATAGGGAACAAGACAGTGACCCTGCCCTCTTGGGGCGCACAGTCTCCTAGGGCAGGTGTTCTCCACTGAGGGCAACGTTGCCCCCAGGAGAAATGACAGCTGACAACGTGTGGAGACATTTTCGATTGTCCCACTGGAGGGATGCTACTGGCAACTAGGTAGAAGCTAGGGATGATGCTAAACATCCTACAAAGCACATTAAAAGAAATTACCCAGCCCTGAGCATGAATAGCGCCAAGGTTGAAAGAAAATCCCTGACTATTGAGGGATTCAGGCCAACAAGTAAATACTAGTATATGCCATTTTAGATAGTGATAAGGGCAAAGGAGAAACATGGAACAAGACTGGGGCCAGGGAGCCCTGGGGTGAGGGAGGGGAAGGTGGTCAGGGACTCTGCCACTGGAACTGAGACCGAGGGAGTGAGGAGGCAGGGCATTGTAATAACTGCAGGAAGCCCTAGCTGGTGTGGCTCAGTGGATAGAGCTTCGGCCTGCGGACTGAAGGGTCCCAAGTTCGATTCCAGCCAAGGGCACATGCCCGGGTTGCAGGCTTGATCCCCAGTGGGGGG
>NW_005356944.1:2041754-2042603 GCF_000412655.1 Myotis brandtii | reverse complement strand
CCCCCTGCCCTCCTGCAGCAGGAGCCCAGAGAAGCATTTCCTGTTTGGGGGTGGCCTCCTTTCCCTCTAAGCCCAGGTTCCCAGGACCCCAGGCTGAGCAGAGGTTTAGGGAGAGCAGCTCCCTGTCCCTCCTCCTTCCCCACACACCCCCAGTCCAGCTGGAGCCAGGGAGCTTGGGGTGAGGGGGAGGTTGAGGCAGGAGCTTAGTATATAAGTGAGGGACTGAAGATGTCTGTGCCTGGCCCTGGCCGGGTAGCTCAGTTGGTTAGAGTGTCATCCTGACCAAGGTTGCAGGCTGGATCTCCCCACGGACACATACAAGAATCAACCAATTAAAGCATAAACAAGTGGAGCAACAAATTGATGTTTTCTCTCCCCCAACCCCTTTCCTCTCTCTCTCTCCAAACAACAACAACAACAAAAATTTTTTTTTTAAAGAAGTCTGTGCGTGCTGTGATCAAGGGGCTCCCATGTGTTAGGGCATGTAGAATGTGTGTGCACCTAGGGGTGGCATGTCAGAGCACATGAATGTGTGGGTCTATAGTGAGGGGAAGGGCTTAGCATGTCAGACTATGTGCAAATCTGGTCCACGGAGAAAGCTTTTGTGTGGGAGGAACATACACACGTGTGACGTGAAGGGTATGCGTCAGAGCATGTTTCCACATGTATGACATGGCAAGCTGTTGGGCTGTCAGGGGTGTGATGAGACTGGTGTGTCCAGATTCGGGTCACGGTCGGTCCCTGGGAAGTGACCTCACCCCACGCCGAGAGACCCAGGCTGCGCTGGAGTTTCCCGAGGGTCGTCCAGCCTCTCCAGGCAGGCTGGTCCCCCCCCTGACTCCCAGCCCC
>NW_005356944.1:2040652-2040896 GCF_000412655.1 Myotis brandtii | reverse complement strand
ACCTGTGTCAGTTCGGCTTTGAGGGCTCCTGCCCAGCGTTGCCAGAGGAGGCTGGCCAGGCCGGCCCCGCCATCTACACCACACCCTTCCACCTGGTCTCCACCGAGTTTGAGTGGCTGCCCTTCGGCTCCGTGGCCGCTGTGCCGTGCCAGACGGGCAGACAGGCCTCAGTGCTGTGCGTGAAGCAGCCCCAGGGCGGTGTGAGCTGGTCGCGGGCTGGGTCTCTGTGCCCAGGGACCCACCG
>NW_005356944.1:2037331-2040578 GCF_000412655.1 Myotis brandtii | reverse complement strand
GCGGCTGCAACCCGGGCGATGGGGGCTGCGAACAAGAGTGCGTGGAGGAGGCGGACGGTCATGTGTCCTGTCGCTGCAATGACGGCTTCCGGCTGGCCGCAGACGGGCGCAGCTGCGAGGACCCCTGTGCCCAGGCCCCGTGTGAACATCAGTGTGAGCCCGGCGGGCCACAGGGCTACAGCTGCCACTGTCGCCTGGGTTTCCGGCCTGTTGAGGATGAGCCCCACCGCTGCGTAGACACAGACGAGTGCCAGATCGCCGGCGTGTGCCAGCAGATGTGTGTCAACTACGTCGGTGGCTTTGAGTGCTACTGCAGCGAGGGCCACGAGCTCGAGGCTGACGGCATCAGCTGCAGCCCTGCTGGGGACGTGGGTGCTCGGGCTTCCCAGGACCTCGGGGAGGAGTTGCTGGATGACAGAGAGGATGAAGAGGACGAAGGTGAGGCCTGGGAGGACTTCGATGATGGCTGGACAGAGATGCCTGGGATGCCGTGGATGGAGGCCACACAGCCGCCTGACTTTGGCCTGGCCTATGGGCCTAGCTTCCCAGAGGACCGAGAGCCACAGATGCTCTACCTGGACCCGACCTGGCCTCCCCCCCTCAGTGCTCCCAGGGCCCCCTATCACTCCTCAGTGCTCCCCGTCACCCGGCCCGTGGTGGTCTCTGCCACACGTCCAACACTGCCTTCTGCCCACCAGCCTTCTATCATTTCTGCCACACACCCACCCCTGGCCCCTGCCCCGGAGCCCCCCAGGATCCCTGCCATGCACCCAGCTTTGCGCCCTGACCACCAGTTCCCCATGATCTCAGCCAACTATCCAGATCTGCCCTCTGTCCACCAGCCTCCCATCATCTCTGCCACTAGCCCAGCACGGCCCCCTGCCTCTCAGCCCCCAGTTATCTCAGCCAAATACCCTGAACTGTCCACTGCCCATCAGTCCCCCATGTTTCCAGACACCCAGGTGGCTGATTCCCAGGCCACCACTCATTGGTCTGGAATCCCAGCTAACCACACCCCTCTGGCCACCACCTCCAGTGCTCATCAGTCCCCTGTGGCCCCAGATGTCCCGGTTCTCAAAGCCCAGGCCACCCACCTTCCCAGGACCTTGACTGTCCAGCCGTCTCGGACCACTACCTCCAGGTCCCATGCCCATCAAGTCCCTGTGCCTGCTGCCACCCAGCCTCCAGTCCTTCACACTCCCCTGCCCCCTCAGAGTCCCCCTAACCAGAATGCTCCCTCCAGCCCTACACACACTTACTCCAAAACCCCACAGGTCCCAAGAGGAGGTGCCTCGGATCCCAAGCTGACCCCAATGCCCTCAGCAACCCCCACAGCAGGCCCCACAGCCCTGGGGGAGGCCAGTCCTGCAGGCCGAAGCCGGAGGGATGACCGGTGGCTGCTGGTGGCACTCCTAGTGCCAACCTGCGTCTTCTTGGTGGTCCTACTCGCACTGGGCATTGTGTACTGCACCCGCTGTGGCCCCCATGTGCCCAACAAGCGCATCACGGACTGCTATCGCTGGGTTACCCACTCTGGGAACAAGGGCCCAACAGAACCCATGCCCCACCGGGGCAGCCTCACAGGAGTGCAGACCTGCAGAACCAGCGTGTGATGGGGCACAGCACCCCACTCTGTGGGGGAAGGGGCATGCACTGGACATGTGGCCCAGACTGCACCAGTGACCCATGGGGGTTGCCCAGATGGACAGAGGGCTTCCTGCTCCTGGGGCACAGCCAGGCTCCTCTCAGTCAACCACTAGACTTGACTCATGACAACTCTGCTCCTTGGTCTGGCACTTACGACAGAGGGGATGCCAAGGCCCCCAGGACCTCAGGGGGTGGGTGCTGGGGTCTCCTCCAATAAACCGGGTGCCAACCTCATCCAAAGCTTCCGACCCCATTGATGCCTGAGGGGTGGGTCTGGGAGGATTCAGAAAAAAAGAAGGGGAACTGCCTTCAGCTTGTCTGGGTCCCCAAGGAAATAAGGTAAGACCCCTTAAGGCAGTGGTTCTCAACCTTCCTCATGCCACGACCCTTTAATACAGTTCCTCATGTTGTGGTGACCCCCAACCATAAAATTATTTTCGTTGCTACTTCATAACTGTAATTTTGCTACTGTTATGAATCGTCATGTAAATATCTGATATGCAGGATGTATTTTCATTGTTACAAATTGAACATAATTAAAGCATAGTGATTAATCACAAAAACAATATGTAATTATATATGTGTTTTCCGATGGTCTTAGGTGACCCCTGTGAAAGGGTCGTTCGACCCCCAAAGGGGTCGCCACCCACAGGTTGAGAACCGCTGCCTTAAGGGAAGGTATGCTTCAGAGATTCTCAGGGAAGTGGGAGCGCAGAGGGGGCAGAGCCTTGCCCAAGGTTACACAGAAATCCAGGGAATGGGAGGTTTGGGATGAGGAATTCCATATTTGTTCTTTATACCAAAACTCCAAGAAGGTAGGGCTGAATCTGGGGGAGGGTTCCGGAATGAGGGCTTCTGCTGAACTGGAGCCAAACTGGGGTTTGAAGGTTAAAGGTAAGCCTGGGGCCTGGTGATCCTGGGAGTGAAGAGGGTCTAGTGGGTGAGCTTCTCCTAACTTTCTTCTGGTACTTCCCTTCCTGCCCCTGCAGGCTGCACAGAAGTTGGTGGCTGGGCTCAGGGTCACTCGAGGGTGCTGGCACTCCTCCCTGCTCTAGGAAGGAGGTGGGAGTCCGAGCCTAGCAGGCTAGGCTGGGGAGAGTGCTAACTAACCCGGGAGAGAGAGTCCACATCCAGTTCCCTGGGCAGCCTCCTGAGCAAGGCCCTCCCATCTTGGGCACATTTTGCCCTTCTCTATGGTGTGGGCCAGAAAGAACGTTCAGGCTGTTCAAGGCTAAATTCCCATAAACTGGAGGAGGGAATGGTCAGACATCACAGCCTGGGAAAACCATGCAACCTCCAGCATCTTGGGCTCACTGCCTTGGGCACAGGGCGAGGAGGAACCTGGGCCGGGGAGGTACCGGTTCCCACTGCCTCTGTAATTTTTCAGTTGCGGCCTCTAAGGAGCCTCTAATTAGGACGGAGCAGAACCACCACGACCACCCGGGCAGGCGAGGAGGGGTGGCCAGAGGCCCCTTCCCTACCAGGTACCCTATGCCACTGCCTGGCCCCAGGGCCTGGGCTGGAAGGCTAAACTGGGCCCCGAGGGACTAAGAGACTAGAGGCTGGAGCTGGGGACCAACCTGAGGGCGGAGGGGGGGCG
>NW_005356944.1:2033080-2037069 GCF_000412655.1 Myotis brandtii | reverse complement strand
CCAACCCCCGCCCCCTCTCACGTTTCCCTAACTCAAACCAGACGCCCCACCAGATCCTGCCCAAGTTTTTAACCTTGGAGACGCCGCCGAAGAAGTTTGCTGCATGGGAGTGGGGGTGGCGTGGTGGCCCAAACGCCTGAGTGTGGGAAGGAGATGCGTGCGCCGCCTCGGGGGTGACAAAGCCTGCCAGGAGGAGAATGGCTGGAGCTCCCTCCTGTGACCCCGGGCTGGGGATCCAGAGCGTCTCAACGAGGGCAGGAAGGAGTTAAATGCACTGCCCTCGAAGGGAGGAGACGGGAGTGGGGAAGGGGGCCCAGAGCCGGCTCTTTGTCATACCGTAATGAGCACCAGATGCGGAGCTGCGTGGGGGCCGAAACAGACGGCCTCCCAGGGCCAGCCCCTGCCTGCGCCCAGCCCAGCCTAGCCTCTTCCCAGGCCCCGAGCTGGCCCCGCCCACTGACTCTCAGGCCCCGCCTCACCCAGACCTCCGCCTACCAGCCGGGTCCCAGGGAGCTATGAGCCACGCCCATTGACTGACGTCACGCACCCCTCGGGAGCTCTCCAGAGGCCCCGCCCGTCAAAGCTACAAGCCTCGCCCCCTGCCAGCTCAGAGATTCTCAGAACGATTGCCCCGCCCCTCTGTTAGCTCCGCCCAGGCTGAGGCAGTACCAATGGCCCCGCCCACAGGGCCGTAAGCCCCGCCTCCTCAGCGCGGTGTGCTCAGTCTAGCGGAGTTATTAGTTCCCGTTTCCAGGAGGTATGAACGGGATCCGCCCAGAGTTTACACATTCTCCTCACGCAGCCCCGAACTGAATTCCCATAAACTGGAGGAGGGAGTTTTAACAACTAAAACTCTGCCCCTTCCCAGAGCCGGGGACTCGGTCCACAGCGCAGGGAATCTCTACAGATAGTGACTGTCGCAGAGATGCAAACTCTGCCCTCCGGGGTTTACGCGGTCCCCTCAAACCCTCAAACGCCTCTGCAAACTCCGCCCCCAGCCACAAGCCCCGCCCCGTCACCAAGGGATACAAGTCGAAGGGGCGGAGCCCCAGACCCGCCTCACCGGGAAAAGAACTCCGCCCACGTACGGCTCTTTCCCTTCACACGGAGGCAATGGCCCACCTACTCAGAGCCCCCGGCCCGCCCAGTAAAAATGCCCACGTACCGAACCGTGACCCCATAAGTCCTGCCCGCCCACAGCGCCCCTTGTTCGTTAAGGGTTTTTTGCACAAGCACCGCCCACGCAGAGAACCTGCCCAACCTCTTCTCCCAGGCTCCTCCTCCTGCCTACGTTAGCCCCGCCCACCTTTAGCCCCACCTTCTCGGAACTCAAGCCCCGCCCGCTCTGGGCTTAGGACCTTTGAAGTCTCTCACCATCTAATGCTCCGACTAGTGGGTCGGAACCCTCGTCCCGGACCAAGTTACCCCTGAACCCAGCCAGGCGCCCTCTCTCCTCCCCCACCCACAGCTTCTGTGCGTCTAGATTGCGGGTTCTCTGGAGGGAGCTCTGACACGGTGTAGAGCCCAGTGCACAGCATCGATGAACCGGCCTTTGGTGCCACCTGCCTTCCGCACCGCAGCTTGCAGCCAGCGGGAGGCCTCAGCCCGGGCCCCTCTCCCAAAGTACACTAGTGATCAATAAATAGTTGCTTAATTTGTGTCTGTTACTCAGATATCTAACAACTCCTTCCCTCCACCCCCGCAAAGCAGCAGATCGGTTGCAGGTGCCCTCCGTTGTATTTGGAAGACCTCAGGGGCTTCGCGCCGACCCTCAAGCCATTCTGTGAGCTGAGATGGCCCCTGCCAGTCTTTACAGAGGCCGGTGGGACTCCTGCTGTCCCTTCCCCACGAATTCGGTTTCCCAGGGGCGAAAGCACAGTCTCTCACCTGGGGGCCCAGAATTGGTAGGCCTGGGTCCTCCCCTAACCCAACTTCAAAGTGTGGACACCTTCCCTAGGGGGTGTGTTTGGAGGGACGGAGTGAGTTTGGGCTCAGAGGCTCTCATGTGGGAGCTGAGTCACACTTTTGGGAGTGATTTCAGAGCAGATCTCTATGTCAGCACTCATCACTACATTTGAAAATATTCACCTGCTCACTCTCACACAAGACTGGGGCTCCAGGAGGCTAAGGCAGTTGAGATCAGCTCTCGGAGCTCAATAAAATGCTTTTCAAACATTGTTGGGACAGGTGGTGGTAGCTAAGGCTGAGGGGGCAGAACTAACACCTACTGAGCTCAGTTAGGTACTAGCACCGCTGGGTACCCTGCACTCCCTGCATTAAGCCCAGGGTGGAGCCACCTCCTGACAAACTCAGGCCTGGGGAGCGGGAACCTTTCCAACTGAGGGTCCAGCTCTGATGCCCTGGCTACTATGAATGGGAATAGGGTTTGGTGCCAAATGATAATAAAAATAACTCTGAATGCTTATTATATGCCTAGTCCTGTTCTAAGGGCTTTACATGCCTTAACCCTTTTAAGATCCATAACAACTCCCATGAAGTAAGTGCTATTCTTATCACAATTTACAGGTGAGAAAGCTGAAGACACTAGCCTGAGTGCCTTGCTTTAGGCCACCTGCCCTATTTGGTCGAGTTAGTAAGTGGAGGTTTGAACCCAGGTAGATTCTGTGATCTTCACCCCTAAGAGCAGGGCCAGTCCATAGCGATAGCCATGTCTCTGATCAGAAAATGCCCACTATTAACAACAACAACAACAACAAAAACCCTTCAAAGCCCAAAGCTTTTCTGAAAGAAAGCATTCATTGAGACACGTGCTAGCCACAGAAATGGCACGTGCAGTCTGAACCGCCAGCAGCAGGACTAGGTGGGGAAGACAATGCGTCTGCAGTCCTGGGATTGACAGGGGTCTTTTATACAATCAGTTTGGAGAAGAAAGATCTAAGTTGTTTTGAAAGAATTTACATTAGCTATAGATAAGTGGCGTGGGAGAGGTGATGGGGACAGTGCTGAGATAAGAAAGAAGTGTTTTATGCTTCTGGATTGGTTGTGGGCAACACTCTAGAAAGTTCATAAAAAACAGGATGCAGTAGTGTGTGGTGGTCGCTATCCTCTCCAGATAAGAGCTGTAATAACCACCTGGAAGCTGATTCAAAGTTTCAGCATACATTCAGGAATGTGAGCAATCCTGGCTTTGGCCAGTGGCTCTGTGAACTAATTAACCTCCTTTCTCTCCCCCCCCCCCCCCCCCCCCCCCCCCCCCCCCCCCCCCCCTTTCCCCCCCCCCCCCCCCTTTTTTTAAAACATTCCTCCCACCCCCCGCCTCTCATTCTCCGGCCTGCTGCAATTTAATTTAGGACATCTCATAATTTTTCTCTTGTCACCACCTCCCAGGGAACTCACGTTTAGGGATGAGTCTGCAAGATGTGGACTCCCAGGCTGATCACACTGTGATTGGGGCGTGTGAAGCCCTCCCCACCCAAGGAGAGTCCGTGGTGGTTTTGGTGGATGATGCTGGTGAGGCATTCACTGCCTGTGACCTTGTGGGAGCCGGACAAGGGGTTCCCTCAGCGCAGCTTCAGGGAACCCGGTAGTGGTTATGTTCTCGTGTGATTCTGGTTAGTTCAGGGTTTTCTCACCAGGAGGCCAATTAACTGCAATTAAGAGCAGGCGCCCTGCACCAGACAGCCTTGCTCTGATTCTGGTTCCACTACTTGAGGGCGGGGGTCCCGAGGCAGGTTCCCTAATCACACTATGTCTGCCTCCTCATTTGGAAAAGCTGTGTACTATGAATCCACTGTAGCAGTGGTTCTCAATCTTGGCTGCACATTAGAATCACCTGGGAATCTTTTTAAAATCCTGATTTCAGCCCTAACCGGTTTGGCTCAGTGGATAGAGCGTCAGCCTGCGGACTGAAAGGTCCCAGGTTCGATTCCGGTCAAGGGCATGTACCTTGGTTGCGGGCACATCCCCAGTGGGAGATGTGCAGGAGGCAGCTGATCGATGTTTCTCGCTCATCGATGTTTCTAACTCTC
>NW_005356944.1:2005834-2014426 GCF_000412655.1 Myotis brandtii | reverse complement strand
ATATACACACACACACACACACACACACACACACACACGTATGATGTTGGCTAGTTTGCCATTGAATGAGAGGTCAGGAAAGGCAATTGATCAAATAATAGGCCAATAATTTGAAACAAGTAAAGTCCTACCAGTGAAATGAAAAAGAAAAAGAGTCTGAGTTATAAGTACCACCTTTCTGATTTGAAGACCAATTTCTGTTCCATTCAGAAAGTATTTGACAGTCTTTCTGCTGAGAACCCACGCTCAGCATACGTGTGAGTCAGGCAGGTGAATGGCTGCACCTGGGAGAGAGGCAGGACAGAGGGCTGGTCTTGGCCAAGGGAAGCCCATTAGCTGCCTACAGAGGCCAAATGAGCAACGCAATTCCATCTTCCCTTTCCCTTGAGGCCAGATCTAGACTAACAGCTCTCAAATTGTAGCCGGCACCAGAATCACCTGGGAAACTTGTTAAAACACAGATTGCTGGGCCCCACCCTCACAGCTTCTGTTTCAGCAGGTGCGTGTGTTGGGGGGTGGGGGCGATAATTGGCATTTCCAACAAATGCCCAGCTGGAGTGTTTTCATGCAAAGAGGCAATGCTACTGGCCCAGGGCCCCACCTTGAGAATCATTCTCTAGACCAGTGGTTCTCAACCTTGGCTGCACATTAGAATCACCTGGGAATCTTTTTAAAATCCTGATTTCTGGGCCTCATCCTCCGGAAATTCTGTTTCTTTGTTATGGGATGGGACCACAACATTAGTAACAAAGGTACAGAATTTCCAGAGGATGAGGCCCAGAAATCAGGATTTTCAAAAGATTCCCAGGTGATTCTAATGTGCAGCCAAGGTTGAGAACCACTGGTCTATGAAGAAAGTCAAGGTTTCCTGCTGGAAGCCAATGCGGACCTTCAGGGTGGCTGCATGAATCTGCTGCAAGAAGTGCCCTCTGCTTTCGCTGGCACTTGGGGAGCCCTGAAGACAGACTCCAGAAATTGATCATGGGAAAGTGCAATCAGAGGAAACTGACGCGCCAAGCCCGCAAGTCCCTAGGGCAGAGGTTCCCAAACATTCCCGCCTCTTAAGTGTCTCAGTGATGTTTTTTCATGGCCCCTTTGGACTCCCAGTTCCATTGAATAAATAGTTAGGTCCAAACAACATAATAAGTACTCGGTAGTCATTTGAAAAAAATTATACACATAGAAAGATACAAAAATATTTTATTTTATTCTCAATCACAGTCACTAGCTCATGGGGCATGTGTTGGGCACCGACCGACTTCTCAAAACTTGGAACGGAATTGGGCATCACCCCTGCCGTTCCTGTCCCATGTTGACCTTCCCTGTGGTACTTACTTTTTATCATGGCAGCTGCCCAAACCCCAGCTTCACAAAGATATTATCACCCAAAGAAAGATAGTGCCGTCCAAAGTTGAAATTGTGAAGGGAAGCCCGGCCGGTGTGGCTCAGTGGTTGAGTGTTGAACCAGGTCACGGTTCGATTCTGGGTCAGGGCACATGCCTGGTTTCGGGCTCGATCCCCAGTAGGGGGTGTGCAGAAGGCAGCTGATCAGTGATCTCTCTCTCCTTCTCTCTTCCTCTCTCTGAAATCAATAAAAACATATTAAAAAAAGAAAAGAAGAAATTGTGAAGTGCCTGGAGCGGGAGTTGTCTGACAGATGCTCTGTATCCTGTTTCTCTCAAAGGTTTACAATATTTCACAGCGTCCCTGTGGGCTTCCCACCGGGCGTGGGGCCTGACATCAAAGATTCTTGTTAGCCACCAGGGTCCTGAGAGAGGACACTAGGAGGACTGCGAGGAAGGTACGGATTGGTGATGCCTCTGGCCCTCCCCTCCCCTCTTCTCCACTCCATTGCCAGGTTCATCTCATGGAGGCTGGTGACAGGATGGAAACTGAAATCAAAATGAGCCTAGCTGGTTTGGCTCAGTGAATAGAGCGTCGGTCTGGGGACAGAAGGGTCCCGGGTTCGATTTTGGTCAAGGGCATATGCCACTTCAAGGTCCTTAACCTTCAAGGTCCTTAACTTTAATCACATCTGCAAAGTCCCTTTTTCCATGTAAGATAACACATTCATGGGTTCTGGGGATTAGAATGTGGACATATTTGGGGCTGTCGTTCCTCCGACGACACTGAGGGACCAGGAAAACAGTTGCAGGTTGGCGTGCAATCCTGCTAGCCACAGGGAGCAGGTCCCGCGTGGAGCGCCCAGTAGAACAGAAGATAACATCTACTTTTTATTGTTGGCTTGTTTATTAGGGAGAGAAACTGCCGTTTGAAAGTTACTGGCCACTTCGTGCTGCAGTCCAAACCGCTGGGCGAGCTGCCACTGCTGCTGGTTTCACACAACTGCCATGCCTGCCGTGAGGCCAGGCGGCGAAGGGGCCTGTGTTGCCGCGGCTGCCACAACCACTGGGGCGAGGGGCTGAGTCAGGAGGCGTTTCCAGCGTTCGTCTTCATCCTGGAACCATCGAGACCCTGGTGCTGAATTTGTGTCTAGCCATCCCTCTCCGCCGTGGCCATCCTCCCTGAGGGGCCCTTGAGGTTCTTTGCTGCCGTCTGATCTCAATCTGCAGTCACCGGGGCTGTTTAATCACTTTAAACCTTGAAAGGACTGGAGGTCTCAGATGCTCTTCTCCCAGGGGCACCTTGAGCCCAGCCAGTCAGGGTCCTTTGATTGCAAGCAAACGAAAGGGAATCTTTGGGGGGATGTTAGGAGTTGTGAGTAACTGTGGGCTGAAAGTCACACCTGGAAACAAGCAGAAACTGGGGTAGCTTAGGAAGTGGGAGCAGGGTCTCTGGACCTGCGTGATCAGGCCACTGCCAGACGCTAGTCCCCAGCCATTCTCAGAATCTTTGAGCCTTTGCCTAAAATTTACATCCCAAGGAAGAAGGAGTATCCATCTGGCTTTCCGTGGGCCGTGTGCCTGCAATTTTGTCTCTTGAGGAGGAGGGGAAGGCTTCCCAACTACAGACCCACCAGCTGGGTTTAAAGTGGCGGCAACTTTATTTTCTTATACTCGTCCTAGGACATGCTTAGAGAGGAAGCAGGGCTGGGGAGGGAAGAGAAACGTCAATGTGAACATCGGTTGCCCTCCATGCATGCCCTGACTGGGGGGTCGAGCCCAAAAGCTAGGTATGTGCCCTGACCAGGAATCGAACCTACAACCTTTCGGTGCACAGGACAATGTTTAACCACGGAGCCCCGAGCCCCTCCAGCAGGGAGGCAGGCAGCTTTTAAGTGGCAGTTTCTCTCACTAATAAGCAAATAATAAAACAGTAGATTTTGTTTTCTGCCCTAGCAGGTGCTCCCCTGCAGAACTTGCTTACAGAGTGCAGGCTATTTGCCTGGCTCCTGTGTGAGTCCCTTAGGACACTTTGGACACACACAGGGCCCCGTATCCCCATGAGAACAAGGGCTATGGCAGGGCAAGGGGTCAAGTGGAGGCCACTGGAACCCCCTGCCCACTAAAATAATAGTCACATTCGCTCATTTATCCCGAGATTTATTGAGACACTATTATGCGTCAGCAGCTCCACAAGGGCTGTTTCGGGTCTGTAGTTTGTAGTGTCCGGAGGTTACTCATCTGGACTGTTCGAGAAGGTAAATGGGAGCCCAGAGCTCAAAGCAGAGGTCCAGGTTGAAGATAGTTTCCGTTGTGCCCATGGCCGGGGATCCCAGAAACTACCAGCATTGCCACCTTCACCTGGAGAGACCCAGCCCTCCCTGCCCCTTGCTTTCGAGTAGCAAACGGTGCAAGAGGGGCCCCCGACTCCTCACTTCATAAATGTCCTGTTGCTTGAATTTTTGCATGATTATATGTTGGTTTTATAAGGTTTTTTAGAGGTTTGAACTTGCTCTTTATTAATATATTAGCCTTTATACTATTGCAGTCTTTTATAACACATTGTTCCTGTCTTTTAGAACATATTGTGCTTTTGTAACACTTAAATTGAAGCTCCTCTACTGAAAGGAAGTTAGTATTTTTATTTTGGCCAGTTTCATTTTATGAGGTTTTAAAACAGCGGTCAAAGAGAGGAAAAATGCGTCTGACCTGTGGAGTGTGACCTCGGCTTCTGAAAGCTAGCGCACTTCGGCCTCGCTGAGATTCGAGACAGAAATTCCTCCTTGGGGCAGATGTAGTCAGCCTCAGGCCCAGTGACCCTCAGCGTGAGGTGGACGTGGCTCCAGGGTCTTGCATCTGCTGTGCATTATATACACAACAAATCACCCCAAACTTAGTGTGAAACAAGGATTTCTTATTTCTCGCTGCCGTTCTGAATGTCAGCAAGTTGTGTAAGAATCAACATCGTGAGCCCTAACCAGTTTGGCTCAGTGGATAGAGCATCGGCCTGCAGACTGAAGGGTCCCAGGTTCGATTCCGGTCAAGGGCATGTACCTTGGTTGCAGGCACATCCCCAGTGGGGAGTGTGCAGGAGGCAGCTGATCGATGCTTCTACCTCTCTATCCCTCTCCCTTCCTCTCTGTAAAAAATCAATTAAAAAAATTTTTTTTTAAATCAACGTGGTGGTTTGTCTGCTAGTTGCACCTGGGGTGGCTCCTGGGGCCCCGGTCCTCTGTGGCAAGTCCAAACGGCCTCCCTCTCATGTCTGGAAGCTGATGCTGGCTCTTGGCTGGGGGCCTCCGTTCTCCTGTGTGTGGTCTCTGGTCAGGCGGGAGGCGAGGCTGGCCATCTGCACAGCTGGTCTCAGGCGCCAGGGGAGCACAGGTGGAGGCTGTATGGCCGCTGCAGCCCAGCCTGCGGCTGCACAGCCTCACTCCCACCACATTCTGTGGGTCACAGCAAGTCTCAAGCCAGCCCAGATGTAGAGTGGGGAAAGGGATTCCACTGCTGGAGGGAAGGCGCTGCAAAGAATTTGTGGCCCTGCCCGGCTGGTGTGGCTCAAGTGGTTGAGCGTTGACCTATGAACCAGGAGGTCACGGATTCGATTCTCGGTCAGGGCACATGTCGGGGTGCAGGCTCGATCCCCAGTGGAGGGTGTGCCAGAGGCAGCCAATCAATGATTCTGATCATTGATGTTTCTATCTCTCTCTCTCCTTCTCCCTTCCCCTCTGAAATCAATAACAAATAAAAAGAATTTCTGGCCCCATTTAATCTACCACAGAGAGGCCCCCCCCCAAAAAAATGACCAGAGCAGGTCACCCTACCCCCAGTAGGCCCCCTCTGACACACCACCACCGTTCTCCCTCGGAACAGCAACATAAAAGGTTGGCATTCATTTTGCAGAGCACTCTGCAGAGACTGGTCAGTTAGGAAAGGCATTTGGCCCAGTGACTGATTGCGTTGTTGAAGATGCCACTAGTGTGTCTCCTATCCCACATGCCAATCTTACAGTGTGATGTTGACATTGTAAGAGGTGGGGTCTTATGTTCCCTTTCCTTGAAACTACTTGGAACTTCATAACAGCCTTGACCAATAGAAAGGGGCAGAAGTGATGCGTGTGACTTCTGAGGCTCGATCATAAAGGGCAATACAGCCCCCACCCCATTGGTACACCTGTCCTTGGAACTCAGCCACCATGTTATGAGGAAGCTCAGGCAGGTGGAGAGGCCTCTGTGAGTGTTCCAGCCCCCAGCCCGAGAGAGGCCCTCGGCCCTCAGCCAGCATCAACCGCCAGATGTGTGCGTGAAGGAGCCTTACGTTGACCCCAGCCCTGGCTTTCCAGTCTTTCGGCAGAGGCTCTAGACGTCTTGGGGCAGAGATAAGCCATCCCTGTTTGCTTTCTCTGAATTCTTGACCCACAGGAACAAGGAGAGACAATAATGATTATTAATTTTTTTTAAGCCACTACGTTTGGGGGAACATTGTTATGCTCTGCTAGCCTCAGCACTTGGCTAGAATTCTCAAGGTCATCTCCTGATCCAAGATAGCTGCTCGCGTTCCAACTGAATGCAGAATTCTTAGAAATCCCTTGCAACACATTCTGTTTATATTTCATATGCTAAAATTAAGCCACGCTATATGGGCAAGGAAGGCTAGAAATGTTGGCACACATACAGCTGTGCAGGGTGCAAGGGCCCACCTTTTATTTTTTATTTTTAAATATGTTTTTATTGATTTCAGAGAGGAAGGAAGAGGGAGAGAGAGATAGAAACATCCATGGTGAGAGAGAATCATCGATCGGCTGCCTCCTGCAAGTCCCCCAATGGGGATCGTGCCCACAACCCGGGCATGTGCCCTTGACCGGAATCAAACCTGGGACCTTTCAGTTTGCAGGCTGACGCTCTATCCACTGAGCCAAACCAGGTAGGACAAGGGCCCACCTTTTAGCTGGGCTCGCTGCCATCTGAAGGAGAACGGGGTTCTGTGTTTGAGGAGAGGAGAATGGGTAGTGGCTAGGTGGCTGTGGTGGGAGGGCAGGCAATGGAAGAGGGAAATCTTCCCCACGCAGGGGAGCTGAGCCAGTACGTTGACCCCTGCCCTCTCAGCCTCCTTGAATGCTTGGGCGCCATAGAGTTTCCCATCTACATCGCTTCTTTACAAAGAGTTGACTTCCCTCCCAAAGAAGTGAGGCAGTGAGCCAATGCACAGGGCACGCTCTGGTCTCTAACCCCACCCTTTCCACGTGGCCAGTGGGCAGCCAGACTTTTGCCTAAAATCCGAACATGCAGCCCTGACCTTATCACTTCCCTGGTCAGCCATCTTCATGGCTCCAGGTTGTCCCAGGTTAAGCACAAATTTCGGGATTTGGTATCGAAGGCCTCAGCCAACTCTTCCACTGTCCTTTGCTTTTACCTCCTCATCTCGCCTCGCCTCAGAGCCTGCACCCAGGCCTTTATGCAGGCGCGTCCCACTGCCCAGGACACCCTCTGCCCTGCCTGTGCCTGGAGAAGCCCTCCCATTCTCGGCACCCTTCCAGGGCCACCACGAGCCCTTACAGGGCCTTTGCATGAGTTAGAAAAAGGTTCCCTTATCCGGGGGGATGCAGCGCCATGCCAGGGCTGGAGGAGTGGCCCACAGGCTGGATTCCACCCACACGTGCCCCTCAGCCTGGCACCCTGGCAGCGTAAACACCCCGCACAGCTGTCTGTGTGAAGATGCCACTTCCAGGGACCACGCCAGCCCCACCAGTGGGCGAGGCTCTTCCTTAGCCCCGTTCTGTCTTCAGTTCCCGAGCCCTGCTTTGGGGCTGGCTGCTTTCTGCTTTGTGTTCTCCAACCAGCTCAGTGCCCACTCCCCCAGGGCACTGAGCTCGAGCCACAGACCATAGCTCTTTCTCCCCACTCCGGGGGCCAGTCACCACTCCCTTGGTCCTTAGCACGCCCAGCAGCAGAATGGAAAGCCCCGCTGGACTGCAAGAGGGACCACTTGGACCACGCCTTAGGAGTGACCCAGATACCAGTGCACTGAGTCAGCTGCTCAGAGCCACTCAAACCTGAGTCTCAGAGGCCCCGGGCTGGGCGGGGAGGTTCCCTCTCAGCTTACCCTGCTCCTGGGATCACTGGAGCTCAACCCTGCATCCCCTCCCAGAGCCCAGGCTGGCCCAGGGCCCCGGGAGTGGTGGCCTTGGACCCACTGCTCAGGAATGCACATGAGACCTTCCATTTTATACCTTTTATTTTATCTGCATCTTCGCTGTCTCCTCCCTCCCCCACCAGCCCCTGAGAGGGGGTGGAAGCCCCAGTTGGAAGGGAAGGGACTGCTCTTTCCTCCCTGGGAGAGGGGTGTCCCCTGGGCCAGGCCCTACTGATCAGGGAAGCAGAGGCCTCCATGGCAGAGCAAGGGCATCGTCCAGGAGGCTGTGTCAGGCTGAGGCCCCTCGGATGCCCTGTGGCCCTGGGCCCTGTGGATCACCAGGAAAATGAAGAGCAGAGAAGCCCAGAGGGTGTGTGCATGGCTGACAGAGGCAGACCTGGATGAGGGGGTGAGGGGAGGGGGTGGAGAGCAGGGACCAGGGAATGTGGTTCAAGGCCCTGAGAAGAAGCCTTGGGTTATAGGGTTGCTGGATGTGGGGTGAGTACCCCAGGGAAACTGGGGGGTAGGGAGGGGCAAGGCTGTGCTCTAAGAACCAGGCTCCCGGGAGAGGGGCTGTGCTGCAGGGTCTGATCAGGGACTGGCCCCAAGAGGCCAGAGGGCGGGAGGGCGGCTGTCAGGGGTGGAGGATGGGGACCTTGGGTGGCTGTAGGGCCAAGGCCGTGGTGCTATTGTAACCAGCTCTTCAGCTTCATGGATGTCAGCCCAGCTGGGCATGGCCCCAAACCACCAATGTGTGCTCTGGGTGGCTCTAGGGCTCCCAGTGTGGCCGCAGCCACGCAGGGAGGACCCGCAGGAGGCCCTGTGCTGCAGGCCACAGCTGTCCCCAGGACGCCTCCATTTCAGCTTTCTGGAAACTTCCTCCCCTGCCCAGACAGAACGACTCCCAAGACAGATCGTCTGCCATCGCCGGGGGTGGGACGCGGTGGTGGCGGGCAGGAGCCATGCTGGGACAGTTCGTAGACTCAGCCTCGGTGGAGCCCGCAAAGGCCCCGGGGTCACTGCGTTTTGGTCTGTTTGGGAGTCACTCAGGCCTGGAGGCCCTCGGCGGGGCGGGGGCGGGGCCGCTTCGGGGCCCAGGGGTCTCAGAAGGCCCCCT
>NW_005356944.1:2002138-2004533 GCF_000412655.1 Myotis brandtii | reverse complement strand
ACCAGCCGCGGCACCGTAGCCAGGCGACACCAGGCCACCACGGCGCCACAGGAGTGGATGAGCAGCGTGAGGAGCAGGCACTTCCAGTGGGACTCGCGGCACAGGGAGCTTCCCAGGGACTGTTTCAGGGGCCGCTGCTGCAGGGCGGGCAGAGAGGGAGGCCAGGTCAGGGCGGCTGTCACTGGCGCCTGCCACTCCACGCAGGCGCAGTGGAGGGGGTGGTGCTGTGCTCCCCACTCTACAGATGAGGAAACCGAGGCTCTGAGAGGTTGAATAACAAACTCCAGGCCTCTCACCCTTCTAGCTAACTCACAGTAGGGCTGCAGGACTCAAACCCAGGCCTATCTGCGCTGGGCGGGGTCAGTTCTCAGTCAGGGGCATCTAGGACAAAACGACCCATCTCTGCCAAGAGAAGGAAGCACCCTCTAACTGGCCATTGAGAAAAGTGAGTTCTGGTCCCGGCTCTGCCCCAAACTTGCGGTGTGGTCACATCCCTGCCCTCTCTGGGCCTCAGTTCCCAGACCTGGTGGTGTGGGAGGCCAGGGTGGCAGGGGCCCTCTGGGCAAAGAGCGTGGGCTTTGGAGCCGACTGCCCAGGACCCCGTGCTGGCTCCACCACTCACTGTATGACTTGGGCAGGTCCCTCATGCTCTCTGCACCTCAATTTCCTCATCTGTGCACTGGGGTTGTTGAGAGGATTCAATGAGATCGTACGTGTGAAGAGCTCAGCACAGGGTCTGGCCGTGGGGATGAATATTATGACTGTCACCCTGAGACTCCCTCCCGTCCTTTGGTTCCACTAGGGACAGCAGGAGACTTGGGCCAGGTTTTTAAGGAAACCGGAAAGAGGAAGAGCTGGGAACGGGGAGGTGTGAGTCTGGGGGGAGCAGATGGAGTGCCGGCCTCCACTCCCCATCTGTGCTGAAGGAGGGGGTGGGACACAGTTGCTGGGCTGCAGGGGCCACTCCCCGGCCCAGAAGGTTTGGCCCACCCTTCCTGGCAGGGCCGCCAGCCTGTCATTCACCTCATCCCCAAGGTGCCTATGGAGAGAGAAATGGGAGGCCGTCGGGAGAGGAGGGGGAAAGGGGAAAGGGGAGAGGTGGTCTGGTGGAAACAGCAGAGGTGGGGTTAATGGGCCACCTCTCCCACTCCAACCCAGCAGGCCTTGAGAGGCCCAAGGGGAAAGGAACCACTCCCATCCCAGCCCAGGGCCTGCCCTCCCCCTGCATCAGCCCCCACCGGTGCACACCACCACCCTGACCCACAGGGCCAGCGGTGCACACACCCACTCATGCGCACATCCCACCCCACACATTCATCCCAGACCCACCCACCGCAGGTGTGTATGCTGCCTGTTCATCCAAGACACACCAGATCCTCACCTGTGCCCAGGGCACCACCCCTACCCCCACACCACAACATGGTGTACAGACACACATACACCACAGGACACACGCATGCATATACATGTTACACATTCACTGCAGTCCAGGAACACACCAGGCCCTCACGTGGCCACAGTACATTCTCCACCCCCACCCCCTTCTGCAATCTGACACCCACACCCACAGACTGACTCTACAGGAGAGATTCTCACAAAAAGACACTCACATGCACTCACACATGACCACTTTACCCAAGCCTAGCGGCCCATCACACCCCACCTGACTTTAGGGTCCCTAGGTCCCACCCAAGGTGTGGGGCGTATGGACCAGCGCTCACACACCGACAAGCACACTGCATTCACCCACACACACATAGACCCGCTCACCACTTGTCACCCCACACCCCGCCCTGGGCCCCACGCCCCTGCAGGTCCTCTTCCCAGCTCGGGCTGAAGAGGAGCCATCCTGGGGGTCCCAGCCAGCAGGATAGGCCTAGGCCCTCACAGCGGGGTGAGGCAGCAGGGGTACCAGAGGCCTCCTCCCTACCTTTTTCCCTACATCCCCCCCCCCTGCCCCCAAGTCCCTGCTACTGCTGCTGCATTGCAGGCTCTGCCTGGCACCTCGTGAGCCGCCAGGACGGGCTGGGGGCCTGACCCCTGGGCCCTGGGGGTGAGGGCAGCGCTGCGGAATGGGGACCTGAGGGACCAGGTGCTGACGTCACAGGAGGGGGAAGCTGGAACAGGGGACGAGGGGGCGGGAATCGCCCCCCACATCCCTTCCCAGATGCCCCACCCCTGCACCCACGCGGGTCCCTAGGCTCCGACCCCTCGCAGGGTGCAGGCTACCCCAATGACGTCATTGTCCGCAGGGGCTCAGGACTTCCCACCTCAGCCCCTGTCCCGGGATCCGCCCCTTCCCTTGCCCCCCTTTCCCCGCTCCGACCCGGCTCCGGCTCCCCACCACTCAGAGCCCATACCTCCTCCCGCAGCGGCTCGCCGTCCGTGATGAGTG
>NW_005356944.1:1989392-2001842 GCF_000412655.1 Myotis brandtii | reverse complement strand
GCGGGTGCTGCCCCAGCCCCCAAGAAGCCCAGGCTGGGTGGACCGACGCCTGGGTCCCCCTCCTGCCGCGCTGGCGCTGGTGATCCTGGGCGAGTCTTTGCTCTCCGGGCCGAGTTTCTCCTGCTCCCCGACCCCCGCTGTGAAATGAGGAAGGAGAATTGCGAAGGTGGGTGTCTACTTCTGAGGAGCAGGCGCAGGCCTAAGTCCACCCAGACCCCAGCCGGGAAGCCTCGCTAGTAGGAGGGAGGCAGTTACAGCCGAGACAGATGTAGCGCCTGATGAGCTGGACAGAGGCTCTGGGTTCCACTCCGCGCTGGCTGACTCAGGACGCTCGGCTGTGTGACCTTGGGTGGGCGCTCTCCATCCGCAGCCTCACTTTCCCCACCGGAGCGATGCAGATGGAAGGGCGCTAGATTCCATCAAAGCACAAACATCCACCACACGGTTCAGGGGGTGGCCCCTGTGCTGCGTGGGAGGACTCCTCCCAGGTCCCTGTCGCTCCAGCGCTGCTCCCTGATCCTCAGGGGCCTCAGACCTTCACGCCTGTCCCTGGATCTGGGCCAAGCCCCCAAGCTAGACAGTCGGTGGGTGGGACATAGGGAGCTGCAATGCACACCCCCCCCCCGGCAAAGGGCAATTCAAAGGCCATTCGGTTCAACACCCCTGCCCGTTTAAAGTTGAGGTCACTGAAATGGTAGAGAGAAGGAAGGACTGACCCTGGGTTCTATCCATTCATTATTTATTTATTGACACCGATGTTTATTGGGTGTCTTCTATATGCAAATACTGTGCTTGGCACAGTGAAGACAAGGGCAGGAGTGGAGAAGACACCAGCCCTGTCCTCATGGAAGGTACATGCAGGGCAAACTGGTGCAGCCAAAGGGAACCTAGAACTTGACCTTCAGTCCCCACCCCAAGCCAGGTTAGGCCTCTCTTCCCTTTGTCTCTCTGAGAGACACAAGTAGAACTGACCTTAAAGGATAGTTAGGCTTTGGACAAGTGGATATGAGGGAGAAGGGCATCCCAGGTGGAGGCGACTTTTGGGCAAAGGCACTGAGATTGGACCACGTGGTCCGGAAAGTCACCTGGTGTAACTGGACACTGGGAAGCTAACTGGAGGGAAGTCACGGAGGACCCGATCTTGCTCTCTAGAAAGTGGTGCCTGAGGACTGTCTCGGGGGAGGCTGAGTGCTCAGAAACTGGGTGGGGAGAAAGGAGGGCCGGGGATCACGAGTGAGGCTTGCGGGGTGGGGGGTCTCACTTAGAGATGACCGCAGGGCCAACAATGACTCAGGTGTTTCAACAGCAGCACATCTCCATCCCCAAACAGGCTGTACCACAGAACGGGCCTGGTCAGGATCCTGTCCCAACTATACCATCCAATCTCGGGACCTCAGTTTTTCAATCTGTGTAATGGTGTTGGTGTGGATCAAGAGCCCAGGACCTTCCAGCAGCAGGCCCCCGGCCGGCGGGGTCTGCAGGATGGCATCAGTGGCAGTAGACCATTTCAGCACCCGACGACGGACAGCACCCGCGCAGAAAAAGGGGTGGGAGGCTGGAGGAGGAGTCAGCATCTCCGGCTCGCTGGGCTGTGCTGTCACTGCCCGGTCCGGCCTCCTACCAACACCTCCCAGGCCGCCCGGGCTCCACGCCAGGACTCTGGGGGTGTGGGGGACGGGGGAGGAAAGCGAGTATGAGAGCGAGGGGCAAAAGGCCAGAGGGCGGGGCTTGGCCAGAGCCCCATCGCCCTTCCCTCCTGGAGTAGGTGCGGCGAGTGGAACTCCGTCCCCGGACCCCGGCCGCAGCCGGTCTACCCCGGGTGTCCGCCAGGTGTAGTCGTGGCAAGACTAGCATCAAGTGCCCACTGCGCAAGCGCGGAAGTAACTCTCAACACCCTTCTACAGCAACTTGCCTATTGGCTGCTCCGGCCGAACCAGCAAATCCACTATCCAATCCGAGAGCACCTCGAATTGCTCCGCTTTCCGCCCCTCCCGGAAGTCGACCGCTGCCGAATCCGCTTCGGCGACGGATTGGCAGCAGCCAATTGGGAGAGGGGAGGGACGGGCCGCCGCCGCCGAAGGGCCAATGGCAGGTGGCTCACGATGACGCTGCCGACATGGCGGCTGCGGTCGCACAGCCCGGGGACGTGTCGGGCTGCTCTGTAACTCCGGTCGGGGCTCCGGGAGCGGAGCAGCTGCCTCATTAGTATTCGTGCCCACGAGGCAGCGCAGCGGCCTCCGGGAGAGGAGGGTCGGCGGCACGGCCCTCTCACCCCGAGGGAAGGGGGCGGCCTGACCGCTGCCCGGGGTGGCGGGTGTCATTAGGGTTCCTGCCCAGCTCCACTCGACAACGCGTCCTGGACTTCGCCCTCTCGGCCGATCTTGCGATGGGGCAGTGACGGCACAGCTGGGATCCCCGTGCCGGACCCGGGCACGAACGGGGCCGCCTCCGGAACTGCCTTTCCCTGTCACGACCCTGCTGGGTCCCCGACCATTGCCCAGGGTCTTCGGGTGCCCAGCCGTCGCCTTTCCCACCTTTTTCATTTGGAGATGCCCTTGCCATTGTCTTCTCCGCCTAGCAAGCTTCTCACTGTCCAAGGCTGTTCGGAGATCACTTCCCTGGAGAAGGCCCCCGGGAACCCCGAGGTGGGCAGCCGCGTCCAGGCACTGCCCCAGCTCGTTCTTTGCCTACATTTAGCGCCTCTGAGAAGAACCCCTGGGGAAGGGATGGCGGTTTGGGCTCATGCTGGGTATTCCTGACACCTCCTCTGCTACCTACAAACCCACAGGCTCCAAGCACCGGACCCGGGCAGCTCCGGACCCCCCTCCCCTCTTCGATGACACAAGCGGTGGTTACTCCATCCAGCCAGGGGGATACCCAGCCCCAGGAGCCGACGTGGCCTTCAATGTCAACCACTTGCTTGGGGACCCAGTGGCCAACGTGGCTATGGCCTATGGCAGCTCCATCGCATCCCATGGGAAGGACATTGTGCACAAGGAGGTGTGGTGCTCCCCCAGGGCAAGGGTGGCAGGATCTCTGGCCAAGGCTGGGGCATCACGGAATCCCGCCTGACCCTCCCAGCACCCCTCGGGGAAGTGGCAGGATCTCTGGCCAAGGCTGGGGCATCACGGAATTCCGCCTGACCCTCCCAGCACACGGAAGAGCATCCCGAGGTCCGGGTGCCCTGTGCCCACAGCCTCCTCTCTCTTCCCTCCCAGCTGCACCGCTTTGTGTCTGTCAACAAACTCAAGTACTTTTTCGCTGTGGACACAGCCTATGTGGCCAAGAAGCTAGGGCTCCTGGTCTTCCCCTACACACACCAGGTGAGCTGGCAGGCCCCCTTGCCTCCCGCATCCTGCTCCGGAGTCTGGCCCCCACACCTCAACCCCTTCTTTCCTCTCTTGTCTTTTCCCCTCGACTGGGCTGCCGCTGCCATTGCCAGAATTGGGAAGTGCAGTACAGTCGTGATGTCCCTCTGCCCCCGCGACAAGACCTCAACGCCCCTGACCTCTATATTCCCAGTGAGTCTTGACCTGGGCGGGGGGATGTGAGGGGACTTGTGTCTTGCGGCACCAACGAGGAGAGAGTCATGTGTTGATTCTGCGTCTGCTCTTGGGGCTTTTGTGTGTGGCAGTCACGCAATACCAGGTAGACAGCCGGGTGGCCAGGAAGGAGCTTCCGGGGTATGCCTTCAGCGACCTCAGGGCACACCCCTGTGACACCTTCCTGCCTCCTGACTCGGACTGTGTGCCTCCCCAGCCTGGAGCCTTGGATTTAGACCTCCTCCTGGCTACTCTCACTCTCCTGTAAAACGAAAGTAACAACGGTGCCCACCGCCAAGGCTTGTGGTGGAGGCTCGGTGAGGTGGTGAGCACTCAGCACAGCCCCTGGCCCGCAGGAAGCATACAGCAACTAGTAGCTGTTATCATTATTACTGTCCCCAAGGCCTGCCCAAAAGTCCCCTCCCTTCTCAGTTCCCAAACTTCCCGTCCACATGGCACAGGTCAGGCTGCCCACACTTGGCTGTGGCTGGCAGACCCTACATCTGACTCCTCTGTTCTGTGAGTGCCCCGCCAGCCAGCCCGCCAGCCCAGGGCCCGAGGAGGGACATGGGTTCTTCTTCCGTCCTTCATTCCATTTCCCTCTCCGGACCACCGAGTAAGGCGGGAACTCCACTCTCATGTTACATGGAGAAGCCAAGCTCAGAGACTTGAGTATCTTGCAGGTGGTAGAGCTGGTTTCCTGACCCCAAACACTGCCCTCTGGTGGACACATCAGTTCTGGTGCTTCAGGCGGGCAGAGGACAGGACCCATGAGTTACTAGTAAAGCTGTGAAAGCCCGGCTCCCACTGGCTCTGCGCTTTTGTGAAAACAGTTAAACGTGGAGCTCTACCTGGGCAGGGTGGCCAGAGCTGTAGCTGGCACCAATGTCCAGACTTAGAACTGGCTGCAGTGAGGTCATCCCCATGGCCTGGACCCAGGGACAGCCTGGTTAGTCCATCCAACCTGCACTTTGGTCCTATAGTTTCTCCTGAGATCAGTTTGACCCCTGCCTGTGGGTCAAGGATGAGCAATAGCCTTGACCAGTGATGTTTCTGAGACCCAGCAGGAAACTTTGGTGAGTTTCCTAGCACAGGGACAGAGAGGCAGGTGGCTTGGTGGTCCTGAGAAAAGGATCAGGTGGCATTTACACGGGGGGAATGGGCTGAGCTGGGAAAGGCGTCCCAGGCAGGGTACCGGGGGGCTGAGTGTGAAAGTTGTCAAGGTGGGGTGTGCAGGGAAGGAGGTATGAGGGGGAGGTAGGGGTGTCAGTGGCCTCAAATGCCTCGCTGGGGAGGGCTCTGGTTGAGGAAACCAGGCTGATGGCATCTCTCTGGCTCTTGGCAGCAATGGCCTTCATCACCTATGTACTGCTGGCTGGGATGGCACTGGGCATCCAGAAAAGGTCAGTGCCAACCCCCTCCCCATTCCTGCTCTTCTCCACAGCAGCCTAGGGGATCTGTGCCAGGTCCCAAGCCCACTCCCAGCCCCCAGTCTCACACCTGCCCCCCGCCCCTCTGGCCACAGGTTCTCCCCAGAGGTGCTGGGCCTGTGCGCAAGCACAGCTCTGGTGTGGGTCGTGCTGGAGGTGCTGGCCCTGCTCCTGGGCGTCTACCTGGCCACCGTTCGCAGTGACCTGAGCACCTTCCACCTGTTGGCCTACAGCGGCTACAAATATGTCGGGTGAGCACCTGGGAGCCCAGTGGGAGGCTGGCCTTGGGGAGGGCTCTGTGGCCCTGGGTTCTTGGCCTGCACAGCCATAGCCTGAACAGTGACCCTGGACGTGCCCCTGCCCCTCTCCGCCTCTGTCTCTATTAGAGAGACTGTTTCCAGCAGTCGCTTCAGGAACGTGTAGTGTTGTCAGGTGGGGAATGTACAGTCAGTCACCATGGGAGCACAGGGGAGAAGGGGCTGGAGCTGGGGCAGTGAGGGAGGTCTCAGATCCAGGTCCTGGGCTGAGTCCTGGGCCTTCAGGATTCATTCTGAGTCTAGGTCCCTGTGGGGACAGACGGGGGGTAAAAAGTCCTGGGTGGTGGTGGGTGGGGTCTACGTTGGGCTCTGGGCCCTGGCTGGTGGGGCCAGTCTCAGGCCTGGACCCTTGTGGGGGTCTCCAGCCTGCTCCCCACCCTGGCCTTGCAGGATGATCCTCAGTGTGCTCACGGGGCTGCTCTTTGGCAGCGATGGCTACTACGTGGCGCTGGCCTGGACGTCGTCTGCACTCATGTACTTCATCGTGAGTCTGGGCTGCCCCCTGCCCCGTCTTCCCCAGGTTGGAGCTGGGGATGAGCCCTCCTCCGCCCCAGTCAGCTGCAGCTCTCCTTTCTAACAGGTGCGCTCTTTGCGAACAGCAGCCCTGGGCCCCGACAGTATGGGGGCCCCGGCCCCTCGGCAGCGTCTCCAGCTCTACCTGACTCTGGGAGCTGCAGCCTTCCAGCCCCTCATCATATACTGGCTGACCTTCCACCTGGTCCGGTGACCCCTGGCCCCCACTGGCATTGATTTTTCCATACAGTAAAGATTTGATTTCCTTGATTTTGTTTGACCCTTGTTTCCAGGGCCTGAGGGGGGTGGGGGGTGCTGGCACCTTTGCAGTGTCCAGGGGAACAGGTTTGGGACTGTCTAGACCAGTGGTTCTCAACCTTGGCTGCACATTAGAATCACCTGGGAATCTTTTGAAAATCCTGATTTCTGGGCCTCATCCGGCCACAACATTAGTAACAAAGAAACAGAATTTCCGGAGGATGAGGCCCAGAAATCAGGATTTTCAAAAGATTCCCAGGTGATTCTAATGTGCAGCCAAGGTTGAGAACCACTGGTCTAGAAGAAGGGGGACCCCAGGGAGGGCTTCCTGGGTTAGTGACCTTGATACTTCCTTGTAAGGCAAGTGGAAGGGTTTCATTAGGAGCAGCTGTTTATGTCTGGGAACATGATGATGGAAGGGGACAGCTGCCAGGGAGACCTCGAAGGCCTCTGGTCCATCTGAGGGGGTCCCCAGAGGGGTCTGTGGGCTGGTGCACAAGCCTAGCTATGCTGAGGGTGTAGCTCATGGATGTTCCTTCTATAGTCCCTTTGCCCCATCTCTTGGAGCCTTTCAGGAGCAGAACTGGGGCCCAGGTGTTTGCAGTAGTTTATTCATATTTTGTCACAAATGGCCGGGGAGGGGGTGCCGGACTCCTCCAGGCAACATAGAAAATAGGTCCAAGAGACAGGTGGGCTGGGTTGGGGCAAATGGGGACAGGAAGGAGTCTGAAGAGAGAGCCTGGGGAAGGGGAGAGGGCAGGCTAGGAGTGGGACTGCCCCCCTGCTGAGCCTGCTCATTCTGGGTGTGGGTACCCCCCCACCTGCAGGGGGAGCCTCAGGGTGGGGTTGAGGGGGGTGGCCCAGAACTTCCAGGGTCAAGCCCTGCCCCTTGGCAGGGCCCCAAGTCCTTCCCAAAATTGGACAAGGCCGGAGGTTCCGCCCCTTCCAGGACTGACCGCCATGCCCACAGGCTGGCAGAGGAGCTCCTGCCCCTATTTAGAGCTCTGCCCAGCCCTAGTCCAAGGGGAGTGGGCTCTGAAGGCGGGAGGTCCCCGCAGCAGCAGTTTGGGGGGTGGAGAGGAGGCTGGGGGCACCAGTGCCCCTTCCCTCCTCAGGGCTGAGGCCACTGCGGCCGAGGAGCAGGGCTGGGGGTGCACAGGCGTCCGGTCCGTTCTGGGCTTGCTCCCTGGCCGGCTTCCCCCTTAGAAACTCACCAGCGTATAAACCATACTGTGGGGAGATGAGGCAGTAAGCGGAGACCTGAGCAGGCCCAGCTGCTGGCTGCCCACCCTGCCACACCCTGGCTTGCTCTCAGTCCTCCAGGGCAAAGGGCAGGAACTAGGAGCCCAACCACTCCTGGGGTTGAAGGCATGGTGCCTATAGCACCCCTTCCCTGACTTCTGTGGGCAGGGCCTCACCTGTACAGATAATAGAAGAAGGAGAGCAGGTAGAAGGCGAGTTTGCACCAGGACTCCTTCTGGCAGTAGTTGAGGATGTCGGCATTCATGATGGAGACTGCATCGTACATGACCTCAGAGCCATCCGCAGGGCGGTGGAAGTACCTGGGCGAGGGAGGGCCCTGAGTGCCCACCATCCAGGCTCCCGCCCCCGTCTGCCTGGCGCCCCCATCGCACCCTCCCCGGGGCAGCTGCTTCCCTCACCTCCAGAGGTGGTAGAAGAGGAGGGGGATGTTGAGGCCCAGGGTCACCCACTCCGCTGCACACAGAAACATCAGACAGAAGAGGCCGTGGATGGAGTACTCTGGGACCACCAGCTGGGGAGTGAAGGGGAGAGGTCAGTGGCCTGGTGCCAGGACAAACCCGAGCTTCAAGGGCATGGAGGGGAGCTGGGATTTGGGAACTGCCCACCCACCATGATCTCTGGGAACTAGAAGGGCCGCTAGCCTCCCATTCCCTCCCCGGTGGCGGAGCAGATCAGACAGGCTCCAGAGGAGGAAGGTCACAGAAGGGGCTGAGCTGGGCTAGGAGCCTCCTGCCTCCAGCCCTGACACTGACCTTCCTCAGGAGGCAGCAGATGCGTTCGATGTTTTTTAAACGCTCGCGCTGTAGGGGAGGAAAAAGCCGTGATGGGGACAGGGATGGTGGAGGAGCAGGTATTGGAGGAGCCCGCCACCCTCCCGGGCTCCCGCACCGCCCTGCATGTGGCCGCCAGGGGGCACCAGAGCAGTCTCGGCAGGAAAGCAGCCACACCATCCCCATGGCAACCGTCACCATGGAGGGACTTTCACCCGCATCACCACGGCAACGGCCCAGAGCTTGGCAACCGCTGCCCCACCAGGAGGAACCCGAGCCCTGAGCCCGCGCCAGGTGTTTTCACCTGGGGTGGGGACAGACAGAAGAAGGGGCAAAGCCACAGGTCCTCCTCCCTCCGCACATACACACCCGTCTTCCCATCCCCCACCCCACTTAGCCCACAACAGATGGAAAGACAGACGGACGGACACACCTCGGCACAGCACATGTATCACTTACTGCCCGCGCTGGGTTCCCCTGGTCGATGGGGTTCTTAAAGTCGGTCCGCAGCTCATCAAAGGCTATGATCTGGGGGAGGGGGTGTGCCTGTCAGGGTTGGAGCAGCAGGTATGGCCCCCCACCCGTCCTTCTGTGGGACAGTAACTCATACATGGGGGCCAGACCAGATGGAGAAACAGGCTCAGGGAAGGGCAGGGTCTGGCCCAAGGTCACACGAGTCTGGAATGGAGCCCTAGTGATGCCAATACAGGCCATGTCCATGATGCTTCCATCCAAAACACCCTGAGGTGGTGTCTTCTCTGCCGAGCCCTGTGCCAAGCACTGGGGCCCCCGAGGCCTGCGACACCGCTCCTGCCCTGGTGGAGCCCCAGGCCTGGGAGAACTGTGACTGCATTCCAGGGTGATCGGGCTGCAGGGCACAGGGAGAACCTGAAGTGGGTGCCTGACCCAGTGTGGGGGTGATGCAGGGTTCCGGCTGGACTCCGGTGTTTGTCTGGTGAACAAATGGGGTGGGGGGGGGCAGTCAGAGCAGCAGGAACTGCAGGTTCAAAGGCAAAGGGCTGATAGAATATTCTGGAAGTTGCAGATTCCATGGGGCTAGAATGAAAGTGTGAGGTGAGTGGGAAGAAGAAACTGGGGAAAGATGGGCTGGAGAGGTCAGCCGTCAGCCATGGGTGCTCTGTGAGGCTGGACCAGATGTTTGGACTTGAACAAACAAGTAATGGGAGCCATTTGAGGGGTATAATGCAGCAGAGGCGGGGAGCCAAGTTGATGACGTAGAATTGATGGAGCAGGAGTTACAAACTGGCTAACAGTTTCAGCCAAGATGTACATGATGCTTACTCTAGGCCAGCCGGCTTTATGTTTGTGAACTCATTAATGCTTGCAACAACCCGATGATGTAGCTATTATTTCCATTTTGCAAACGAGGAAACAGAGATGTGACCAGTGGTTCTCAACCTTCCTAATGCCATGACCCTTTAATACAGTTCCTCATGTTGTGGTGACCCCCAACCATAAAATTATTTTCGATGCTACTTCATAACTGTAATGTTGCTACTGTTATGAATCATAATGTAAATATCTGATATGCAGGATATATTTTCAGGGGTCGCGACCCACAGGTTGAGAACCGCTGGACTAGTCCAAGACCACACAGCTAGTTAGTGGCAAGCCAGGATTCTAATTCAGACTCTAGAGTAAAATCCTTAACCACCTTATCATACTCAGAACAGACCAATGAGGGGACTGTTAAAAGAGTGTTTGGTGCTGATGGTGACCTGAGTGAAGGGAGTGCAGTGGGATGTAGAGGTGTGGATGGATCCCAGAGCTCTTTAAAAGCCAGACTCCAGAGAGCGTGAATAGCATCAGAGCAGAGGCAGAGGAGCCCAAGGTGCCTTTGTGTGTTAGGGCACCTGGTGGGGCAGTATCCTCACTGGGATGGGAAACTTGGGGGGGGGCAGGTGTTTGAGGGGATGATGGGACAGACCTTGGGAGAACTGGCATGGGAGAAGCCTTCTGGGGTTACCCCCCGCCCCAGCAGCAGCCCTAAGATGAGACAGCAGGCCCACCACGCCCTAGCAGCCCAGACCCCAGACGGCTGGGAGGGAGAGAACATGGGCTTCCTGTTCTCCATCTGGAGCAGCACCCCCAACTCCCTATTGACTCTGGGCAGCCACCTGCCTGCCAGGCACAGCAACAGGGTCCAGCAGGGAGTGGAGGGGTGCTGTCTGCCTGCCCCAGAGTGGGTACCATCAGCAGGAGGCGGGTGTCTCGCCTCCTACCCCCCAGACTGCCTGGCGCTGACTCAGTCCCCTGGAACAAACAATCCCCCACGGTGACAGCTGACACGCGTCACTCACCATCAGGGTTGCCTAGCGACCAAGTGGGCTTGGGCTCAGGCTGTGGGGTGGGATCTGGGGTCCTGCCCTGAAAGGTTCTAATTCTTACCAATTTGGATGTAGGACCACAACTCTTGTCCCCACCGCACCCCCTGAGCAGGCCCTGCTCTGGGCACTGTAATGTACACACCACAAGCCCATTTTACCGACGAAGAAACAAACTCAGAATGAGGGATCTTTACTAAGATCACCCAGCAAGATAGTTGAGCCAACACAGTGCCTGACATGTAGTAGGTGCTCAATAAATATTTGTTGAGAAAGCTTGGGCCTTTCTCCCAGCTTGGGAACCCCACAAGGGCAAAGCCTGAGTCTTATTCATCCTTGACTTTCCCAAAGCCACCCAGAGCTGATTCTCAGGAAGCATGGACACACGTTAGTTGGATGGATGACTTCTCTGAGGACCCCCTAAGGACAGGGACTAAGGGGTGACCCCCCATAGGGACTGTGGGAGGCCTCTGGGTAGGGAGGGGCCCCGAAAGGGGCTTCTTGAATTCAAGGAGCCTTTCTCCCAGGAGCTGGTTAGCTCTGAGTTCCCAGTCTCAATTCCTTCCAGTCCTCAGGAACCAGCCCTCCTGCTCCTACCCCATAGCACTGTCCAAGGCCCAGATGAAATAGGGGACTCAGAGAGATCAAGATGGACCCCGGGGGGATGGAGAGAGGGGAAGAGAACAGAGAAAGGGGGAGGGAAAGGAAAAAGCAACTGAAAGGCCCAGAGAGAAAGACAAAGCCAGGGAGAGAGAGGGCTAGAGATGGGGTGTGTGTGTGTGTGTGTGTGTGTGTGAAGGTGCCTAAGGGAGCTCACTCCTTACACAGGAGAGAGAGTTTGAGTCCACAGAGTCCTGATACAAAGGAGACAGGCAGTGGGGGCAGCAGGGGATGGTGAAGGGAGACTGGTCAAGAGCTGGGGAGGACCAAGGGGCAGGCAGGCAGCAAATCCCAGGGAAAGGAAGTGGGGAGACCAGGAAAAAGGCAGGTGAGACAATGCGGAAGAAGTGAGAAGGAAGGGGGGACAGGGAAGGGCTTGAGGGGGGTAAGGGTGACCCCCCAGAGGAAAAAAGATCAGGGAGTGTGTCCTGGAAGTGCCAGCTGAGCTGAGTGGGCCAGGGCCGAGATAGGTTGGCTGTGTGATGAGGGCTGAGGAGGGACAGAGGAGGAGGGAAGGCAGCAAGGGGTGGGGGGAGCGCTAAAGGCCCCGAACAATGAGCTGAAAGGCTGGTTGATGGTTCTGTGGTGAGAGAAAGGGAGCCAGGGAGGGGCACCACCACGAGGGCCCAGAGAGAGAACAGGGGAAAGGGAACCTCTCTAAGGCAAGGTGATCAGGATAAAGAAATGAGAAATGGAGATTCTCAAGGGCCAGGTGTGAGGCCAGGCCACAGTGAGAGACAAACCAGAGGGAACAGCAGACAAAGAGGAACGCGTGACAGGAGGGGTAGGGAAACCCAAGGTGAGCTGGTGGTGGTGGCCAGGTCTCTGGGGCTGCTTAGAGGCAATCGCTGCTGGGTCAGGAGGGGGATGGGAAGAAAAAGGGTTAATGGGCTCTGCAATCTGTGGGTCCTGTAAACAGATGCAGTTGCCATAGCAACCGGCTCCATCACTCAGGCTGGAAAAACCCACAATGGGGGGGGGGGGGAGCAAGCAGACCGACGGAAACGGGGGCACCTGGATGGTGATCGTAGTGGGGGGAGAAAGAAGCAAGAACCCCAGAATCCCACCCCATACTCTAAGGCTGCTTGGGGCAGGGGAAGGGAGTCAGAAAGGCGGGGGTGGCGGAGGAAGGGGGGCCTCCCTGGGAAGGGAAGCCGACCAGAGGGGTATTAATGGGGGCCAACAGAAGCCGGCCGGTGGGGGAGAGCCGAGAGGAATCTCCAAGTTTCCCTGGGCCCTGAGACCATCCATCCTTCTGGTCCCCTCCCGCTCCGTGCGCCCCTTGCCCCCACCCCCAGCCAGGCCTTACGTGCCAGATGACAAAGAAGATGAGGGAGGCGCAAGCTGGGTGA
>NW_005356944.1:1971813-1989050 GCF_000412655.1 Myotis brandtii | reverse complement strand
CAGCGGCCTCGGGCGGGGCCGGGTCTCCGTGAGCCCAGCCGCTAGTGCGACCTGGTCCGAGTGCCACCGCCCACCCCAACCTCAGTGACACGTAGGCGGGACGCCCATCTCTGGCACAGGCGCCCCTCCACCTGCCCAGGTGTCAGACAACAAACCCACCGGTCCGACTAGGTTCACTCGGCCCAGCACTCACCCGCTGCTCTCACCCACCGGCCAGAGGCAGTACTCAGGTCTTAAGCGGGAAGCACTGCCACGGGTCCGGGGCAGAAGCCTGGCTTGAAGCCAGTGAAGCCAGAGAGGGGGCTGAGCCACAGGCTGGGAAGACGTGGGCCAGGCCCAGTGGGCACAATGCCTGGGGTCCCCAGCTATTGCCCATTCACAGCCTGGCTGTGTGCCGAGGGCGTGTTGGCATCACCAGGTACTCGCTGATGGCCTGCCTCCTTCCCTGTTGGAATCGTGCTGGGCCCCATGGGGACAGACCACAGCACAAGCCCGCAGCTCTCCTGGCTTCGGGAAGTGGGTCAAGGACTTTGGACAGCCAACCTGGGATACAGCCCAGGCCCAGCCCCCGGTGCAGCCCACCAAGCCCAGGGCTCCAGCTCCAACCCCCACCTCAAGGCGGCTCACACCACAGACCACACACAGCCACCACAACTTCCTTGCAAAAACCCTCGGCTCACCGGAGGGCCAGTGGAAATTTATTTTTTTGTCCTTTCTGTCTTTTCCCCAAGTGGCTTTTCCTTGCAAAATGCCTGACATGACCAGAGGGGAACCTGGGAGAAGGGGGGCACCCTAAGAGGCAACCCAGGGACTTAAATACAAGCTGGAAGGCAGGGCACAGGTGGGACAGGCGAGAGGCAGCACAAGGGACATGGCTTGTCAGGTAGAGACCAAAGGGTTTTTTTGCAGGAAGAAGCTGTGCCAGAGGGCCAGGGGCTAGGATCCTGGGTGGGAGGGGGTGAGAAGAGAGACCCCCAACCCTGGGTTGCACCCATATTCCCCAGAGAAGTAGCAACAGAGGATGAGGATCTGCCCTCGTAGGCTCCAAGGAAGGGGAGAGAAAGCCACTGCGCTGCCTCAGGGAAAGGGAGGTGCTGGCAGAGTGAGGGTTAAGCCTGGTGCCGGCCTCTGGCACGGTGTGCCTTCCACCTCCGCCTGCCTTGAGGACAAAGGGGCACGGTGGGCAGGCAGCACATGGGCCTGGCTCTGGCAGGGCAGGGGGTGGCAAGAGCAGGCTCCCTCTGGGCACAAGACACAGGCCCAGCTCGGCTGCCCGCCCACCTGCACTAGATGGGCTCAGACCTCACTGTGGCTGGACGGCTGGAGCTGTGAGTGTGGGAGGGGTGGGAGGAGCGGTAGGGAGGAGGGGAAAGGGGGGCTGTTGGGCCTCTGTAACCCCCATGCCCGTCCTGAGGTCTGACCTAGGACCCTGGATCCCAGGTCCTGGTCCCCGGTCCCATTTCTGGCCCCGGGCACTGACTTCAGCCTGGGACAGTCGAGGCCAGGAGGCCCTCAGTTCGTGGGGAAGGGTTGGGCAGGGGAGAAAAGGACAAGGAGAGAAACCCACTGCAGCATACATGGGGGGCCAGGGGAGGGAGACAGAGGGGCCCTCATCCCAAAGAAAAGTGTATGGTGGCGTATCTTTTAAAGTTACCTAGAGGCAGCAGCAGAGCAAGGCCCACAGCGCCCCAGCCCCAGGTCCTGGGTGTCCTCCCTTGGGGGCCCTGGTAGAACCGAGGCTCAGGGTGGCAGGCAGATGGGCCAGAGGGAGATGAGGAGCCAAGGACACCCCAAAGCCACAGACTCAAATACCCCAGGAGAGGGAGGCACCTCCTGCCCCCTCCAGGAGCATCATCTGGAGAAGGTGCCCCTCCTGTCCCACCCCCACGCCCCTTCTAGCAACAGCCGCCACCAGCTGGCTTCACGGGGGTGCTGTCGATCTTGAGGTTGGGTCGCTCACCCCCGGTGGCAGCCCCCGGGCCCATCCGCTTTTTTATTTCAGCAGCCATGGTCATGAACGCCTGCTCAACGTTGGTGGCGTTCTTGGCACTCGTCTCCAGGAAGGGGATGCCCAGAGAGTCTGCAGACTCCTGACAAGGGGAGAGAAGAGGAGAGAAGCGAGGCGTGAGAGGCAGTTGCCCCAGCCACCCGGGGAGGCCTGGCCCCGGCCGCTCACCTTGGCTGTGGTGTTGTCCACCACCTTCTTGGTGGTGAGGTCACTCTTGTTGCCCACCAGGAGCTTGTTGACATTCTCGCTGGCATAGCGGTCGATCTCCTGTAGCCACTGCTTCACGTTGGCATAGGATTCCTAGGGCAGCCAGGGCCGAAAGTTACTCTGCTCCCCACCCCTACGCCTACCCTACACTTGGGGAACAGGGGCTTTGAGGGGAAAGGGCAGCCCCGGACTCCTGAGAGAGCAGGAGCCCTGGACTCAAGGGACCCACAGGAAGTGCTTTTCTCCAGGCTCCACTGTCCTCCCTGGCCTCCTCCGTCTGAGACTCCAAAAGCCAGCCCCAGCCCCGCCCCAGCCGTCTGCCGACAGCCCCAGCACCTAAACAGTGTAGGCCTAAGGGCCTGCAACTGCTTCTCTCTCCCTGACACACAAAAAAGGTCCAACCACATGTGGGGAGCAAATGGCATCAGGAGAGAGGCCAGGAAGAGAGAGAAATCGAGAGTAACAGGTTCGCAAGGATCACCAAGTTCTCGCAGTGGCATTATAGTCCCTTTAAGGTTGAGGTCTTGGAGCCCATAACAGGTGAAGGGTTTGCAGCAGAAGAGACCCTGGCCTATGAGGGAGACAGGTATCCTGGGAACAGAGTCTAGCGTGCATCCTACTTCTGACCCCAACAGCCTCCTCACTCGGCTCGGGGGATTTGCCATTCCCGCCCTCAGCCGGCCTGCGGGGAGGATGGAACTTTCAGGGTTGTGCTGGAGCCAGAGAGGACAGGTATCACCGGGGTTCACACTTACACCCCCCACCATGTCCCAGGCTGGGCCCTATGCTGAGCACTAGGGATAAAGAAGGAATGAGACCTGGACCGTGCCCTAAAGCACCGGGAAAGGAAGGACTAGACCAGGACACACGGTGGCGTGACAGGGACGGGAGCTGCGGAGCTCCGGGACTACTACTGCCTGCGGAGGCTCAGCTGACCCACACCTGCAGGGACGAACTGGCCTGCGAGAAAGCAAGTGAGGGGACGGGAAAAGGTGCAAGGGGAGTACACGGCATGCGCTAGGTCAGAGTGCGAGGGGCATGGTGCCTTTGGAGAGTGGGAGAAGCTGAATGTTGCTGGGACGCAGGCTCTGAGCAGGGAGAGAGGGCGAGGAGCAGGCTAGCGCCTGGAGGAGCTTAGCCTGGCTGCATCTTAGACAACCAGGAACCAGTGGGGGGTTTTCTTAGGAAGGGAGTGGCAGGAACACACCTGTGTTCTGGGAAGACAATCCTGGCGGGAGTGGAGGCCAGATCAGAGCAGCAAGATGGAGACCAACAGGGACGAGAAGCTGTGCCCTGAGCCAGGGAGTGCGGCAGGGAAGAGCACAGGACCCAGGCAGACTCTCCTGGGTGAAGCCCTGGCTCTGCCATTGACTGTGTGACCCTAGATAGGTCGCCTGGCCTGAGCCTGTTTCCTCCCCTCTGTAAAACAGTACCTCCCAGTGGGGCTGTTGTGAGCATGGGATGATGAACGCAGGCCTGTCTCATAACAAGTGCTTAATTAGGAGCTGCTATTATCCCATCACTGCTATTATTATGAGGAGCCAGATTTGAGAGAGAGGATGGGGGAGTGCAGGGGGGCTCAGACTGTCTGGATGGGGGAGGGAAGAGTGTTCTCTCAGGCTAAGAGGGATGCAAGAGCTGGCTCGGGGAGAGATGGCGAGGCCAGTGCTGGACACGCTGAGTGCCGCAGATGGGGCAGAGCTCAGGAGAGGCTGTAGAGGAGCACGAAAGGGTGCGCTCGGAAGCAAAGAACCCTGGATTCAAACACTGGCTTTGCCTTTCTGGGCTGTGAAACCATGGACAAGTTACTTAACACCTCTCCCAGCGTGTCTCCTCACCAGGAAAGCGGGGACCCACCATTTAGTTCACTGGGTAATATTGTGAAATTAGAATACAAACACAAAGTACCAGCGGAATGTCGGACAAAGAGAAGATGTACAGTGAGAGCTATTCAGACATAGGAATCCCAGAACATAAGACAGAAGCCAAACCACTAAGTGGCCAAAACCATGCAGGGAGTCAGAAGGAGGCTTGGGGCAAGGTCAGGAAGCACCAAATATGGGGTTATGGAGGTCAGTACAAGGTGAAGCAGTGAAAAGCCACTGAAAAGATAATCTAGCGCAGCAGGGGCTGGGAGAGCTGGAGTTAGGGAGGACAGAGTTAAAAGCCACGAGAGGTCGATCTGGGCGAGAACTGAAGTGAGGTCACAGGATTTGGCAGTTAGAGGTCCTTGGTGACCTTTGTCTGAGTGGAGCACAGTTCACCCATAGCTTGTCCAGGAGGCACCACCATGAGTCCCTGGCGAGCCAGACAGCTCAGCTGCCCCTAAGCGCAGGGACTCCTCCTGTAAGTAAGCATCTCCATGTCCCCAGAGCCCGGTCCCCACTAAGCAACGAGGTTTGGTAGAAAGAACGAAGTAGAATCAGTAGACTAGGCTTTCTGTCTCTGCCACGTGAGCAGCTGCAGGACTCTGAGCAAGTCTCACCGCTTTGACCATCTCACCTGTGAAATGGGAACACAATGCAGACCTCCCGAGGGCTATGCACACCAAAGACGGACAGGCTCTGTCAGCCATGAGGTACGCCGTGAGGGTTTCTAGTTAACATCGTATTGCTGCCAAAGACACACGCCGAACGCTGCCGCACAGGCGCCGGGCTCCCAGACCTCTGCTCACGCTGCGCCCAGAGTGCAGGGCTCCCTCGCTTCCTTGCCTAAAGCTCTCCACTGGCTTCTCTAGTGTCTTTACACAGGAGGCCATGGGCCCAGCACAGCGACCAATCAACTGACTCAACTCCCTCAAAATACAGGTGCCTGGATGGTCTAAAATAGGGTGGCAAGTTTGGCGGGGAGGGGCGAGGCCTGGCTCTGTGAAGACCCTGCAGCAGGGCCTCTGAGGATCTATTTCTGCTCTGTTTCCCTCTGGGTGAAATGGGTCTGGTCCAGTCTCCTTTCCAGGCCACATCAGGAAGAGGATGGGAAGAGTGAAAAGAAGCCGGAGTCAAAGACCTGAAGCTGAGAAAGCAAAGCAGGGGAAGGTGAGCCCAAGAGTACCTGGTCGGTGACGTCATACACCACAATGATGCCATGAGCTCCCCGGTAGTAGCTGGAAGTGATGGTCCGGAACCGCTCCTGACCAGCCGTGTCCCACTACAAGACAGTACGGGAGAGGGCAGGTCAGCCCTGGCCCCCATGCCCAGAGCCCCCACCTTCCATGGCGGAGGCCCCTGCACCAGGGGCCTTGGGAAGAGCGACACTCACGATCTGAAGTTTGATGGTTTTGCCATCCAGCTCAATGGTTCGGATCTTGAAGTCCACCCCGATGGTGCTGATGTAGCTCTCTGTGTACGTGTCATCCTGGAAGATCAGAGGCCAGTGAACTGTCCTGAGTGGACAGGCCGGAGGCCTAACGAGAAAACCTCCCTCAAGTTTCCTGCCCCAGCAAAGCTCCTAATTGCACCCAACTTGCCAGCCACCTGCCCTTGTTCAGTCAGCTATGCTGCTGGCAGGTCCTGCAACTTCATCCTTGATCCCCAGGTCTTGCAGCTACTGTGCTCTGGGCTGCCCATTCTCCCTCCAGCCCCGAGCCAGAAACCCAGAAGGATGGTATGGGAGACTTCTTACTCACAGCAAACCGAAGGAGCAGGCATGACTTGCCCACGCCCGAGTCACCAATCAAAAGCAGCTTAAACAGGTAGTCACTGGAGAGAGAGGATGGGAAAATGTGAAGGCAGGTAGGGAGCCCCCCGCCATCATCCTGGAGCCACAGGTACAGCGTTCTCCCACACCAAGGCCTGCCTGTGGTGTTCACAAGATCCTCCCACAAGTCCCAGGGAGGGAGAGCTGACCACCCCCGTCACACAGCTGGCCCAAAGGCATGAGTACAGAGAGGGAGACTGAGGTCCAGAGAGGGACAGACAAAAAGTCAGGTGCCAGAGCTGGGTATCCCACCCTGACTCCGGACACACTCCATGGCCTGGAGCCCAGCAGGGACTGTCCAGGGAAGTGCCTGGACTGCCCGGGGGGAACCCGTCTTGGCAGGGGAGGCCCCAAAGTGGAAGCCAGGGCCCAGCCTGGAGCTTGTAGAGGGAACATCTGTGTGAACAGCACGGAATGAAGCCTCTCAGAAGAGGTGGCAGGAACAACAGTCAGCAGGTAAGATGTACTGAGTTCCTACCTGTGCCTGACCCAGTGCTAAGTATTTCAAATGCCCGCTCTCATTTAAGCCTCGCAACCGTTCAGCCAAGTGGGTTGTTGTTATTCCCAATAAATGAGGAAACCAGAGTTGGGAGAGGGAAGTGACTTGCCCTAAGTCACACTGCTATTAACTTTAAGACTGGACACCAGGTTCGGACCCCAAGTCTCCGTGAGGGCCGGTCAGTTCCCTCCTCTCACCCCTGACCATCCTGCTCAGAGCCCCGCTCCCCAGGAGACGTGAGGCCTGGATCTGGAGGAGAAACAGGAAGAGGCAGAGCGGGGAGAGAGCCCCGACTCTCCAGGGCACTGTCAGCGAGAGGCCGGGCAGATGTGGGCCCCCCACCCCCAGGGGGAGTGACCCGGGGCTTGGAGGAAAGAGAATCCCTGGAAGGGGAGCAACCGCCCCGTTCATCTGAACATCGGCGGTGACAGCGAGGGAAGGGGTGTGACGGCGGCGCTGGGGCTGCGCCGGGGAGGAGCGGGCAGGAAGGGACCGGGAGCGGCGGGGCAGCCAGACCCACCGGGGCAGGACCTGCGGCGGGAGGACCTGCGGGAGAGCCACCCCGAGCGAGCAGCGCCTCGGGGCCTCCCTGTCTAACCAGCCCCGGGAACCAGATTCCGGGAGAACGGGAAGAGCAGAAGGATCGACGGCCCGACCTCAAGGGCCGGAGTCTGAACCGAGACCGGGAACCGTCTGGTGAGAGACCATAACGCTGAGGCCACTGTCAGCACCCAGATTGCCACGTTCAGCCAAGTGGGGAAACTGAGGCCCGGAGAGGCCAGGGCTGCGGGGTCACCTGACCTATGAGGCCTGTTAGGGTCAGTCCCTCGGGCTCCAAGTAGTGTCCCTCGGGGTCGCAGTCTCTGGGCCCCGGGTGCAAGAACTAGGGGTGTGCAGCCAGGGTCCTGGGGGCCCCGGGGGAGGGGCAGGACCCGGATGTGGGGGGGGGTCAGCGGAACGCACAGCCCCGTACTCGGAATCGAGGCTACGCCGGACGGCGCAGGCGGGGCTCACTCACTATTCGGGGTTCATGGCGGCAGCGGCGGCCCGCTCGGTCGCTCCCAGTCGGCTCTGCTCCGCCTCCTGTTCCAAGATGGTGGCCGCTCCGCCCCAGAGGCCCCGCCCGCGACGCGCAGCCGCACATTCCGGACTGGGACCTCGCTGCGTTGCTTCTCGGGACTTGTAGTCTCCTTACGTTGTCCAACACACTCCGTGGCGCAGGCGTAAACCGGGGAGCCCGAGCCTTCTAGCTCACCACTGCGCATTGCCTTCTGGGGCTTGTAGTTCACTCTCTAGACACACCTGGGCTTTTGGACAGCGCTTGGGAGCCTGGAGTTGGAAGCTCTATTGGAGGCTGGGGTTGACACTTTTCACCCTCCCGCCTCCCGGAGTTGTATTAGTACAAGTTCATTTCTCCAGGGTTCTTCGTGTCCTGGCGTTCCTAACTCACAGCCACAGGCCCGGGAGAAGGTGTCCTCATCCACATTTTATAGATGGAAAAATCAAATTCCAGTAACTCGCGCAAGGTCTAACAGCTTACTAAGGGGCAGAGCTCAATCAAAGCCCACAATACTCTAGAACCTCAAAGATGAAAACTGTTAGATCTTGACCCTTGGGACCCCCAATTATGGGAAAGGAGAATATCTGGGCTCCAGTTGGAGGAACCGGATGTGAGCGACACACACACACACACACACACACACACACACACACACCCTTCATTCGCAGCCTTTCCCAACCCCAACCCCAACCTAGACCCTGGGAGCCCTGGACTTCAGCCCCAAAACAAACCCGGCTCAGATTCAAACCATCTTTATTTCTACAGCAACATTTGAAAATAGAGAACGACCACCTCACCCCACAACTGGAGCAGCCCCTCCTGCCACAGCAGGGACATCACTGTCCCTCGAGAGAAGCTGCAGGCGTGGGAGAAGGCGTGGCTAGATGGCTCGACAGGCAGTGCCTGGGCAGGGGCGGGAGGGGCAGTGCATAAGGCCGGGATGCAGGGCAGGGCCCGGCATTGAGGGGGCTGGTAAGGGGAGGACTCTCCATTCTGGGGCATGGATCGATGGCGGGGCAGGACGCACCCCTCAGAGTCGGAAGGAGCGCGACAAGGCCCAGGGAACCCTTTGGGGAGATCCCCAGATGTGTTGTGGAGCCTGGGAGATACCACCGCGTGGAATGGGAGTGATTAAGGCCTGGGCGGTACCACTAGAGAAGGGCGGGGTGAGGGGAAGCCCAGGCAGTAGGTAGACTGAGGAGAGGGGCGCGGCCAATAACTTATTTCTCTATATACAGAAGCAACGGCCGGGGGCAGGGCAGGGCAGGGTGCTGATGGGAGGGCAGTTACTTAGTGTTCTTGACTCCGGGGTCAGGGGATGGCAGGCCACTGAGTCTCTACCTGGAAGACCCCAGCCAGCCTCTTTCACTGGCTCTGAACCTAGGGAGAGGGGGCCCTGCTGGAAGGAATAAATAAGGGGTAGAGCTGGGGCCAGACAGGCCCAGCCTCCAGGGCTCAGGCTGAGATGACAAGGAAGGAGGTTACCCTGAGATTGAACAGAAAAGACAGGGGTCCTTGGGAGAGACAGGCAAGACAAGCAGCAGGCCCATGCGCAGGGCTGGGGGTGAGGGCAGTGCCGGGCGGAGGCTGTGGCGACTGGCTGCCCTTCAGGATTAGCCCACCAGGGAGCTTCGTCGGGAGAGGTCCATGGAGCTGGAGCTGAGGGCGCGGCTGTCAGAGAGGCCTGTGCCTCCAGGCTGTGGGCAGAGGGGCAAGTGGCTCAGCTTGTGCTGCTGCCAGCCTGTGCTTCCCTGGCCAGAAGGGAGAGGGGCCTGACCAGCCAGAATCCCTGAGCCCCACCCATGCCCCACCTGGTACTCTGACACCCCGTCCACCTCCACAGTGCCTGTGTGGTACTGGCCACTGGCATGTCCACCCAAGCAGCGGCTGGGTTTCCCTAATTTGTCTCCCCAGTGTCCAGCCCAAAGCCAGAGACAGAGACAGGTAATGTTGCTGGATGAAGACATGCTTGAGAAGCTCGTCAGGTACAGAGGGCATGCAGGCCTCCAGCCCTGGGGCCTGGGCCTCCACCCACCATACCTGGGCTGGCTCTTCCACACTCTTGTTGAGGAAGTTGAGAGAACTGGCCCGCTTCATCCTGAGGGGAAAGGAAGGCCAGGATGTGCCCATGGTGGAACTGGGGAAGGTGGGGGAGGGGATCGGGTTGGGGTTGGGGAGGGAGGCTGATGGGAAAGGCACAGATTGGGTGGGTAGTGGAGCTTGAGAGAGATGAGGAGCGCACCGAGTCAGGAGCTCATTTGGGTTGTTGGGTGGGGTCTTGAGGCTCACCCTGGGTGGTAAACTTATCAGGGCAGAGGCTGACCTGGGGTTTGGGGGCTCCTGGGGGCCACCACCCTGCAGCTTCTTCACCAGCATTTCACTGCTGCGCCTCAGAGCATCTCGGAGCTTCCCAAAGGAGCCGCTGCGCCGCAAGGAGCCACTGCCATCCTGTGGTGTGGACATGCTTGTCTATGTCATGCTGGCTACACAGCCTCCTGGCCCACCCCAACCCCTAGACTCACCCCGCTCCACTCGGCTGCAGGCCCTGCCTCCTCAACGTCAGACTCAGACCGAGCCCCAGCACCCCCGGCCACATCTCGGCTGCCACGGCGGTCTCCCCGCCCACCACCGCCATCTTTCAGCAGTTCCACCACCTTGGTTTGGCTTGCAGGGTCCAGGCCCTAAGGAAGCGGAGGGCATATTAGGTGAAAAACGGCCAAGTAGGTCCCTGCCCAGTCCTCAGGTCTGTCGCCCACCTGCTTGCGGCTGCGGCTGGCACAGTCCTCCAGTGTGTGTGCAGCTTCTAGCTTGCCCTGGCGCCGGTACAGGGCCCCCAAGCTGCGCAGGGTGGTGTTGACTGTGGGGCTGTGGACAGGACAGCGGGACAGTCTCAAATTCTGTGTTCCCCAGGAACCAGGGCCTATCCTGGCATCCAGCCCATACTGAGCTCTAAGGAACCAGCCGGCCAACCAGGATCTCAACCCTCCTAGGTGTCAAGCCCTGTGATAGGAGACCCAACTGCACTCTCCGTCTTGGAATCACCCCAGGGCTTGGGACCTGGCCCCAGTGACCTAAGTGGGATATTGCCACTAGGACTGAAAGCTGGGAGACTCAAGCCCTGGCTGAGTAGCTCAGTTGGTTAGAGCATCATCCTGATACACCAAGGTGTATTTCGATCCTTGGTCAGGGCACATACAAGAATTAACCAATGAATGCCTAATAAGTGGAACAGATTGATGTTTCTGTTTCTCTTTCCCTTCCTCTCTCTAAAAATCAATAAATAAAAATTAAAAAAAAAAAAAAAAAGAAAAGCTGGGAGACCCACGAATGAGATCATCAAGCTTTCCCAGTACAGAAAGCCGTTTTGGGGTGGCCTGTGAGCCAGGCCTTGGAAGAGAAGCGGATAGAGAAGGGGTAAGCAGTATGAATTGTGCAGCAGGCCACAGCCCTCACCCAGGATACTGTTTCCCTGTGACCTGCTCTACCACCAGCCCTGCCCCGCCGTCCTCACCTGTCCACTTTACAGGCCTTGTACCAGCTGCCATATTCCCCATAGGCAGTGCTATCCCGGCGCTTATCCTGGGGGAAGAATGGTCAAGGGTGGTGGGAAGAGAAGGCCCTCCCCTCCACACCCCCAACTTTACCTTCCCTCCCTGGACACCCACTCCAGCCGTCCCGCAGTGCTTACTACCTTGGTCTCCTCCCGTTCCTCTGCATGCATCCAGATGGGCTTGTTGTCCCCTGGGGAGAAAAAGGGGGCTGTCACCAGCCTCCCATCTAGGCCTCTCCTGGTTGGGCTCGACATAAAACTGGGGTCTGGGGAGGGGGTCAGGGGAAGCCAGGAAGAATCAGGGTTGGGCTTTGTTGAATGAATGAACAAGAATCAGACCGAAAACATTAGTGACCCTCCTCTGAAACAGATGACTGTGGCACAGGCTTGTGCTTGAGGGGCTTGGGGGAGCAGACCCTTAGTCACGGTGGGCCCAAACTGAGCCTGAATGATGAGCCAGGCTGAAGGACCCAGAGCAGGAAAGGATTGACCATCAGGGGCCAGAAGGTAGCTTCCCAGAGAGGGAGACATCTGGGCTGGGCCTTCATGGTGAGCAGAAGTTGCCCAGTAGAGAAAGGGGAAAGACTCTGGGCCAAGGGCATGGGGTATACAAAGGGTGTGCATGGCACAGACAGGGCCCAGAAGGTGTGTGTACATGCTCACATGTGCACATGACACCCCAGGCATGAGGGCCTGCCTGCCTGGCCACTGTGGATGTTGATAGTAGAATGAGCCTGTGCTAGGTGAGCTGGGGGCACATGGCAGTCATGGACTCACCATTGACAGAGCCAAACTCCTTCTCGTGAGCACGGGTGAGGATCTCCTTGTACAGGGTCTCTGCATCCTGGTACTTGCCCTGCTTCAGGTAGCAGGAGGCCTGCAGAGGCAGGGACAGAGGAAAAGCAGGATGCAGGGACCTGAGCCTTTTCCTTTCCTTCTCCCTCCCTCCCTCCCTCCTTGCCGCAGCTCCTCCTGGCCCAGGGTACCAGGTTGTTCTTGGTCTTGGCCACGTTGGGATCATCAGGCCCAAGGCGTGTGGCGTAGATTTCCAGTGCCCGCCGGTAGTAGTATTCTACCTCCTCAGCTTTGCCCTGGTTCTGGCAGAGCAGTGCCAGGTTGCTCAGCTGCTTGGCCACATCTGGATGAAATTTGCCCAGGACCTGGGATGGGAGCAAAAGCCAGTGGCTAGGCTCAGAGCTGGCCTAGCCCCCCTGCCTGGCCTGCCCAGCCCTGCCTGCTCCCACCTTCTCCCGGATCTCCAGTGCCCGCTTGCACAGAGGCTCGGCCTCCTTGTACTTGCCCCGCTTGCCGTACAGAACTGCCAGGTTGTTTAATGTTGCAGCCACCTGGGGGGTTTGGAGAATAAATGGAGGCTCTGTGACCCGGGGCCCTGCTGGCCAAGGGTTCTGAGACCTGGGAGCTGCAGAGAGCAGCAGCAGCCCCAACCTCCACCCACCCTCACTCACAGCTGGGTGGTCCTTGCCCAGTGTCTTCTCGCGAATGGCCAGGGCATCATTGAGCAGGTGAGCAGCCTCCTTGTACTTGTTCTGGTCCCTGGGGAGGTGGAAGTATGGTGAGATTATCCTCCAGCCTGGACCCTGCCCTTAGTGGTCTGAGATCCTTTGCTCACTCCTGTATTTACTGAGCGGGCATGAGTATGACCCAGAGCATGGGGAAACCTGGTCAGCCCGTCCTCCTGGAGCTCAGGGGCTTTGGGTAATTCACTCACAACTCACCAGGGCATACAGTGCTGGGGTATGAAACAGGCTCACCCAGATCCCACCCGCTCCGCCTCGTGCCCAATGCACGTTGTTCTGTATTCTCCAGTGCCCTTGCTCATTCTGCTCTTCCTGTTGGGAAACCTTTTCTAATCCTCTCATGTTCTGGGAAGATTCACATTTTACCAAAGACCCTACTCTAGCCACAGTGCCTAGAGAAGCTGTGCCGACTCCCTGGTGCCCTGGGAGTCCTCATGTGCTGCCCCTTTCCTGGTTATTTCCAAACCTTTCTCCTCCACTAGCCTGAGGCTTATTCACATCTTATTCAGCACCCTTGGCACAAGCTCCTCTCTCTGCTGCCCAAGTGCCTGGAGAAACCCAAGTCCTGGCCCATGGCAGGCATTGAGGGTTTGTGACCCAGGGAGGGAGCCTTTAGGAAAAGCACAGGCCCTGCCATGGATGCCTGTGGCCAGAGGAGCCTCACCGATAGACCAGCGCCAGGATATTCAGCATGGTGGCCACGTCGGGGTGGTCATGGCCGGACGTTTTCTCCAGGTCTTCCAGTGCCTGCTTGCAGAGGGGCACGGCCACCTCATAGCGGCCCTGGGAGGCATACTGGATCACCAGGTTGTGCAGGGTACGGAGCCGTGCTGGGATTTCATAGCCTCCATGCTGGGCAGCCACATCCCCTCCTCCAGGGCTGGGGGCTGCAAGGCCAAGGGTAGAAACTCAGATGTACCTAATTGCCCCCTGGGCTGGACTGGTACATGCCAACCATGCCTCTAACTCACCTGACATGTGGCCCTAGGCAAGTTACTAACTATTCTGCCTCAACTTCTTCATCTACAGAGTCACCCCCCAGAAAGAGTGGGCAATGTCCCAGTTCCAGTATTTCAAGCTGTGTCCTAGCAAACTACCTGCCCTCGGAGCCTCAGCCTCCTCAGCTGCCGGAGGAGGCTCTGAAATGCACAGGGCACTAAGCAAGGTGAGCACTGGCCCAGGGCTCACACTGCACTGGAACCCTCCTTTAACCCTCAGAGGAGGCTGAGAGGAAACAAAACTCTACCAGTGGTCACAGAGCAACGAGTGGCACAGTAGGACTTGAACCCAGGCTGGGCTGTGGTACCAGCTCCGCACAGAGCTTGGGGTGTGGGGAGGTGGTAGGGAAACATGGAACACCTGTCAGTTAAGCTCTAACATGCTGGGATGTGATGATCAGAAATGAGGCAGGAAGGAATATGGCAACCATTTGATTCCTGTTTCTGGTGATCTCTGAGGACCAAGGACCAAGAATTTGTTCAGCCCTTTCAACCCCACCCCCAGAACCAGCTGCCCCTCCGCACCTGAGCTCTGTTCCTCCTCGTTGGGGAACAGGTCATCCAGAGAGTCTTTGGGGACCTCCCCCTTCTCCTCCTGGGCAGGAAGACAGGGTGAGATCAGGGAAGAGAGGGCGAGGTGCCCAGGTGTCAGTGGCTGGGTGGGAGCTGAGTGTGCTCTGGGCTGCCCCCTCCCTGCTCCCAGGCCCCTCTGCCTGCTGGCCTTTCAGTGGCTGTGGCAGGACTCACGTTGGGGGAGGTGTCCTCATCCAGCTTTCGGATCTGGCTCATGAACAGCAAGTGCTGCTTCTCCTCCTCGAGCTGGGCCACAGCCTGCTCGCTGCGCTGCAGCTTCTGCTGCGTCCCCGCCAGCTCCTCTCGCAGCCACTGGTTCTCCTGCACCAGGCGCCGCACCTGAGCCCGCAGCTTCTGCTTCTCGGACTCTACGGCGCCCAGGTGGCTCGACAGTGCCAGGATCACCTGTGGCAGCAGTGGGAGTGGGTCAGAGCCCTCACCACCCACAGCCCGCAGCTCCTGGGGCCCAGGAAGGGCTGAGCCTGGCCCTGTCTGTGAGAAGCTGCAGGGCTGAGTGACTTGAAGGTCTCCTCTCACCAAGGGAGTTTTCTCACAAGGCCCCAAATAGACCATAGTCCAAAACTGAACCCAGGAGGCTTGGGGATCCCCAACTCCTTCCCTCTGGGGTCAGAAGCCCTGGTTCCCAGACTGGCTTTGCTGGACTCTAAGAAAGTCCATCCCTTTTCCTGGGCCTCCAGCTAGTCCTCTGCAGTGATGGTCCAGCTCCCACTCATTGGCTGATGGTGAACAGGGGGAGCTGGGGTGCTGTGCTTTCCCCGAGCTAGCCATTTTCTTCCTTTGTCTCTCTTGGGGGTTGTACTCAAGGCCCTGCAGCCACAGCCACTACACCACTGCCTCCTGCCCCAGAAACCTTGACAGATGACTGGAAGACCCCATCCTGACTTCTGCCAAGGCTAGACCCTGCCCTTCTGCAGCCCCCAGGGAGGGATGGGGTACATATACCAGCAGATGGTCTGCGAACCACAGGGCCGGTAAGGAGACGCAGAAGCCTACTCTTAGCCCTACCCTCGCCCCAACCTGATTCCTTTCCTGAGCTTCCAGGCTCTTCCTGCCTTGAGGCCTTGCACATGCTCCACCCTTGTTTCCATCATTCACTTTCGGAGGCATTTCTGCAGTGAAGCTTCTTCTCTCTCATGCCCCCGGGCCCAGGAAAGCAGGGCACCTTCCACCCCCTTCCCCCAGCATCCTGTTGCCCGTCTGTGCCAGTGCCTGCACACACGGTAGGGTGGGGGGGGGGGGGCACGACGGGACTGTGTGTTCATCTCTGTATCTGGCAGCCAACCATTGCCCTTCCAGAGGGCCAGGCAGTCTCGGACCCTGCACTTTCTAGTTGATTAGCAAACGCCTAAATGACAAGTGTTTTCACAACCACTAGCTTTTTAAAAAACTCCCCTAAACAGCCTGGAAGTGTATACAGCAGATGGCATGATCCCTATTTTAAAGACAAGGAAACCAAGAGGATACCACCTGCTCAGGATTCAGAGCCAGCCAGTCTCTCAGCCAAGATTCGAGGGGGCCAAGACTCTTTCCCCCAGAGCCTGACTCCTCCATCTGCATATTGTCCTAGCACAGTGGTCGGCAAACTGCGGCCCCCTGAGTGTGGCTCTTCCACAAAATACCACGTGCGGGCGCGCACATACAGTGTGATTGAAACTTCATGGCCACACTCAAGGGGCCAAAGAGCCGCATGTGGCTCTCGAGCCGCAGTTTGCCGACCACTGTCCTAGCAGCCCAAATGAAGAGGGCCAAAACAGAACTCTAATCATGAGGGCTCTCTCATCCCCTTAACTCGCTCCAACCACGAACCTGGGAGTTACCCTGTGCCCCTCTCTCCCTCACACCATTCCCAAGTCCTCCTGGACCTACCTCCTGAACATCTACAACCGGCCCCCTTCTCTCCACCCTCATGGCCGACCCTTTAGTCCAAGCCACCATTTCTCATTTGAATTCCAACAGTGGTTTCCAACTACCTCCTACCTGCCTCCATCCTTGACCCACTATAGTTCATTCTCCATACCTCAGCCCCACGGAGACTTTAAAACCTAAGTCATTCTGTGTCCCTTGACTGCTTCAAGCCCTCCAATGTCCCAATGTCCTGAGACTGAAACCCAAACGAGTAAGGCACAGCATGACCTGGCCCTGCCTTCCCCATAGGCCTTTTCTGACCCTCTCTCTCCTGCCCCATGAAGCTCCAGTCACATAGGTCTTTTCTCAAGACTCCCATTGCAAGATTTTTCCTACCCCAGGACCTTTGCACATGCAACCTCCCCCTCCTCCCTTTTCTGGAGACTAGTCTATTTCTTCCTTCGGGTCTTGGTTTAAATGCCATTCCTCAGAAGTCTTAACCGACTAATAGATAAGACTTCCCATTTAAAGCTACTACAAGATTTTGTTCTTTTCTTGGGAGGATTTATCACCATGTGTTCCTGTCTTCCAAATGGACTAGAGCAGGAATCTAGTCTGCATCCCTGGCCCCTAACACATTGCCTGGCACATAGTAGGTATTTGAAAACTTACCTGTTAATGAGTAAATAAAAGAATGACTGGGGGATGGAGTAAGGTTTTCCTATGCCATTCTGTCTTTGCGACCTAGCAGAGAAGCTAGGAACAGGGTTCTGCGTGGGGGCTAAAGGATGGCTGTCAGGCTTCTCCCGGGGCGAGGCCCCGAGGAGTCTCCAAAGCCCATTCATGTATCCAGCGGCTCTTTACTGGGGTCCTGCATGGAGCTCCAGGGGACAGACGGCGTCCTGCTCGGATTCGGTTCCTTCGTCGCCAGAATTCCTCCGGCACCTCCCACCCTCCCTCCTGTCACCTCCCCGCTCGCTCGCCGCACAGGCCTACCTGGGCCTCCCCCAGCCCCAGCTCGATGGCTTCCAGGGAGCGGCGCAGGAGGACACAGCGTTCCTGCGAGCCGGGCTCCGCCTCGCCGGCTTCGGGGGAGACCAAGGGGGCGAGAAGGGCGCGATGCTCCCCGCGCAGGGTCTCCAGCCCCTGGATGACGGCTTTGGTGCCCAGCACGATCTCATCTTGGCTCAGCTTCTCCTCTCGCGGGAGCACCATCGTGGCCATGGCCTCGCCGCCTGTGAG
>NW_005356944.1:1887433-1970839 GCF_000412655.1 Myotis brandtii | reverse complement strand
GCGGGAGCGCGGGGCTCGGGAGACGGTGAGCCTCGGCCACCCGGTACCGCGGCCCGAGGACGGCGAGAGGAACGGAGGCACAGGGGCCCGATCCACAGCGAGAACGGCATCTGTTGGCGTTTATCGAGGGCGCTGCCGCTTTCTAGTCGCGGCGTCAGACGCTTCGGTGCCTTAGAGGGTGAAGCCCCTCGGCGCTCGCGAGGACCCGACGGAGCGGGCACTGCTGTCCCCGCATCTCAGCGCTGACCCCCAACCCGACCCCTTCGGAGCTGTTCCTTTCCCTGCGGATTCACTGCACCTTAGGGCTGCTTCGTGGGCTTGGGGAGAAAAGGGTGGCCAAGGGCAGCCGGGCATCTGCCAAACCGAAGACTCGTGGCCTGTGTGTGGACACAGCAGATGCCGTTGACCGGATGAACAGGACCAGGCGATGACGTCATCCGGGGCTCAGCTGAAATATCGCCTCTTCGGAGAGCCCTTCCCTGACTCCCTGCCCGCTCCCCACACGTGGAGCAGCCCTGCAGTCCACCCCGTGCACCCATGTCCTTCTCTCTCCAGCATGTATCCCTCCCGACATTTTTCCTGTCGGTGTCCTGTCTCCTCCCCAGAATGCAGCCCTGCCGTCGTGTTCACTCCCAGAACAGCCCCCGGCCAGCCACACGGCAGCTCGGCAGCTCGTTAAGTGTCGGTGTTTAAAAAGGGCAGAAGGGCGCACCTGTTGGCCAGACCCAGGTTTTGGTCTGGTGCTCTGCAGCCCTGGATTGGTGGCCACCCTGGCCCTGCCCTCGGTCGATGTCATTCATGGGTGCCAGCAGCATAACCACCGGACAAAACCTGTGGAGCAAGGCCTGGTGTCAGTACCAGGGATCTGGGTGTTCCTCCGGTCAGGGGGGCTCAGACTCAGATTCCACGAGCTTCGTATGAGAATTTCCTTGGCATCATCTCTGACAGAGACCTGGCCCGGTGCCCCCAGCTTAAGTATGCTACGTCCTGTGGCAGGGAGCTCACCGCCTTCTGCTGTGAGGCTTCCCTAAAGGTTAAAAAGGTTTCCCTTAGACAGCCGTCACAGTGCCTTCCTGCAGCGCTCCCCCACCACACCGCAGCTTTCTTCTGGGAGAGCCACCTGCTCTCTTTTGCCAATGAAGATGTTTGGAGACAGCGATGTTCTCCTCACCCATTCCTGCCCCTTCTCATCCTGAATTCTCTTTTCAGAGTGTAGTTTAGCGTTTCTGTCCAGACACTGCTTACAATGTGGTGCTCTGTCCAGGGCCCAGGGATCCAGCAGGGAGTGAACTGCACAGATCACAGAAGGATGGTCCCCTCTTTTTCTTTTCTTTTATATATATGTATATATTGATTCCAGAGAGGGAGAGAGAGAAACATCAATGATGAGAGAGAATCATTGACCAGCTGCCTCCTGCAGGCCCCCTACTAAGGATCAAGCCCGCAAACCCGAGCATGTGCCTTGACTGGAACTGGACCCGGGACTCTTCAGTCCACAGGCCGACACTCTATCCACTGAGCCAAACCGGTTAGGGCAGGCTGGTCCCCTCTTAATGAACCTGTCCACTGTGAAGCTACGAGTCAGGCTGACCTTGACAACCACCACACCATGTCTGCAGAGGGTAAGCTTGTCAGCTAAAACCCTAGATTGTGTGTGTCCCAGCTCTATCCAGTTTCTTCTCCCCAGTCCTGTGCTTCTGCCAATGATTTTTCCCCCAGTGATTTTGTTGTTGTTAATCCTCACCCGAGGATGCTCTTTTCATTGATTTTTTTTTTAATAGAGTGGAAGGGACAGGAAGACAGAGAGAAACATCAGTGTGAGAGAGACACATCAATAGGTTGTCTCCCACATGTGTCCCGACCGGGGACCAGGGATTGAGCCTGCAACTAATGTAGGTGCCCTTGACCAGAATTGAACCCGAGATCCTTTTGTCTGAGGCAAACACTCTAACCACTAAACAACACAGGTCAGGGCCTCAGTTATTTTTAAAGCTAGTAATTAATATAGTCATATAATGAAAAACTCAAAAGGCAGACACAAGTTACGATGAAATTAAGTTCTCTTTTTTTAATCCTCACCTGAGGGTATTTTTTCCATTGATTTTCAGAGAGAGTGGAAGAGAGAGGGAAAGACAGAGAGAAACACATCAATTAGTTGCCTCTTGCACTCACCCTGACCAGGGCGCCGGGCCAGGGAGGAGCCTGCAACCTAGGTACGTGCTCTTCAAAAGGCAGACACAAGTTACGATGAAATTAAGTTCTCTTTTTTTAATCCTCACCTGAGGGTATTTTTTCCATTGATTTTCAGAGAGAGTGGAAGAGAGAGGGAAAGACAGAGAGAAACACATCAATTAGTTGCCTCTTGCACTCACCCTGACCAGGGCGCCGGGCCAGGGAGGAGCCTGCAACCTAGGTACGTGCCCTTGACCTTGACCGGAATCAAACCCAGGACCCTTCAGGCTGCAGGCCGACACTCTATCCACTGAGCCAAACCGGCTAGAGCTGAAGTTCTTTATTTTGACCACTGTCCTCAGCCATGCAGCTCGTCTGCCCAGAAGCACCTGCTGTTACCAGTTTGTGCATCCATCAATTGTGTGTGCAGAATTGTGTTTATCCTTGTCAGTTTCCTTTGGTCAGTTCCTTCAGCGCTCTGAAGACAGGAGTCTTTCGCATTTGGGGTCTGCGGTCTTTCAGCCCTCACACTGGCCCCTCTCCCAGAGGCGCTCTGGCCGCAGTGTGATAAGCCTGCCTCTGTTACGGAGGCCCCACAAGCCATGGCTGCACTCCCAGCTTGCCTACAAGTTCACAGGGAGGAAACGGAATCCGGAACCCAGGGCATCTTTGGTTCAGAATCTCGTGAAGAAACTGATAGAAGGCTCTCCTTCTAGAGATGGGGATTTGGTGGTGCCAGGCCCTATTTTAAAACCTCAGTGGTACACAGTGATGTGTACCCAAGGTCAAAAGCCTCTGCTTCATTTTATAAGGAAACAGGCCCAGAGAGGGGAAAGCAGCTGCATGAGGTGAGAGAGTGTGATGTTCCCGGGAAGCTCAGTGATCACTGTCCTTCCCTAATCTAGAGTCCAGGTCATTTTGTACCAGCGTGTGAGAGACAACACTGACCGCACGGAGTAGAGGTCCAGAGAACCGAGGTCAAGGTGCTTATTCACAGCTGCACACAGCCTCAGGCAGTTTCACCCAGAGGCACTGCGCCTGCGTGCCACACGCACACCTCCACGTTTGTGGGTTTCTAGGCACTCAAGGTGTCAACTACACATGGCCGAGTACAAACACATACCCACAACCCCTGCTTTTTTCCCTTGTGGGTTCTCTCTAATAAAGAAGCACTTTTTCTTTAATCATCTTTTCCAGGTGGATGGAAAGAGCATTTTCTTTTTTTAAATATATTTTTATTGATTTCAGAGAGGGAAGGAGAGGGACAGAGAGATAGAAACATCAATGATGAGAGAGAACCATTGATCGGAACCCGCAACCTGGGCATGTGCCCTTGACGAGGATCGAACCTGAGACTCTTCAGTCTGCAGGCCAACACTCTATCCACTGAGCCAAACCAGCTAGGGCTGGAAATGACGTTTGCTGGGCTCTTGTTCTGGCCTTTCCGCTAATTCCCTGCAGGCTTTGCGGTTTCTCTGAGATTCTCTCTGAGATTCTCTCTGGGCACCGGGCCCTGCTCCTCCCTGCCTGCTGGGTGGAGGGAAGGCTGGGCCAGCCCTGCCGCTTCTCAGCCTCTTATCTAGCTTTCAGTGCTTGACCTTGCATGTGTCCACGCCTTTTCAACCCTCTGAGGATTATACTGTGAATCTCGCACAGGAAGGGACTGTAACTTCATCTGCTCTGTTCTGCACACCCCTTCCTGCCTCTCCCCCCTCCCCGCCAGGCTGGTCCCCTGCCAGGCTGCTGATAGGTGCTCCGTTAGGGAGAGGAAAGGAAGGAGCCTATAGTCAGGGGTGATTCAGCTCCTTATGCCATTTTCCACAGAGCTCATCGGCTCACCCCACCAGTCCCAAGCCTGGGGAAGTCGTTCTTGCTACTTTTAATATTGTTTCCTCCCTGAAAATCCCTCCCTCTGCTTCCCCAGGGGAAGCCTTGGATTCTCAGAAGCACACACTTCACTGAAGTCTGCTTTCTTAAATGATCCTTTTCTTCATGCCTTTATTTTATTTTTTTTTAATCCTCACCCGAGGATATTTTTTGAAGAGAGGAGGAGGAGGAGAGAGAGAAACATTGACACATCAATTGGTTGCCTCCTGCACATGCCCTGACAGGGGCTGGGGATGAACCTGCAACTGAGGTATGTCCCCTTGGCAGGAATCGAACCCTAGCCCCTTCCGTCCATGAGCTGACGCTCTAACCGCTGAGCAAAACTGGCCAGGCCACTCCTTTTTTTGAAGTGGCTGGGGTCATCCCCACCCTGAAACATCCGGAAGGTCACTCATAAATGATCAAGACTGGAGTCTCCTTAAAGTTCATGTGTCCCCACGGATTGCACATCTCACTGCTTCCTGAGGGGGCAGTGCCATTGTGAACACCTCTGGTTGTCAGTTTTTCTGCTATTGAGTCTGCTCAGAGCTCCCCTGAGAGGCTCCTGGCTCCTGTCCTGGCAGCCACATGGCAAAGCTGCACCTCTCCTCCCAGCTGGACTAGAAGGGTCCCGCCTTCTCAGTGGGGTCAGATGAGCTAAGTTCAAAGCCATGTTTCTCCACTTGCCGGCTGTGCAGATTTACCCATATTATTACTTTATCTGTTTCCTCATCTGTAGAATGAGGTTCTTAATACCCTATCTACCTTGTTGGGTCCTCAAGAGAACAGTGGCTCAGTGGTTGAGCATCAACCTATGGACCAGGAAGTCACAGTTCAATTCCCAGTCGGGGCACATGCCCAAGTTGCAGGTCCGATCCCCAGTGTGGGGCATGCAGGAGGCAGCTGATCGATGATTCTGCCATCACTGATGTTTCTGTGTCTCTCCCTCTCCCTTCCTCTCTGAAGTCATAGAAATATATTTTAAAAAATAAAATTAAAAAAAGAATGGAATAAGTAGCAGAGTTCAGATACTAATTTTATGCTTTGTACCTATCAGACACTATTCCTCATAGTTATTATCACCATCTGTTCAAGCTCACTACTGAACAGATCCGGTGCTAGTGAGTGGACAGTGGGGGGAAAAAATATGAAATGGAAGGCAATCTCTGTGTACGGTGGTGTTGGAGAGAAAACACATTCAGAACGAAAGTGAGCAGCAGAGAGAAAACAAGTCTGAATATAACAAGTTTGGTGCTGGATGTAGGTGCCCTACATGGTCAAGATGGCGGGAGCTCAGCCTGGCGGGGGGCGATCTCACCTCTGCCCAAGGTCGGCTCTCCCACATGCCAAGGAAGCCCAGCTCTCCATCCAGCCCCGATCACTCCCCTGAGCTCCATCCAGACCTAGATATTCAACTCGTTGGATGCCCACCTGTGAATAGCACATCACCTCACCCCAAACCTCTCACCTCCCAGGATGTCCCACCATCTGCCCATTTGCCCGCGGCAGATGGTCAGTCCCCATCCTCGGCTCTTTCTCCTGTGATTCTATTTCTTAACCAGCCTGTTGATTCCACCTCTTAAATAAGGCTCAAGTCTCCATTTTCCCACCTCTTCTACCCTGCCTTATCCTATGTCTTGGCCACATCTTTTCTGAATTGCTGTCACTCCCTTCCAATGCTTCTGGTCTCCAGTCTCATTTCCTTCCACTGTTGTAGCAGGTGATCTTTCTAAAGTCCATCGCCTTACCTTTCTGCCTAAAACCCTTCTTGGCCCTGCACTGGTCTCAGGGTAAAGTGCACAGTCTATGCCATGCACAGAGCAGTAATGATCACAGCTACAAGGCTCCTCAGTGCCCTGGCTGCTTCCTGTCCCTCTGCCCTCTCACTATCCCCATTGCTTTTCAGCCACACTAACTACCTGTGGGTCTCAGAATGGGCCAGACTCTCTTATCTCTGGTTGTTGCAAATTTTATACCCAGAACATCCATCGTGTTGGGCATCTTTTTTTATTTTATTTTTTTTATATATATTTTTATTGCTTAAATTATTACAAAGAGTATTACTTGTTTCTCCTTTTTTCCCCCCACCCTTGACAATCCCCTGGCCTTCTAGCTTCAGATACCCCACCGCTAGTTGGCGCAGCGAACGTCACAGTGAACGCCACAACATCAGCCCAGCATCACGTGTCTCACTTATTCATTTTTTTTTTTTTATTGCTTAAAGTATTACAAAGAGTATTACATATGTCTCCTTTTTTTTTTCCCCGCCCTTGACAATCCCCTGGCCTCCCCTACCCCCCAGTGTCTTATGTCCATTGGTTATGCTTATATGCATGCATACAAGTCCTTCGGTTGATCTCTTACCCCCTTCCCTCCTGCCCCCCAACCCTCCCCGGCCTTCCCGCTGCAGTTTGACAATCTGTTTGAGGCAGCTCTGCCTCTGTATCTATTATTGTTCAAAAGTTTGTAATGGTCTCTATTATCCATGAATGTGTGAGATCATGTGGTATTTTTCCTTCATTGACTGGCTTATTTCACTTAGCATAATGCTCTCCAGTTCCATCCATGCTGTTGCAAATGGTAAGAGTTCCTTCTTTTTTACAGCAGCATAGTATTCCATCGTGTAGATGTTGTTGGGCATCTTTTGCTCAGTTGTCATTTCCTTTGAGACATCTTCCCGGACACCCCCTCCCAGGCTGCATTAGATGCCCCCCCCCCCCCCCGTGGGCTGCCGTGCAACCTGCTGGCTGTGTGGCAATTGTCTATTTGTCTGTCTCCCCTGCTAGCCTCGGAGTTCTCATAAAGGTAAGGACCCAACCCTGTGTCCATCCTGGTACCATCACACCTAGGACAGGAGTGGCCCACAGTAGGACTTCATACACATAGGACACAGGGATGGGTGGGAAGTTGGGATCTGAGTTGAGTCTTGAGAGGTGGTCTGGAATCTGATAAGCCGTGTTAGAAACCTGGCTCCCTCTCCCCCAGTCTGTGTGCCTTGGACAAGTGATAGAACCCCGACTCATTCTTTTAACTAGCCGAGTGTTTGCCAGATCCAGAGTGATGGGTGCTGGAGACGCAGCAGGAGTCAGCCCAGTCCCTCCCCGCCTGGAACCCTCGTTCTAATGTGCTACAAAGACATTATGGCAGGTGACAGCTTTGGGCTGGGTGGTCGGGAAAGCCTTTCTGAGGAGGTGATGAGTAGGTGAAGGGGGTAAGTGTGGGGCAGTGAGAGCACGTTAAGGCCCGTGTGCAGGGAGTGGGGATCTGATTATTGAAATGTCAGCGTTGGCTGAAGGATGAAACGTGCAACCCAGGGACATGCCCCTGGCCAGGAATTGAGCCCGTGCACGCTGCTGACACTCTACCACTGAGCCATACCACTGAGCCATACCAGCCAGGGCTGATTAACAAAAGGCTCTTGTGTGTAGAACAGACTCCTGGAAGAGCAGCTGGAAGCCAAGATAATGCGGAGCCTTTGCAGTTTCCGGACAAGAGGAAACAGCCACAGTGAAAGCAGTGAGGACCCGCTGGGTTCTGGATCTGCCTTAAGGGAAGGCCGATAGGATCTGCTTGGGGACTGGCTGTTGGGTTTGTGAACAAGAGGAGTCAAGGACAATTCCAAAGTTTCTGGCCTCAGCAACTGAAGAACGGAGGGAGAAGCCTGTGCAGAGGAAGCCTTTCACACCGCAGGGCTGGGAGGCCAGAGGTGGGAGCCCCGAGTTGTCCAGGGTTTCGAGGCCACTGGACAGAGCACCCTAAGGGAGGCCGAGAGAGCAGCTGGCAAGTGGGAGGAGAGCAGTGCTGGCCGTAGGTCAAGGAGAAAGTGATTCTAGCAGGGAGTGTGCACGTGGAATGCTACTGATGGGCCACACAAGAAAACAGACCCTTGGATTTGGCAGCCCAGGCCATCGGTGACCTTGGTAAGAGGACTTTTAGAAAACAGCCAGAAGGAGTGGGGGGTGGGGAGGTGGGGAGGGGAGTGTGGAGAAAGGGAGAGCGAACAAACTCTAGGGGAGCAGACATGGTGTGACAAACTGAAGGGTATCAAGAATCAGGGATGTAGTTCTGGCTAGTGTGGCTCAGTTGGAGCGTACACCAAAAAGGTTTTGGGTTTGGTTCCCGGTCAGGGTACATACCCAAGTTGTGGGTTCGATCCCTAGTCAGGGTGCATATGGGAGGCAACCAATCAATGTTTCTCTCACATCGATGTTTCTCTCTCTCTCCTTCTCCCTTCCTCTCTCTAAAATCAATGAAAACAAGCCCTAGCCAGGTAGCTCAGTTGGTTAGAACATCGTCCCAATATGCCCAGGTTGTGGGTTCAATCCCTGGCCAGGGCACATACAAGAAGCAACCTAATGGATGCATAAATAAGTGGAACAACAAAACCATGTTTCTCTCCAGGCAGAGTTTCCCTAGAATGAACAAATAAAAATAAAAAATCAAATCAAATCAGTAAAAACATATCCTCAGGTAAAGATTAAAAAAAAAAAAGAAGAATCAGGGAAGTGGTTGCTGCCGTGTAAAGACACAAAACATGGTCATCTGTGACCGGAGAGAGCTATCACCAGAACCCAACCTGCTGGCACCCTGATCTCAGACTTCCAGCCTTCTGAACTGTAAGAAATAAATACTTGTTTTTATAAGAAAAAAGAAAAAAAATCAGAGAAGTTGTTTGTAACACAGGAGCTATTACTGTGTGTTTGTGAAAGAGCCACAGAGAATGGGAAGGGCTGGTGCATGAGTGAAGCCCTGGAGGTGGGAGGGGCCATGGGTGGGAGCAGAGGAGGTTGATGGTCACAGGCAGAGGCGGAGGCCCTGGAGTAGATGTAGGTAGGCTGCAGAAGTTCATGCCTCCTCCTTCCTCTCATCTCCCCATCACCCTCTTCTCAGTTCTGTGCTGGAACCTGAGAGGGTGAGGAGCTGGGACCCCAGTCCGCCTGCCCCACACCCCGCCAGCGTGGGACTCCCACAGGGCTCCCAGGTGCCCACCACCTCCGCCATCCGCTGCCTGCTCCCAGGAAGGCCTCCGGTAGGCCTGTTCACGCTGCCTGAGGAACACTCATGTTCTCTCGTCACCTCAGACACATCTGGGGTGTTCCTCTCACCGACCAGGTTGTACACCTTGTTTGACAACTAATGTGCAGGTTGCATTCTGGGACACTTCATAGACCTCACTTGATTGTCCCCCTGGGGAGGCAGGACTAGTTCCATTTTCTTTCCTTCTCTTAAAATATATTTTTATTGATTTCAGAGAGGAAGGGAGAGGGAAAGAGAAACACTTATTGGCTGCCTCCTGCACACCTGCCACTGGGGATGGAGCCTACAACCTGGGCATGTGCCCTGACCGGGAATCGAACCGTGACATCCTGGTTCATAGGTCGATGCTGAACCACTGAGCCATGCCAGTCGGGCCTAGTTCCATTTTCTAGGCTGAGTTTGCATAGGGCCAAACCCCTATTATGTCATCTGGCCACAGGAGCTTGGGGAGCCAGTGACAGCCTGCCCCACTTGGCCGCCCACCCCTCTGTGGTTGTGCTGCAGGGTGTGGATGCCAAGCCCCCCATCTGGACACTTGTTCACAAGAGGAGGCTTGGTGTGCAGGCCTGTCCTGGGAGCAGGGGGTAGGGCTGTCTGCCATGCTAAGGTTAAGGGCGGCAGGAGGGCCTCAGTGATGGACCCCAGCCTCACCCCTCCACCTGCAGAGGCAGAGCCCTTTGGCCTCAGACTTCACCAATAGCCAGAAACTAGGAGTCAGCCTGGTAGGGGAAGAAGCCAAGTGCCAATCTTCAATTAGAAGAGAACCCGCAACATGTTGCTATCTTGGGAGGTGGGTTTGGGAATGCTGAATCCCAGGGAAAAAGGGGACTTCAGTGGGAATGGTGTTATTTCTGTTTCTGATTTCTGCTCGCCCCCTACTGACAAGACACCTTCCTGCCTGTTTTACAATGAAGAACATGGGATTTGCTTCTTTCCAAAGCCAGTTCCTGGTTGATTTTGAGCCAAGTTGGCTGAACTGTGCAGAGGGGTGGGGGTTGGACAGACTCTGTCTCACAGCGAGAGGCAAATAAGTCCAAGGCTTGCTAGTTGGTAAGAAATCAATTTATTGAATGAAAAAGGCAGCATCCACTCAGTCCCTCCCACTCCACCCTCTCGGGGCAGGACAGTGGCACAGCCCAGGAGATGCTCTGGGTAGCGGGGCTGAGCCGTGGGTCAGGGCTGGAGGAGTCTGAGGGTGGTATGGAGAATGAGAAAGACAGTTTTCAAAAGGAAGTTATGTGCAAACTTCTGGAAGGGGTGAGGGCAACAGTAAAGTCTGGAGGTGCTGGTGGGGGATGGAGGGACTCAGTGTGCCTCAGCCTCTTTGGAGAAGGCTGATGGTCGAGGCTGAGGGGCTCAGACCCTGAGTCCCCGGTGAGGGAAGGAATGGAGCCTGCTGGAGGGACCCCGGGCTGGGAGGCTGGGGTCTCAGCCCAAACCAGAGGCCCAGGAGCGAGGCAGGAAGTACAGGACCAGAGAAAGGGAGACAAATGGACATGAGTGGGAACAGGGGTGAAGGGGCTGGGGGCCACAGACAGTACACTGTGGGGGTCTGTCTCCCAGCTCTGCAGAGTCCAGCGTTTCAGGAAGAGGCAGAGCTGTGCTGGGTGAAGGGGCGGGAGCAGAGGGAGAGTCATCAACAAGGGAAGCCACGGGGCAGGGACCAGAGCCCAGGTGCGTCACATGCACTACCGAGACCGGCCGTGCAGAGGACCAAAGAAATGCTCAGGACACAGGCCACAGCTACAGGGGACTTGGGGGTGGTGAGGCAATGTGTGTGGGCAGACCAGGAAGGCCACTCCGTCGTAGAAATACACAGCATCGCCACAGAAATGCTGTCCGGGGGTGAGGGAAGGGTGGGAGCTGCCCGTGACTGGAGGGGAGGGATCCCGGCGGCTCAGGCTGACAGCTGGGCTGTAGAAAACAGGGGGACTGGACTCCCTGCTCAGGATTCCAGGTAGCCTATTTCCAGGAAGGGGACCAGTGCCACTGGGGAAAAGAGGTTAGAAGTCAGGCGAAGGCAGGCCAGGAGGACTCAATTCCAGGGACTGGCACCAGAAAGCAAAATCAACATGCCTCGGGCCAGCGGGAGGAAGGAAGAGGTGGAAAAAAGGAGGGAGGGCTCTGCCCAGGATGAGCCTGAGCAGTGGGATGGGGGCAGCATCCCCAGTGGTAGTGTCCTTCAGGACTAGGCAAGGGAGATGCAGGCCCCAGGGCCAGGAAAGGGGGTGCTGGACCTGGGCCTGCTGCCCCCCCTGCCCGCAGGCAGTGAGGCAGTGCCAGGAAACAGTGCCCTTAGGTGGTCTTGCTGCCACTGAACAGTCCCACTGGAAAGTGCTTGACATGGGTGGGCCACTGGGCCGCCAGCTGGAAGAACTTGATGTCACTCCACTCGACTCCGTCGATGGACACTGGGGTGACAGGAGAAGGGAGGTGTGACCAGGACCACTAAGCCATCTTCCTAGGGTCCCTGGGGGGGAGGGCAGCACCTCCCTGCCCCACAGTCCCTTGTCCCCCTGTCCCGGCTGCACCCACCTCTCAGCATGGTCTGCTGCTGCTTGGCAGAGCAAATGAGGCGACTGATGCCTTCGATGACCTGGCTCTTAGAATCTACCTCCTTTTCTCGAGGTTTCTTGCTCAGGAAGATGGTGGGAACTGGAAAGCAAGCAGGAACCCATCTGTCACAGCCCCTGGTAAAGCAGCCAATCCTCTCCTCCCCCACTACTTCCCTTTCTTCTGTGGGAAGGGGAAGTGATTTGCAAAAAGCCAATCCTTCGTCCCAGGTTCCCAGGATCTTGGAGTTCCTGCCCTGTCCCAGCACGGGCCTCTCCCACACCCCAGGCTACAACATCGTCATGTGTAATGAGGAACTGGGCCCAGATGGCCTCTGAAGTCCCTTCCAGCTCCACATCCTAGGCAGCCTGGGGGGAGCTCGCAGGCCGTGCAGGGCTGGGCTTTCTACCAGTTCTGCCTGTGTTTGTACCAGCTCTGCCTGGGCTGTGGGCCTTGTTCCATTCCTGCTTGAGGAGTGGCAAGAACCGGAGGGCACTGCTGGGCCAACAGGCCTCCCGCCTCAGGCCAGTCTCAGGGGCGCAGATGCAGGTTTTGGCACAGCCCCTACCTACCGCCCCCTCAGGGATCTCTGTGGAACAGAGGTATGAACAGGCCCAGCTGCTTTGGGGTGCTGGAGGGAGGGTCCAGCAGATGAAGGAAGCCTGTCCTGACAGCTGGGGAGGTGGGGTGCTAGGAGGGCCCTAGAGTCACCTGGGCCACTGCAGGTACACAGCCAGACCTGCAGGTTTACAACCAAAACTGACAGCAGTGAGTGCTGCCCAGCACTGGCCTGGTTGTGTGGATTCCTGCCTGAGTTTCCCAGAGTGCAGGACCCAGGGCCACTCCAACTCTTCCTCTGGTGCCTTAAGCCACCCCTCTTATCTGGAATGGGCTGTATTCTCCTTAAGTCTCCCCCCGGCCCAGGACATGTTTTTATTTATTTTAGAGAGGGAGGGGAAGGGAGAGAGAGAAAGAAACATCAATGTGAGAGAGAACCCAGGGATCGAACCCACAACCCTTTGGTGTATGGGATGATGTTCCAACCAACTGGGCCACTTGGCCAGGGCTCCCCTTTACTTTAAGGCTTGAGCGGCCTCCAGGGTGTGGTGTGAATGTGCTGCTCCAAGGGGTCACGTGATCTTGGGGCTGTGGCATGGAGGTGTCCTCCTCTGTCACCCCGTCTATCCCTGAGGGCAGTGGCCGAAAGGCTCCCTTCCTATGGCAGCACTAGCTGCCTTGGTCCCAGAGGCGTTGATGCTCAGTAGACAGGGACCAATGACTCACTGGGGACCATTCCTTCGTTACACAGGAATGGTCTTGTCCCACAAGGTGAGGCAGGACCCCTGGGGACCACATGATACTCGCACTGCTTCACCCTCATCCAAGGTCTCTCAGAAGCAGATTCCGGTCCAGACCCTGAGCGAGGAGACGAGTAGGTCTGGTGGCCCTGATCGTCCCTGGCCTCAGATGTCACTTGCCTTTCTTGTTCTTCTCTTTGGTGACCACGGTCATGGCCATGGTGCTGGAGAGCTGGGCCTCCCCACCATGGGGCAGGCGAGAAACCTGCACTGAGCGGAAGACACTCTTGAGGGTGTTCTTGGAGCTGGCATCTCTCTTGTCACCTTCCCTCCTCCGCTCGCCGGGGTGGCCGAGCCAGTAGTCCACCTGGAGGCCAATCACGTCCCCATATGGGCTGCTGGGGCTCCTGGAGAAGGGAGCAATAATGGAGAGTAGGTTCTGCCCTCAATTCCCAACTACATGGCCAGGTGGGGGTGGGGGGCTGAGTGGGGACCGCCAGGCTGTGGGAGGGGTGAGAGGTGGCTGACCAAGTGGCTCCAGGGTCCCTCTAGTCTCACAGAAGTGGCTCATGAGGGAGTGAGAGGCTGATCTGAGGAGAAAGCCAGGAGAGGGCGAAGACTGGGATCACTGTGAGGGAAGCAATGAGGGAGGAGGAAACAGAAGATGCTTTATGGAGGAAAAAGGTGTGTGCATACACACACATGTGTGCACACACACCAAGCAAAACCGGCCAGAGGTCAGAGGTTAGGTGGGGCAGAGGTGGCAGCACGGCTGTAGCAGCCCTGGGAAGCGGATGGAGGCTGACCTGCAGCTCTCTTGCTCCTGGCACTTCTAGCACAGGGATAATTTTAGCTCCAAGGAGAAAAAGAGCTGATGTTTTCTTGAAAGGAGGCGTCAGACACAATAGGAACATAGGCTACAAAGTCATCTGACATTTCTCTTTCTGCCTGGTTTCAGCAGTCCTCGGAAGTATAAGCTTAAACTGGCAGGGGCTGATCCCAGGCCCCCCAGGAAGCCTGGAACCCGGATCACTGGGACCACATGTGGGATTTCCCCCTTTTCCTGCTCTGGCCCTTCACGGAGGGAAATGAAAAGGGGGAGAGGGTGGAGAACGGGGTTAGGCAGGCTTCTCGCCATCTAAGAGCACTTCAGACTCCTCAGGGGCCACTGTCACTGGTGGTTCTGGAAAAGCCGCTGGCCAGGCCTACCCTCTCTGTTGCTACAAGGACCATCATCAGAGGGAAGAGAAAGAGGCGGAGGCTGCAGGAAGGGAAACGGAGGGAGGAGCAGCAGGAGCACCTTTCTGTTCCTGACCCAGGCCAGCTCCTCTCCCACCTCAGAGCCTGTCCCCTTGCTCCCCCGACAGAGCGCCTGCTCCTCTGCCCCGAGGCTCAGCGGGACAGCTGCCTGCAGAAGCCTCCCTGACCATGGGCTCTAAATTTTGGATCCTAAAGAAATTCCTTCTCCTTCCTAACCAACCCCCCTCACCCAACATACTTCCCACGGCACCCCCTGCAATCCATGCAGTTTGAATTTCTGTGTTGCTTTGACCTTGCCGGGGCCCAGGAGCCTGAGCTCCAGGACAGGGGACTGCCTGTCTCAGTCACAGCGACAGCTCCATTGCGCTGATGGACAGACTGTAAACATGAAAGACAGCAGCACCTCCCCTGTGCCAGGCACACACTGTGACCCGACTACTTCACTTCTCTCACAGGTCGGAAATGAAGCTTAGCAACTTGTCCAAGGCACAAAGATTCTTTGCTTGACCCAACTTCAGTCAGGCTCCCGAATCTTCTCTAGATCCACCTGTGCACTTCCTTATAAAATCCAGTTTTAGCAAAAACCTTGCTAAGTCACCTAGCAAGAACCTCCACCATCCATATCTGATCAGGTTCCACGCCCCCGCCCCCCACCCCAGGAGATGTCAGATGCCTTGACTTGTCTTCATCAAGAGTCCTATGAGGTCAGTTTAGCCAGAATCTCCCACCCCTGATGCTTCCTCTAGTAACTTTCCACTCACTGACCCCCACCGCTTCTTGGATACAAATCCGCACTTGTTTATGCTGTATTTGAGATGAGCCCCATCTCTCTCCCCATCATAGTGATTCCTATCCCTATCAAGACAGCCCCCTTTGAATAAAGTCATAAAGGCTCCCTTACGGTGCTGTAAGTGTCACTGACTATAACACGGAACCACAGCTCAAACCCAGGTGAGTCTGACTCTCAAGCTCACTCTTTCCACCACGCTGGGCAGAATCAAGACAAGACGTGCGCGCAGCGCTTTACAGGCTACAAAGGGCCCCTCAGTCAACCCTGCAACTGCGAGGCAGACGGAGCTGTGTGATGAGTTGCCCAGCCAGTGACCTAAGACTCTGAATTCTAATTAGTGTTCTCACCACCATACTACCCTCTAAACTCAGTGTGCTGCTGCTGTGCCACAATGCCGCAGGATAGGGAAGTCCTGGACCCTGAGGGAGGGACATGCAGGAAAGACAGGTACAGGTGAGAGCCTTACCCCACAACGGCGAGGGCACTGCTCATGGACGGGGAGGAAGGAGGGGTGGCCGTGGCATCTCGACTCAGGCCTGAGCTGGAGGGCGGGGATGTGGAGGGCACAGTAAGGCTGACCACAGGTGCGTCGTCCCCTTCGCCTGTTGGGTGACAAACACAGTTGGCCAGAGGAAGCCACTCCTGACCAGTTGGTGGCAGTGGTTGAGGTAGCCCTCTGTCTCAGTGGCAGCCTGCTCTCCTTTGGGCCTTAGATACCTGCCCTCCATCCCCTGCCACCGCTTCACTGGGGAGTGAGGGTACCAGCGCTCCTGCTCAAACTCTACACCCAAAGTCTTCACCTCTGGCCTGCTGGCCTCACTCCGTAGAAGCAGAGGGGTCCCAGCTCACCTGTAGCAGGAGAGTCTTCCACCAGCCCCACCTTCACCACCTGGGAGAAAAGGAGACACCAAAGCTGCACCCAACTAGAAGCAGATGGTTGAGAACAACAGCCATTACTATACACTATTTCCATGGCCGGCAAACCGCGGCTCGCGAGCCACATGCGGCTCTTTGGCCCCTTGAGTGTGGCTCTTCCACAAAATACGACGTGCGGGTGCGCACGTACAGTGCGATTGAAACTTCGTGGCCCATGTGCAGAAGTCAGTATTTTGTAGAAGAGCCACACTCAAGGGGCCAAAGAGCCGCATGTGGCTTGCGAGCCATGGTTTGCCGAGCCGCAGTTTGCCGACCACTGCACTATTTGATTGTGGGCTTTTAAAATCTTTGCAAATCCAGAGCAGCCCAGAACTGTGAGATGTGAAAATACCAGTTCCAAAAAACGAGGTGGGGCCCCAGGAGACCTCACGCTCTTCACTAGGGATAAGGGCCAGCAGGAACCATTTCCATGTCCTGATCTCCTTTTGTCTAAGAAAGATCACAAGGGTGGGAGGACATCTTCTCAAATCAGAGAGAGAAATGAAGAGCCACCCTGAGAAAGCGGGGAGACAGTGTGGCAGGGGAGGAGCTCTCTGCACCTGCCTGTTGCAGCAAGCCAAGGGAAGACGCAGCCATGTGACACCTGCTCCCTCCTTTTCAGACTTCCTGGAGTCTGGAGGAATACTAGTGTGTGTGTGTGTGTGTGGGGGGGCGCCCAGCTTCAACCCCCGGGAGGCAGTGGGGTCCACTCCAGCTTCCCAAATAATTTTAGATGGCGCATAGTGAATTCTGGGAAGGATAGAGGGCGCCCTCCAGTGGCCAGAAAAGAGCATAGCTAGAGACAGACCATTTGTCACAGCTGTGATATCAAGTCCTATGTACTGGCAGGCGGGGGGCCTACCACCTGGCAGAGGCTCAGCAGAACTGGGAGGCCACAGAAGGTGGACCCTGAGGACTGGCGTGAAGTGGAGATCATGCCCAGATGGTCCCCTTGAGGCTGGCTGCTTAGAACATAATGCTGCCATTCTTAGAATTTTCTATGCATTTAGACCCAGTAAGTAACACATCGATACTCAGAGCTTCCTGGATATGACTCCTTTTGCTTCCCTGGCATTGAAAGATGCTGTCACCAACTTTGTTTGTTTGAATTTTAGATTTTTTTATATCCCTCTCTTGGCTGTGAGGCCAGAGTGGGCAGCGATCCGCAGCTCCATGATGATGTGAGTCATACCGTCACCCAGGCTACAGGCCACGGTCTGGGGCCTCCAACACGATTATTGGAGCAGCTCCAGTGGCAAATGGGGACTGACTGGACCAGCCAAAAGGGAGGCTGTGTAAGGTATGAGAAAGGGCCAGTGAATATGCCTAGGGTCAGCCATCTCCCATGACCCCTCAAGACATCTAGAATCTGGGCCGAGCAGAGAAGAGGGACAGTGGGAGCTGGCCCTCACCTGCCCCTTCGCCCAGAAGCTAGGAGAGTCCTCAAGGAGACTATGCAAAAAGATACGAGCTGATCTGGAAGGGAAATGTGAACATCCCGTACATGGAAACCTGAGTTTCAGCCATGCTTCTGTGGTATGGCCTGGCCCCGGCAGATCAGCTCTATCCCCTCGGGGCTCCCTCTCTTGGTAAGTCTCTGTCTTGTGGCCCAGTCACACCAAATGAACCAAAGATCAGTACCACTGACACCAAAGAAGTCCATGACGTGTTCCGTGTGTTTTCAAAATCCACTGGTATAGAGATTCTCCCTGACTACACAGGAGGGGACAGAAGAGACCCTTATTCTCAGTGGTCTATCTGACCCTAAAGATGGAAACAAGCTACTTCTTAGACTTCTCTTCAGAATATCATTTCTCATTCCTTGTATGGGGCTGTCCTGTGCACTGTGGGATGTCAGCAGCATCCTGGTCTCTACCCACTAAATGCCAGTAGCACCCCCACTCCCAGCTGTGAGAACCTAAAATGTCTCAGACATTGCCAGATGTCTGGGGGAGAACCGCCCCCAGATGAGAACCACTGTCTAGATGAGTCTGCTGTGTGCGTGTGCGCACATGTGCATGCGTGTGGCGAGGACAGGCAGGTGGGGGGAATGGGTGGGGCAGAGAGGAGAGACAGTCAGTACTCACGCCAATGAAGGGGATAAACTTCTGATACGAGTCTTCATCAGGGCTGTTGGGAGAGACAAGAGAGCTCCACAGTTACTGCGTGGAGAGCTTTTCACGTCTTATGGCAGCGTTCAGGGATCCAGACACTACTACATGACATCTTCCCATCAGGTTCCAGGATGGCCCGAGGAGCCACAAAATGGAGGCAAAAGACCCGATTCTGCACACTAGACCCCCTGCTCCCACTTCTGAGTGTCAGTCCCTGGGATGGGCTTCTCTGTACTGAGGACGCCCAGATGGGTGTGGAGGCCCAGGGCAAGGGAGCACGGGCCTGAATGGGAGGCAGCAAAAACACTGACTCTCTCTATCTTTCACATTTTCCTGGGTTCCTACACCGGGAAATGGTAGGAAGGAAAATGTGAAAAAGCAAAGAAGATTCAAGATTGACCTAAGCCACCCCAGCTGTAAGAAATGCCCCAAAGAGAAACTTACAACTTATGCCTGCAGGTCAGCATGGCTTCAGCCACAGGAAGCTGGTGTGTCACACCCGCGCCATTGATGTACTGCATCACTCGCCCCACTACGTCCAGTTGCTCTGCAGAAAAGCCAGGAGATAACACCGATGGAGTTTAGTAGGCAGACCCGACAACCCGCTTAGAGAGACCCACGGGAAGACCTGGGAGTGGAGGTAGAAAAAGGGTTCCAAAGACCTGATGTTTTGTTTTGTTTTTAAATCTATATATATAAAAGGCTACAATGCAAAGTGTCCCCTTGGGAATTCAACCGGGAGACTGTGAATTAGATAGCTCGCTATGACGTGTGCTGACCACCAGGGGGCGGTGCAGAATGAAGGAAGGCCCCAATCGGCCCTGATCACCCACCAGGCCTAGGGACCCTACAGGTGCAAGATTTTGTGCACTGGGCCTCTAGTTAAATATATTTTAATTGATTTCAGAGAGGAAGAGAGAGGGAGAGGTAAAACATCAATGATGAAAGAGAATCATTGATCAGCTGCCTCCTGTACGCCCTCTACTGGGGATCGAGCCTGCAACCCAGGCATGTGCCCTTGACCAGAATCAAACCCAGGACACTTCAGTCCATAGGCTGACACTCTATCTGCTGAGCCAAACCGGCCAGGGCTGATGGTTCTGACTAAATGCACAATAGACCAAAGCACTGTCCTTTCTCTTCCAACCCGTCTTGCTCTTTCCTAGGCTAACCACGCTCCAGCCTCCATCTTTGCTCATACCAACCTCGTAACCCAAAGAATCCCCTCTTCTCTAGTAATCTGTGCCCATCACTTCCTTCAAGGTCTGAGGAAGCATTTGCCATCTCAGCCTCGCAGACCTCCATCTCGCTCCAATCCCTGCCACCTTACTCTGCATTTCAGGATAATATGGCTGGTGTGTTATTCATGTATCAACAGATAGCTCAGGAGCTATTTTCTGCTTATATCTCATCTGTACAATTAGCATGCTCCCCCTCCCCCCCAGTACCCCATGGCCCTCCTTATTTTTAGATGTACAGGAGCAGAACAAATGGCAGAGACTAAAATCATCCAGGGTGGAAGGGCTGCACTTAACAGGCCTCCTCTTAATATAACTAAAAAGACAAACCTGAAGCGAGTGAGTTAGAGCCACAGGGGTAGTAAAGCATACTCTCCAGCCTCCGTCAGCCAAGACCGGCCCTCTCTGAACCAGGCGGCATTCCGTCTCAATTCCTTACAGGGGGTTGTTACCTGACACTGGGGGCTCCGAGCGACTGAACAAGTCTCTCCAGCCAGAATCAAGAAAGGTGCTGCTATATCTACTGTCGACTGAGCCCAAGTATTTGGCCACAGGGTGAGAACCTGGTAGGTGGAGAGAAGGTGAGCTGATTAGCGGACAGGATGTCGGCATGGCCTTTGGTCCCCGATTGTCCCTCCCTTGACCCAACCCACCACCCTGCTTCATGAGTGGGATCTGGCCTCTTTACCGAGGGGAATGATGAGAAAGCGCATGTAGCCAAGCCAATCGGAGGTCTTGTTGGCCAATGACTTGACGAAGAACCGGAGGATGGAGCTCAGGTAGGTCTGGCTGCCCAGTGCTGCCACCTTCACCGGCCGCGGCATGGAGGAGTTGCAGTTGCAGCTGGGGAGCAAGGGGACAGTCACCACCACTTTCCGGAGGTTTGCAGCAGCCTGCTCAGAGGAAGGCTCCAAGCTCAGACTTGACTGATCTCAACAACCCACAGGGGAGAAACAAACCAACAAACAAAATAGTACAGAGAGAGGCAATAAACCAGTGCTTTTGAAATTAGGGAGACGTCCCGGATCAGAGAGGACGGGCCACAGTGGGCGTGACCCCAGATGTTGGATGCCCGAAGTCTCCTTCCCCCGGCAGGGACCCTGAGCTCCTGGGAGGTCCTAGGAGGGAAAGCTCTGACTCTGAATGCCAAGCAGCTCGGCACAGTTAGGGGTTGGAGTAAAGGCTCTCTGTAAAACCCTGGGTTCTCTCTTCCTGGCTTCTTCATCCTGGGCTTAAGAGGATGAGGCAGGTCAAGTGTGGCAGGCATCCAGGATGGGAGACAGGGAGGGCAGGAGAATGACATTTCCCTCTGGGGCCAGTAGGGACATCAGAGCACCACGCCTGCCACTGCCTGACCATGCACCAATGTGGACTCTCGGTCTGACAAGGCCAGGAGGTACTGTCACTACTTGGGAGTCGGGGTGGGAGGATGAGGTCAGAGGAACCCCAAAAGGCAGGAGAGGAGCCATGCCCTTACTAGCGCTGGATACGGGTGAGCAGGGCAGACAGTACAGCCTGGACCTCCACGGTGGAGCAGGTGCACACGACAGGCTTCCGCTGGTCCTGGAGCAGCTCCGCCACATACTGGGGTGGAGGAAAGGCGCAGAGACACTGGTAAGGCCACAGGGCAGAGACTCTGCTCCCCCACAGGCGCCAAGCTGCAGGGTCCTGTCCTCTGTCCTTCAGACCACTGAGGAAGAGGGATTTGGGCATTGGGGTCTAACTGGGTGGGCAGTGGTGAGTGGGAGCAGGCAGGGTTGGGGGGTGTCACTTTGCCCCTTCTGAACCACCTTCACGGACTATGGCCAACCACTGGATTTTACAACACTTTGCACTCCTCAAGGTACCTTCCTTCGCGATGCTCTCTGACACACACAACCCCCCTGGAAGAAGGTAGGACAGGTGATATTGTTGCCTTTTTTACAGATGAGGAAGCTGAGGTACCGAAAGTTAGTACTTAAGGTCCCATAGGCTGGAAAAGGACAGAAATAGGACTAGAACCCAGAGCCTGGGCTTGGTTCAAGGTAGGAGGGGCCTGAGGTATGGGGTTATTTTCCTATTCTTCCAAGCCCTGCCTCTCATACACGCCCCTGGGTGTCTCTTGCTCTCCAGAACCTTCCCTCCCGAGCCCTGTGGTCTTCAGTGCTGTACCTGGCCCTGCCAATCAGTGGTGTTCACAAGGATGACATTTTCTGGGAGGGCTGCGTCTGACACCAGGATCTGGTTCAGTTGGTCATATACCACCTTTCTTGGAATCTGCAGAGACAAAAGTGTCTGTGAGGCAGTCCCCAGGGAGCTTGAGAGTGGCGCTGGGTGGGCTAGTGAGAATTCGTGGAGCAGGGGTATTTGGAGACACTAGGACTTTATGGAGGAGACACAGTATCACACTGGCCAGACCAAAAAGGAGAGGAGGACAAAGAATAAGCAGAGTCCTCAGAGAACACTCGCATCCACAGGCACAGACCACAGCAGCCTCCTGTCAGGGAGGGCAGACCGCGAGATGCAGCAGGCATCCCACCACGGGAGCAGGACAGGCAGTGGAAGGACCAGGAGAGGAGGGGCGATGGGGAGCAGGTGCTCAACAGAAGCGAAATGAGGGCACTGGGGAGAGGATTAATGAGTGGCAGTGAGTGCTGTGCGGGGAGCCCTGCTGCCACAGGAACGAGGCATCTCAGGACCAGTGATTAACCAGAAAGACAACACGGCGCCCCAGGCGCTGGGCTATTCTGGTCTCTGGTTCATTTCCAGCTAGGTAAAACGCCAAATGCAGGAAGCCTCACTGACATAACTTTCAATATTTATCAGGTAAATAAGCAGGCTTGCTGCTAACTCCAGAACAGGAGCTGCGTGAGGGGTCAGTTTAGAGCAAGTCCTTCCCAACCCCTGGAACCACTGGCCTTCCAAAGGAAAACATGGTCCCCAAGGCCCAGTTCCTGTGTGCTTCCCAGTTTCGCTTAGGCCTTTCAATCAAAATGCTTTACTCCCGTTGATTTGGCAGCTTGAAATTAGAATAAAGGGCCCACAACAGGACTGAAGGTATCGGAGTTCAGGCTGGTGATGTCCAGTGAGATTCTGATGGCTGCCATCTTCTAGAATGAGTCACCGCACAAGCTAACGTCTGACAGAGGCAGAGGAGGCCAAACAAACCAGAGGGGTGGGACTGCCACCTGGGCCGAAGGCAGGCTGGGTCAATGCTGACTCTTCTTGCCCCATCCCCTGCTCCCTGAAAACAGCCTGGAAGCCAATTCCACACTAGCAGTAATACAAGTGTGCTGGACTTCTCTAGTTAGGTCTGTTTTCAAGACTTTTATTTAGAACATTTCTAAGTAGTCCTCCTTTCCTCTCAGCTAACTGCCCAGGAAGACGACAAAACAGAAACCATGGCCCAGCGGTGCTCGGGGGTACCTGCGTGCTGTGGCCCAGGTCAGGGGACCGCTCGCTGTCGGAGCTGTTGGTCCTCTCACTCAGGGGCTTGGAGAGCTGCCGCTCCTTCAGGGGTGTGCTCCTCTTCTGCCGGGGAGTGTGCCCCCCTTCCACTTTGCTGCCAGACATGTGACAAGGAGGAGGTGAGACAGCCCCTTTGACCCCAAGCCAATGCCAGCCCACTCTTCCCGGGCCCCGAGCCTCTGCTAAGTGTGGTCGCAGCCTTGTACCATCTGTTTGGCCTCCTTTATTCTGCACCCTCCGACCCCCCGTTTTCAGAGTTTCTTCCCCTCATGAGTACCTGGGCGAGGCAGAGCCTTGGAGATCCGTTTTGCTGGACTTCATGGGAGTTTTGACTTTCTCTGGCACAATCAGACTTGTACTCCCATCTCCAAACATGTCCTGGTCAGTGATCTCCTGCCATGAAGGAAAGGAAGCAGCGAGGGTTACTGCTCACTAGGAGCCTCTCGGGGTCCTGCCAGGGCCCATCACCACCATGAGGAGAGTTAGTCATTCCCTCTTTTTCTAAAGCCCCCACCTCAGCCGGTGAGAACACTGTGGCTGTATGACTGAGTGCACCCACTGTGCTGGACAGCCTTGCTATGCAGTCTGTCCCCTATAGTTATGAACTATTTGTCAACACGCAAACCTGAACTGAGGTTCTAGCTTCTCTAGGTGGGAAGGAGAGAGTTTTACTCAGGAAGTAACATTATTAAATTTCATTTTTAAATGACCACTGTGCAGTATGGGCCAAAGTGGACAAGAGTGAAAGCTGGGTTATTCAAATTACTGGTGAATACAAAGTGCATGTTGTATAGTAAGTTTTAAATTAATCCTGAATCAAGCCTAATGTTTCACACACCAGGATCCTGAATGCAGTTTTAGTTACAAAAGGAAGCGTAGCCTAAAACAATTCCTTCTTGGCCTCCACTAAACTACCAGGTCTAACTGTGAGGCTGATGCAAAGCACCCCCCAGATGGTATTTGGTAAAGTGCTCTGCTCCCTCCCACCAGGTCCAGCCTCCATCCCCCCCTGGATGAACTGCAGCTTATCCTGCGAGGCCCAGCTCAGATGTCCTCCCCTAGCCGGAGTCACTCTGTCCCTCAGCCTCTACATGGGGTATGCACGGGTTGGCTTTCCTCCTGCAGGGCTGCATCTCGAAGGCAGAGACGTATTCTCATATTTGCATCTTCAGTGCTAAGCACAGATGCCCAGTATATGTGTGTGGAATTCAATGTTTAATTGAATTGTGTACCCCAGCCAGTTCATTCCATTTCATTAGGGCTTGGTCTGCTCTCCTGGGCAGCTTTAGCATCTCTTAGAGCAAGGAGTTGACCAGAATTCCTTGGAGATTTAATGGCGTGGCTGCCTAGCCATACATAGTAAGAGCAACAGGGGAGGAAGATATTTTTTTTTTTTTAGGGGAAGATACTGGTCATCATCTCTCAGAAATAAATGAGGGCGACAGTGAGAAATTATCCAAATTAGCATTTGCTCAGCTATAATTAAAGGGCAAAATGGGGATATTTCTGGTTCACTAATTGGTGAAATAACCTGGTCTCCTGGTTACATTCCATGGGTAAGGATTTCAGGAGGAAGAAAACACAGGACATTCACAAGTCCACAGATTTAGGTAAAATTCCCATGGTGTTCCTAAGGGTCTTTTTGCCTTTGTTTCTAAAGATACAAAAACTATTTTAAACAGCTGAAATGGGAGGCTGAACCATACATACCAGGGTGTCTGTTTCAGTCAAGCTGTCATCTTGATTTTTAATCCAAGCAGATTTGACTTTTTCTAGAGCAGCCAATTCCATCTGTAAAAAAATATGATGATTAGTCATCACCAATCCAAATGATCACCACCAACTTGTTTCCTAGGTACCTTAGAAACGTAAACATTTCACTTAATCTAAAGATCTAATGCAACCTTTGGGATTTTCATCTTATAACCATCTTATGAAGAGGTTATTTTGGTGAGAACTAAGCCAGAGGTCATTTTTGTATCACTAAATCAACACAGTGAGACATGGAAGCCAGAGTTTCTGACTCTCACAAGATGTCACCAAGGAAGAGAAGCTCGAAGTTAGGGGGCTTTGCTGTGGGGCCCATAAAGTCTTTCCCTGGACTCAGTAAAGCCCCTCGCCCAGGAGGAACATATGGGGCCCCTTCTGCTTGTCCGAAATTGCGAGAAGAAAGGAGGATCTTATAGTTCAGGTCCTTGATTTTGAGAGTGAAGACATCCATAGTAGCCAAATGTTTTTGCTTGGTGTTAAACATCTAGAAAACCCTCAAACAGAACATACCAAACAAAGACAACCAATGGTAAGCCTTTTAGGTGTGAACTAATTATCCCTTTGTTCCCAACTCTTAGCATTTCTCATAAATACTAAAAATTTATTTTGCCAATACAGATACGCAGCAGGATTTTCATATTTGCTAGTATTGCTTCTGGTTATGCATGTACCAATGTCAACGTCATGAGCAGTTAAGAGTTATGGGACACAGAAAAGGTATTTAAAAAACAAAAAACAAAAACAACTGTTATAAGAGTTATTTGAGGCAAACTGACGACAATGCCGGGAGCAAGATCTCAAATGCTCCAGAAAAAAGGTATTGGCCTCAGTGAATCTCCAATTCTTGTGGGGAAGCAGGAAGTCAGAAAAGATCAAGGATATCCTACTTCCTCCTGATCACCTCAAGTCCTTCCTCTGAGTAAATTAGAATATTGATAAATATCAGATTAATAGGCTCAAGGGGTCATTTGCCAAACTAATGAACAAGGATCACAGAAGTAGGCCCCTGTGCCCTGGCTGGAAGGCTCGCTTGGTTGGAGCATCGTCCTGTACACCAAAAAGGTTGTGGGTTCGATTTCTAGTCAGGACACATACCTACATTGTGGGTTTGATCCCGTCGGGGTGGGTATGGGAGGAAACCTATTGATGTTTCTCTCTCACATCAATGTTTCTCTCTTTCCCTTTCTATCTAAAAGAAAAAAAAATCAATAAAAACATCCTCAGGTGAGAATTAAAAAATAAGAAGAAGGCACCTGAGTCATACTCTGAACCAGGGTTTCTCCATCTGGGTACTGCTGACATTGGGGCAGGTCTTCCCTGAGGTTGGGCTGTCCTGGGTGCTGCAGGCTGTTTAGCAGCACCTTTGGCCCCTGCCCACTAGACCCCAGTAGCAGCCCCTTATCCCCACCCTGCCTCCTGTTGTGACAACCAAAAATGTCTGCAGTCATTGCCAAATGTCCCTTGGGAGATAAAAGTCATCCCTGGTTGAGAACCACTGCACTAAGCCATCTGCAAGACTAACCCAACATACTTTAAACAGACCCTGTGACCCCAGATTTTGAGATGGTTTGGTTCAGAGCCATACACAATCAGCTGCCTCCAGATTGCACAGCTAGGTCATTTACACACTATGTAATAACCAATGTTAACAGAGTAGAATCATGGCAAAGTTCTGGTCAGACTTAAGAATGAAGAGGATTTCACTCAATTTTGGGTCTCAGTGTGACAAATGATGGGTGATAACACCATTCTGCTGGAAGGTTTTTTTTGTTTAATATATTTTTTAAAAATTGATTTCAGAGAGGAAGGGAGAGGGAGAGAGAGATGAAAACAACAATGATGAGAGAGAATCATTGATCAGTTGTCTCCTGTACGCCCCCACCAGGGATCGAGCACACAACCCGGGCATGTGCCCCTGACCAGAATCAAACCCAGGACCCTTCAGTCCGCAGGCTGATGCTCTATCCATTGAGCCAAACCAGACAGGGCTGCTGGAAGGTTTTAAAGTAGCATGTCCTGCAGCCACAGCATGTTTCCACAGCAAAGCTGGCATACCCGACAACATCTTTACCTTGGTTTTGGGTTGGAGGGCACCTGTCAGCTATTTACTGACTCTCCTGGATGTCCCTGGCAACCCACTAGGAGCAAACTCCAACTCTCTGAGTTTCTATTCCTGCTCCTATAAATACTAAGGGCTTTTCTCTCCGCAGGACCCTGGGACCCTGGCAGTGCAGGAGCCGTGTCTGTCTGATTGTGTGGCACTGGAGGCAGATGCTAGTAGTCTGAAGCACTGTGCCCGTGGGGCGATGCTGGCTGCTGCAGAGGTGCACAGGCTCCTGTGTGTGGGTGGGAGGTGTACGGGGGAGGTTTTGGCTATCACTGTGAGGAAGTACTAGTCTCCACCACCACCATGTACAGTGCATGGAAGCAGCAGTCTTTAGCAGCAGGCAGTCCTGGCTGGAGGGCTACATCTCCTGGCTGCCCCGGCGGCAGCACTGGCAGGGCCTATTGTCATCAGCTTGCACAGCAAATGTCGCTGCTGTGTGTGCAAGTCTTGGGAAAAATCAACAACTGTAATAATTTGTATTAGCAGAAATTCCTTCTGGTTCTAGTGATAAATGAAATCCCCTAAAATTTGGGGAACAAAAAGAAAGATTAAGAAAAATAAATAAATGGCAATGATAGGATATCAGGGAGCAAGGACAAAAGGGGCAGCATGTGCAGTCCTGCCTACGGACCACAAGCTCAGTATTTTTTCCTAATACACTTACAAGTTCTCCGTGTAAGAGCACAGCCTCGCTCTGTCCTTCCTTCCCAAAGCGCCTTTCATACAAAAGAATTCCAAAGTTCCACACCCACATCAAAACATATGGGGCTCTTCAGAATAGAAACATCACAGAGAATCATCAAAGGGAGTTTGAAATCTAGCCAAGAAAACCAGAATTTGAAGGACTCACTAAGAAGACATCTAGCTTCTATTAGTTGCAGTATATCAATCCGTCCATCAACCGGACACCACGCTAGAGGTTCTACCTGCATCCTCTCACTGTATCTTCACACTGCCTTGTAAGGCAGGCGCTTTATAGAGCTACACCACTGAGGAACGAAGGTGTGGCAACTGCCCGAGTAGTCAGGGGACTGGTGAAGTCAAGATTCAAACTCAGTCTGACTCCAGAGCACATGCTCTAAACCCAGCCCTATCCTGCCCCAAATAAACGTTTTGCCTAAACAGGGACCTTTAGGCCATTATATTGTAAACACTGCTACTCAATTGACTTTTGAGCAACCTAGACTCCTATGTCAGCACCTTTTCCTTAAGAATAAGGCACCCGTGGCTCAGAGCACTAAGGAGATTTTTCTAAATGTTGTAAGCCATATAACAAGACTAAAGGAAAGCCTATACACAAATCCCAACAACCCAGAAACACTGTCATTAGTGAAAAGAGTTCTCTTACTGACTTAATACCAACGGTCCTTAGCATTTACTGAGCGGTCACCCTTTAGGTGCTATGTAGTGCTCCAGGCACTGCCTCAGTTAATCATTTAATTGCATTTCGTTACAGCAGAGCCCCATTCTGCATTCCTAGGACACTGAAAGGTCTTCCCTCGGCAGGTCCCAGGTTTCTCTCTCGAAGAGTCATCCCTTATATTTATATTTAAGATGGAATCTGGCTCTAGTGGCCAAGATCTGTCCACGTGGACAGTGACGGTTCAGGAGAGCCATCCAGCAGCCCCGGGAGAAAGAGCAGCCACCTCCTGAACATAAACAGTAAAGTGAGACCGCCTCAGCTCCAGATCACATGAGCCTGGGCTGGAGAGTTGCTGAGGGCATAGCGTCTGCAAGTGGCAGGCCCGAAGTTTCTCTGTGGCGGGATTCTCAGTGATTCCCGGGGCTGGCTGCTTTTCCTTCCCGTTTCCTCACTAACGCCACCTGGTGTCACCATTCTAGGGCCAGACTGCCTGCTGTGCCTGTACCAGGAAGAGGGATTAGGTGGAAGACAGCCCCACCTGGAGGCAGCAGGCAGTAAGGCAGCACACCAGCTGCCCCACTAGCTAGCTTTTCAGGGGGTGGGGCACCGCACATGCTTCATATTATTTCCCCACAATTAATAACTATTTGCAGGATGAATTTTGTGTTCCTTCTCTTAAAGCAGCAAGAATAGGAAGACTTAGAAGATTCAGTTTCTTTGACCTAAGACAAGACATTGGGCTTTCTAAAATCATGCACAACGTCTTCTTGCCTTTAGTTGTAAACAAGGGGAGAAGAGCTTCCCAGGACCTGAGATAGATACAGCACCAACCTGGGTCCCTGCCTCTGATCCTCTACTGGGAGAACCTTCCCAAGCAGGAACAGAGCACAGTCCAGGGTGATGCTGGGCTCCTGGGGTGGGTGCTACAGCAGCCAGCACCTTTCTCCTCTTGTCATCAGGCAAAAAGGGAACCTGCCCACTAAATTTTAAATTATTTGAAAGCACTGCCCCCTTTATAAATAAACCTACATATGTTCCGTGTCTCCTGAATAGACCTGTGGGCTTCCGGCCCACTTTGCCTGTTCTTTCTCCAGCCTGGAATGCCGAATCAATTACCATTTGCCGGACGCCATGCTCCCAGCTACCATGCAACAGACAATGAGGGAGAGGTTTTGAGGCATTGTGTGCTCTGGGAGGGAAGGCTCCAACTGAGGGTGGGATCAGACCAAAAAGAACACCCAACCGGCTCCAGCAATGCCCTCAGACAGCTAAGCTCCCAGCGAGGACTGAGATGACAACCGAGGTTGAAACAAAGAGGAGATGCTCTTCTGAGGTCACAAAATGAGCCAAGAGCAGAGGGCCCAGAGTGTTAAGCCCAACACTCCCCAGGTCCCTCTCCCCTTCCCCATAGCCATTGGTCTTGCTCACAGGGCTGGTAGTGTCTTTGCTGAGGCTGCCCTTGCTGTTGAGGCTGCCAATCTCCGTCTGTGAGCTGGACTGCGACATCCCCTCAAAGAAGGGCCTGTGGTGAGGAAGCACAGCCAGGTCAGTGGCCAGCAGGGCCCAGAACAGCTGCTCCTGGGGAGCTGGGTGGAGTTGGTGCTCAAGAAAGATCAATGACCTGGCTTCAAGGACACCTGGTGAGGAAGGACACAGCAGAGGCTGGACAAGTAGGGACCTGGACTGAAGGACTTTTGTCCGTTAGAAGCAAACACAATGATCTTTATCCAGATAGCTGGAGGTTCAACAAGAATGAAGAACCGAGATTGCCTGGTAATGGGGGGAAGTGAGGGAGGATCTAGGAAGGAGAGGCATGGGGAGACAATTTGCTAGAGGAAGTGGGGCCTCACTTAAGCTTGGGCTTTGGAGTGCTAAGGATGCTCTCGGTCTCCTCCATTTCAGGGCCACTGTCGCTGGGGTTGTACATCTCCAGACTATCATACAGTTCATCCAAGTCCTCCTCCACCTCACGAATCTGCTCCCGGGATACGTGTTCCAGCCCAAAGCCCACCTGCAGGGAAAAAAGGTCTTTAGTTTAGGGTAACCCCTATATACAATTATGGTGGACGTGCAACTCCTTCCTCCTGGACAGGTACCGCTGGCCTCCCTAGCTGGTCCCTATTAAGGGACAGGCCATAGCTCCACCCTCATCGGGGTAGTCTTGATGTCCTTGCTGTGATCCAACCCTGACAGCAGGGTGTGGGGAGGCCACCTTCCCCCTTCAATGCCTCCAACACTCCGCACTGTGAACCTGGTGTCAGGAAAAGTGGCAGTGCTGGCATCTCTCTCCCAAGGAACGGGCACAAGAAAACCCAGAAGCCATCACCCAGTGACACCTGGTACCAGGCCGGCCAGAGCCCAGGGAGAGACTGTTCCCCTTTCAATGGCCAATTCTTGGTTACTCAAGGTTTGAGCATTGAGGACACCCCTGCCTCACAGCTATTGCTCACGATGTCCCCCTTGGAATGGGCGGGAAAGGGAACCTACAACAACAACTGGATTCATTGGCTGATCCCCTGTACCAGAGGCTGGGTATTAAGCAATGGCTGGGTGTAACCCTGCCGCCCCATCTCCAAATACCAAGAAGCCTTTGGCGCTACATGTGAAGTATTTCTTTTTCCAAGTAGCTTAAAGCCCTTCTTTAGCTACCTTCTGGCTTGGGGGTCCTGGAATCTTGACTCCCAGTGGCAATGAAGAGTGCACCCCAGGAATGACAGTGCAACTCAGGGAGATTTACTCACCATCAACCTTGAGAGTAAGGGGTCGTACCTCATCTGAAACTTTAAACCGCTTCAAGAGGGCCACAAACTTCTGTTTGATGTTAGGTTGCTGTAGGGACAAATGGCACAACAGTTCTTAAACAACACCCACTTGCAATCAAGTCAACAGAGGGATCAAGAGCCCATTTTGTGAGAAACTGTGGGAGGACACTAAGGTGGGAAGAGACAGCTTCTACCCTCTGGCACTTCAAACCTATGACTAATTCCAGGGCACAGCACTGGTCCCTAGTGCTGTGGGCACAGGTGCAAGGAGGTCTCAGGGTCCCCAGGGCCCTGCACCACACTTGCGCTGGTAACATCACATGTGCACCTGCACTCATTACTTTCTCTTGTCCTTCAGATCCATGGTGCCGACCACCTGCACGTACACAGGCATCTCAAATTCAGCATTTCCAAAACAGGAACTCACTGTCTTCTCCTTATATTCCCTACCCTGGTTACTGATGTCACCATTCATCCAACTGCCCGACTCTAAACCTGGAGTCTCTCCCCTCTCCTTTCTGCCCCCAGCCCTGTGTTCCTTAACTGCTACCCTCTCTCCATCTGCAACACACTGCTTTCCTCCAGGCCTTTCTCCTTGCCTCCCTGGGATCATTGCATCAGCCTTCAGCAGGCACCTGCCCGTGTCCAGCCACTTTCCAGTCTGTCCGCTCCAAAATCCAGTGACCATTCCAAATGCAGATCTAATCATGTTACTCTCCGACCTGGAGGTCTTAGTGGGCCCGTACTGCCTAGGGGACAGAGATTAAGTGTCAAACCAATGTCTGCCCTGAGGGCTAGTTCTGTCTGTCTCTAGCCTCATGTCACCCCTCAACCCCTCAACCCCATATTCAAGTGGAAACTAACTGCTTACAGTTCTGTGAAGAGCTGGGCCTCTCTACTGGTATCTTCTGCCTTGACTGAACACCCAAATCCACTTGGCAAAGTTCTATTTATCCTGAGAAACCCACATCTCAGCTTCTCCTCCCTGGAGCCCTCCTGCTCAGAGTTGGTCACATTTGCCTCTGGCCACCTCTATCCCTTACACAAAGCTCTATCCTCTGGCACCCATCCCACTGAGCAGGTTAGGTGTGTTTGTGTCACTAGACACTGTGAGCTCCTTGATGGCATGGACTGGCCCTCCTTATCTCTCTGTCCTCAACTCTGGGCACAATGCCTACCCTGTGGCCATAAGTACTTCCTGCCTGAATGACAGTCTCACTATTAGGGGATGGAAAAGACCAACTTGCAAATAAGACTGAGCTACGCCTTCAAGAAAGGGCAGGGCTTCCAAAGGAGGAAAGGTCATTCACAGCAGAGAGAAAACCTGAGTTCACAGTGACAGAGTATAAGACACCTCAAGAGAACAGCAGGTCGATTCGTGTCTAGAACAAAATGTTCTTGGAAGGGAGAGAATCAAGCATGTGCACAAAAGGAGACAGAAACTAAAGAACAATTACCACGCCTCTGGAAATCTGACTGAAGTGCCTGCAGCTAATAACAAAGGCCTGTGGGGGAGTGGATGGTGTTAAGAGGAGCACTGAACCCTGGCCCTGTAGCAGGGAAGCTATGGCGACCACAGGAAGAGGTGGTTTCTAAAGCTCCAGGGGGCACCCTGTGGGAAGAAAATAGGGCTTCTGTGGTTACAGAGCAGGAAAAGGGGAAGCCTAGCAGAAGGAACTACATCAGAGAGCCACCCTCTAGCCTCGCCCACTCTCAGAGGACAGTGGCTCTGGTGACGTGCCCCCCGCTACTTTGGAGAGTCAATCAAGGACCAGCCATGAGGACTATGAAACCGGTTCACTCTCTCTAGTCATTATTCCGCAGGGGAGCCAAGGCCACAGTCTTGAGGCCTCACATGGAAGTGGTACCTCAGGAGGATTGGAGATGACAGTGTCGTTCTGGGTGGAATGCCAGGCTCAGATACAACAACCCATCTGGAAGGTCTGGCCCACATTTATGTCACCCCTGAAGGTGATGGGAATCTCTGCTCCTGGGATCCCTAGACTAGGTCTGCACTAAAGAGAATCAGGAAGCCTCTGGGGAAAAATGAAACTGAAATTCTCTTCTAACAAGCTCCTAACACTTTTGCCGCTCCCACCTTTTCGCACAGAACTCCATCATCAAAGTTAATCTAGAAATTCAGATATTAAGTGTTTCAGGACTCTAATTTCACCAAAAATAGTGACTCCTGAGGAAATCTTATGCAGGAGAATATAATTTGTCTCTAAGGTTATGGACCCATTAAGGTAGGAACTGTATCTAATGCAATTAAACCTTTTCAAGTCCACAGTTCTAAGTACTAGCCAATTAGTTCTGGGTAAATCCAACAAATGACTAAAAACGGTGATACTCCTAGAGAGGACTGGCTTTCTCCATGAAGTGGACAGTACATAATGTGAACCAGCCATCCCCTGGGAGGGGAGGTGGGGTGTCTGCGATGTTCTGCTCCTGGAGGAAGCATTACCTGTTCCAAAATTTCAAACAACAGTTCTCAACCTTTTTTCTATCCTAAGACAACTGTTACAACCATGATTCTTACTTAGGTGGTGGAGGAGGCAGTGCACAGGGGTATATCAGAACCTTGAGGGGGTGGTCATGTTCAGGCTTTAAAACCTTGAGTAGACCCTCTCAGCCCCCCGCCATCAATTGAAAATCTCAGCTCAAACATTCCCCAGACCTTGGAGGCTCACCCTTGTGATGGCAGAGGTTGAGGTGAGTTTCCTCCGGGTCTTCTTTACTTTCCGTAGATCCTCATCTTCATAGAACAGGTCCTAGGTTGGGAGAGGATAAAATGAGGTTGGGAAACCCCAGGAAGTCTGGCCTTGCTTCTCAGACACTGCCTGTGAGGGGCTGTGGAAAGTTACCTGCCCGTGCAGTGGGTCATCACTGCCTTCCTGTTCTGAAGAGAAACTCTCTTCCTCTTCCTCAGAATAATTGTCAATATCAGGAGAACGATCTGGAAACAGACACCTCAGTAAGAAAACCTCGCAATGGGAAGGTCTGGCCCACGAGACTGGCGGAATCATGGCTCTCCGAGGATGGAAATATGGCAGGGGTGGAGGAGGGCCACAGCCATGGTAGGCCACATTATATTTTCAGGGATCTCTAAACTTCTCCTTCCTAGGGACATTTTAGGCGCTATCTCATTCAACTTCCCCACATGGAGATCAGGTGATGGGCTCCTTCTTGATCCACAGGGTCTCCAGACACTGCAAACATCTTACCAGACAGCTTGGATTTGATTCCTTCATGGTCAATGGGCTGGCTGGACAGGGAGTAGATCTTTATTTCTGCCACAGGCACCGAGACGTCCTTCACGTTGCTGTGCAGGCCCAGCACCAGTGCGCCTTCGTTAGGGTGCTGCATCACCTGAGGTCACAGCGGCAATGGAAACGCCTGACTGCGGAGGGGTCCGCAGAGGTGTCCATTTCCATAAACCCAAGTGGATATGCAAGCCAACGGGAATGGCATTCTGCTAATACATTTCCTTTCTCACTATCTTCCAATGCATGGCTACTTTCCTATTCCTGTCAAGGGCTTATTTTAAAACGGTCTCTGGAAGTGCCAACCACCAGTCAGACCATGTGCTTAAAGATAAAAATCAGGGCCTGAGATTGAAAATGGCTGCCAAAGTCTAGGACAACATTCTAGCTTAGGTTCTTCACAGAGAAACTAGTTCTCCAGGTTGGGTGGGGCCAGCCTGCAGGTGGTGGTCACCTCACAATGAGGAAAAGGACCTACAGTACAGGAGAAAACGAAAGGGCATGACACAGCTGGGAATGCGGCATCCAGATCCCTGCACTGCCCCCAGTCCCTCGTATTGATACCAAACCTGAAGAGGACAGAAAGATGGGCGGGACTATCCCACATGTTCTATTTATTATGGCCACATTTTCCCCTATTTAATGCACTAAAGTACAGAAATAAGTTTGAGAACTGATTTGTGGCCCCCTTCTGCTTCCCCTCCGCCAGAGCTGAGAGGATCTGCCTGGCATGGAGGGGAACTGCACAAGTGAGCAAGCACACCAAGGGTCATAGGAGCCTGTTTCTCACTGCTGGAGAGGTAATCAGAAATATGAAAAGGCTAGAATAAGGCCTATGGTGCTGGATTGGAATTGATTGGAATGTAGGCTTATGATCAGATAGGTAGATGTAGATGGGATACATATGTGCATATGCATATATGTACATACATTTCCTGCCTCTGTTTAGAAGCGGTGATACCCCAGCTGGGAAAATGAGCACTCCTAGTACCCACATCTTGGTTTCTAAATGCCATATTCCACTAAAAGGAACCAGGCTCTTCAGAGGATCAGTTCATTCCAAGGCTGCTTCAGGAAAAGTACAAGATGAGCTTAATACTTTATATCAGAAAGTAAAGAAGTATGTGAAGAATAAAAAAGGATAGCCTGGCCGGCGTGGCTCAGTGGTTGAGCATTGACCTATGAACCAGGAGGTCACAGTTTGATTCCCAGTTGAGGCACATGCCCGGGTTGCTGGCTTGATCCCCAGTGTGGAGTGTGTAGGAAGTAGCTGATCGATGATTCTCATCATTGATGCTTCTATCTCTCTCTCCCTTCCTCTCTGAAATCAATACAAATATATATTTAAAAAAAAAGGATATAGGAGCTAGCCAGAAGGGGCTCCCACTGGCCAAATTTGAAATAATTTGAGCATCAAAGTAAATAATGATAGTAGCAGATTAGACTTCACCATAAAGCAGGAACCCATGTCCATTACTGATTCAAATAAATGAATCAATCAATAAAATGGGGAAGGAAGGAAAGCTCCATCTTATAACAGAAAGCCAACTAATAATACAGAAGGAATGGTGGGGTTAGAAATTCACTCTCTGCAACTTTCAATGCAGTAACTGATTCAGGCAAGAATCACAGATGCTCAAACCAGTTGGTGAAAAAGATTGATCCATAGTCTCAAAATATTTCCCTATAAAATATTTTCTAAATTGGTAAATACGGAATACTTACTAGCTTTATATTGGAAATCTTGGCAGACACCATTTTAATCAAGCAATAAAAGTTAACATCACCAGTAATGGGACAAATCACTAGAAGAACACAGCATTAATTCTATGGTAATACTGACAAAAAATACATAATCTGAACCTAATCTTCAGAAAGCATCAGACAAATCCAAATGAGGAGCATGAAATGCCCTTAAAAAATGTTAAGGGCATGAAAGACATGGCCTGTTGTAGTTGAAGGAGACTAAAGAGACATGACAACCAAATGCAACACATAATCCTAGGTTTAATCCTGGGCCTAGAAAGGATGTTACTGAAGCATCGGAATGGGGACTGTGAGTTAGATGATAACCTTGTATCAGTGACATTGTCCTGATCTTCATGAAGGTGTGGTGTTCACATAACTTAGGACATTAACATAGAGCAATATTAATGTGCAATGGGGCATCATGTCTGCAACTTACTCGCAATGGTTCAGAAAAGAAAATATGCATAAATATATACATAGAGGAAAATAAGGCAAATGTGGTAATATGTTAACACTGGAGAATCTGGGTAAAGGGTATATGAGAATTCCTTTTATATTCTTACAACTTTTCTGTAAGTTTGAAATTTTTTTAAGTTAAAGAAAGAACTTGATGTGTAGGAGAAAGTACTTGAAAAAAGAGGTATAGCCTGCATTTCCAATATAAGAATTAACTTATCAAATGAAACACCCGCCAGCAGGCTGGGAAAATCACTTGCTGGGCTTTCATGGCTGGGCCTGGTGTGTCTCTCAGACAATGGTTTAAAGGCCGACCGTCTGGAGACTGTGTTCCTCTCACCTCTGCCATGTTGATGAGTCCCACGGCCAGGGTCTTATAGCCCAAGATAGTCCGGTTCTTGTAACGCTTTCTCCTTTGCAGCATGATCTGCAGTTTGTTGGCATCTCGCTTCAGGAAGTGAGGATACTGCCAAGTACAAAATAGAGTCAAGCATGATTAATGAGCAACTGGGTCCTTGGTGGGATCGGTCCTGCTAGAGGGCACACATCTTTCTGTGCTTCCCCATCTCCTGTCTGTTCACAGGGGAGTGATGGGGTGAAGGAAGTGTCATTGAATTGTTGCTGGGGGTCTGATTCTGCTTGGTGTCTGGCTTCCACTCTGCAGCTCTGCAGTCCAAAAGAACAAAAATAGACCAAAGAGAAGACCACTTGATGAAAAAGGGGTCAATTCATTAAGAAGACTTACTCCCACATGTTTATATACCTAATAACAGAGCTTCAAAATGCATGACCATGCAAAACCTGTGCCTCACTTAGGGCCTTCACAGTTTGTACTTACAGTTCCTTCTGCCCCCCGTCATCCTGTGACTGGCGGTTTCCTAATATCCAGCTCTCAGCTCAAATACTTCCTCCTCCTCCTCCTCCCACCACCCAATCCTTCTCTAGCCCATTACCCAGTTTCCTCTCCTTCACTGTCCTCTCCTCATTGGAAATTATCTTGTTCTCTGGTGACTATCTTGCCTGTCTTTTTCACTGCCGAGTCTCCACTGTCTACAGCAGTGCCTGGCAGAGAGCACATATTCAGTAAACTGCCTCTTTCCTTGCCATATGCTCAGGTGTTTTCTCCATGCATTCAATTTGGCCTACTGGGATTATGATGAAAGACAGACATAAGGAGGAGAAGGGAATGGATGGAGATTACAAGATGAGGGCAAAATGGTCGTGTGCTGTGGATCACTAAGAGGTGATGGGGCAGAGCGTGGTAGGACAGGTGAGCTCACAGCCTTATCTAAGCAAAGGAAAGAGAAGAATGAGACACGGTGTATTTTTCAGCAGCCCATCTGGGTTTTGGCATCTTTATTGTGCGTGGCTGGCTAAGTGACTGCTTTGGCCCTCCAGGCTAGCCATGGGAGCTCTGGGTGACTTTAATCCATTCCTGCTACGGCTAGTTCACTGGGTGACTTTCATTCATGAGGCTATGTCTGCTCTTGGATAAAACGGTTTCCTGATTAGAGGGCTGTCTAGGGACTAGGACTGGACATGGCATATTTAGTGAGCAGATTCTCACCTGAAGGGAGAAGGTTAACTGGAGTTCTGTTTCCACCAGTCCACTGGATGGAAGGATGATCTCATTGGAGCGAAGAATCCTTTTTGAACCCTGAAACCAAGAAAAAACTAAGTCAAAGCCATGTCACTAAAAATCGGACTAAAAGAAACACTATGTTTGCAAACAACTTTAAAAAACTCTACACTCTTATCAGTCTTTGTTGTATTAGAATTAAGGCACCACCACCATAAGGTATACTGTATGTTGTTACTGTACTGTATGTTTACAAAGGGTTTTCACATTAAAATGGTTTGTTATTGCATTTGAGTTTTCCCAATACTCTGGAGGAAGAGGCGAGCAGGTACCAGTCTCCCAGGGTGTGGAGTGACCTCTCCACGCTCACCTTAGCCTGCCTCTTCCTCTCTAATTGACACTTCAGCAGCACTGTCCTGTCTGTGTGGTTTTTTTCTCTTCTCAGATGCTCTTTCAGGCTTCTGTACACAGCAAATCAACTTGTCTTTCAGGTTTCAGCCCACCTATATTTTTTTTTCCAGGAAACTTTCCTTTTAGCCCTCCCTCCCCCTCCAACTTCAACTGTATTAGACACTGCAGTGTTTTTAGCTCTAAAAAAATAATATAGTTACGCAGGAGGATCTGAGGAATGCCAGTAAATTTCTATAAACGATTTTTTAAAGTTGAGGTCTGATCTGAACACAGTGAAGTGCCCAGACTGATGAGTGGACAGATGCACACACTGTGTAACCTACATCCGTATCAAGATGTAGAACACTTCTATTGCTCTGGAAAATCCCTCTGAACCTTCCCAATCTTGCACCCCTCCCAGAGGCAGGTACTGCTCTGATTTCCTTCACAAAAGATTAGCTTGGTCTGTTCTAAAATTTCACAGAAATGCAACCATCAGTATACACTATTCTGCAAGGGCTTCTTCTGCCCAACATAATGCATTTGAGGTCAATACAGGTTGTTGCGTGTACCATTCATTCCTTTTTATAACTAAGTAGAATTCTGTTCTAGGAACATGGGTACCACACTGTTTCCGATTCTCCTGCTGCCGAATATTCACATTTGGGTTGTTTCTAGTTTGGGGTATTACGGCTAAAGCTACTGTTCTTGTACAAGTCTGTGGGGACGTGTTTTGCTTTTTCTTGGGCAAACGTTTAAGAGAGGAATTGCTGGGTCTCAGGGAGATGCATGTTTAACTTTATGAGAAACCGCCAGACTGAGTTCCACTCCAGCAGCCCCACAGCTTCATTAGCACTCGGTAAAGTTGATTCATGGATTCTAATGGATGCGCTCAGTGGAATATCACGGGTTGGAATTTGCATTTCCCTGGCAAGTAACAATATTGAGAACGTTTTCATTAGTTTATTGCTCATTTGTAAATTTCCACTTATGAAGTACGTATTTCATCAAATGTCTTTGCCCAGGTTGCTTATCTTGTCATTAAGTTGTAAGTTTTTAAACTTATACATGACATTGTCAGATATACGTACTGTAAATATTTTGCCTATTCATTTTCTTAATAATAATTTGATGAATTATTTAATTCTGATCTAGTCAACTTTATTTATTTTTTTCTCTTATGCTCAATGCATTCTGGGTCCCAGCTGAGAAATCTTTGCCTACTCCAAGGTTGTGAAGTTATTCTGCTGTATCGGAGCAGATATTCTGCTATTTTTTCCTTTAGAAATTAAAATTTTTATTTTTTACTTTTAGGTTTCTTATCCATTGCTAATTTTTAAAAATAAAATGCATTTTACAATATTTTGTAATTAGAATAGCATTATACCAATTAAAATAATAAAGGAAACTGCTTTATCTGTTAAACAATGCTTTTTGTAGAAACCTCTATTACAAACAAGAATCTTGACAAAGTTTTCACCTGAGTTTATTTAGGCTTTTAAGAAATCTCTGTAAAATGAATCTCAGAAATGCTGAGATAAGCCAAAATGTGGTTTACATATATTTCTGCCAGGGGTAGAAGACATCTGGCATGATCTGGAGGTATTTCTAGTTGTTAGAACTGGTGTGTGTGCGCCTGAAGACCCTGCTTCCTGGTAGCCCTCTCAGATGGTGGCTGCTCTTCTCCCACAACCCACCTACCACTGGGCATGGAGGTGGCGCAGGTATCCTCTTGCTCATCACCAGCTACAGAACGTTCTCCCTTCCACCTCCCTAAAAACTCCCCCTTTGAACTGATGTCATAAGACTATATTATCCTCTATTCCTTGCTGTTGCTGTCACCTAGAACTGCCAGTCATTCCTGCTCATGTCGTGATTGTGGCTCCTCACTCACTGTTTCTCTCCCCAACACTACTCCAGTCATAACTCTATGATTTCAATATACATATGATCTTTCCAACAGCCTGACCTCTAAATCCCAAGTTCTTCTCTTCCAATGATCTTGTCCTCAAACTTGTCCTAGTCACTCACTATCTCACTCACTCACTCACTCACATGATCATATTATAAGCAATATTTAATCTCAGTTTTATGCATCCCACTCACTCTCTATTGGCACTTCCTATCTTTTCAGCTCATTCTCTCTAGTTTGTCAACAATGATAATCCTTCAAACTCACCAAAGCCTACAATCCATTGATCCTCCCATCCGTTCATTCCCCGTCATGTCCCTGTTGTTCCTGCTTTCCTCGTTACCCAGCTTCCATGCCATCATCAATCTTTATAGGCATGTCCTTGCCCATGCCCTTAACTCCTTTGCCTGCTATTGTTCTGAGTACTCATTTGGTAAATTACAACCCTGTTTAATTCCAACTGCACCAGCTGAACATGCCTGGAGAGAATCCTATAATCAGGCTAACTGTTCTGACTTTAAATTTATGACCCCGAATCTTCATGCTGCCCTGCAATCACACTGCATTCTCCCAAGTCCTTCCATTTTCTAAGCCAATAACCTTGATTCCTGAGAAAACTGAAAACCAGGAAAAGCGCTCCCACAGCTCCCGCCACACCCACCCACTTCCTGACCACCTTTGTACTCACACCCTCCTCCCTCCTGGGACACAGATGAACCCCTGCTCCTGTCCTGTCAATCGTCCTCCTTGGATCTCATCCCTTCTCACCTACTCAGACTGTTCTAGCCATTCTTTCCTCGCCTACATAATCAACTTTCTTCTCTATTCTGAATCATTTCCCTTAACAATAACATGCCACTATTTCTTTTTTTTTTAAGTCCTCTCTTGTCCCCACATGCCCTGCTGACTACCACCCCTACCTCACTTTCCTTTTATAGCAAACTCAAGAGTTGTCTATTTTTGCTGTCTTGAAGGCTTCTCCCATTTCCTCTTGAATGCATCCCAGTCAGCCTTCTTATACCACCATTCCACCGAAAACTGCCACTGACAAGGTCTCGGCTAACCTCCACTGGAGGAACTGACGCTCTGTTCTCACCTTCCTGAACCTATCTGCAGCTTTGACAGAGCCCATCACCCTCTGCGTCAGCAACACTTCCTTCACTTGGCTTCCAGAACGCCACTCGCCTGGATTTCCTCTTACCCTCTTGCTGCTCTTTCTTGGTTTCAGGTCCTTCTTCCCCATGACTTTTTAATATTGGGGTGCCTGGCACCTCAATCCTTAGACCTGTCCTCTCCTTTATATGCACTCCACTCCCGATGATCTAACTTATGGTCTCAAATACGTCGATGACTCTCCAAATGACTTCTCTCCCCCACATCTCTTTCCTGAACTCTAAACTCATACATTCGACTCTCTTTTCGATATCTCCTCCTGGATGTTTAATAGGCATCTCAAACATAATATGATAACCTGAAATTTGGACTTTCCCTCCAAACCGGTTGCACCACAGTCTTCCCCATCTTACCTAGTGGCATTTTCACCCTACCAGTTGCTTACTCAAAAATTCTGCCACCTCTTCAGAATCACTGTTGTAGCCTATTAACTGGTCCTCCTGGCTCCTCTTTCAGTCTACTCTCCACACAGCAGCCAGAGTGGTCTTATCACTTTTCTGTTCAAGCGAATCGGTTCAAGCAAAACCCTCCAATTCACACAGAATGAAAGCCAGAGTCCTTGCAATAATCTGCACACACCCTCTTCCCCTCCCTGTTCAACCTCATCTCCTACAGCTCTCACTTCTCCCCACCCTCACTGGCCTCCCCCTCCTTCTTCTTGATTCTGCCAGACATGCCAAACACAAGCAGCCCAGACACACTCCTGCCTTAGAGTCCTGTCATGGCGTTTGCCTCTGCTTGGAATGCTCTTCCTCCAGATATCTGCATGGCTCCCTTCCTCACGTCCTTCAAAGTCTTCTCAATGAGGCCTACCTTGACCAACACATATAAACTATAATTTGTAACCCCCCACTCTCACTCTGCATGCTCCATCCTCTTTCTCTTATATGATTTACTTATTTCCCCAACAGAACATATCACCTTCCAATAGCAGCAGTCCGCATTATCATCACTATCCAAATATGTGCTATAAACATTTCTATCCTAAATGCATTATCTGGATTGCAAACCTGTTAAAGTGAATTGCATATGCAGGTAACAGGACGTAGGGTACAGTGCAGTCATGGCTCTGGTACTTTTATTTTTTTTTATTTTTAAAATATATTTTATTGATTTTTTTACAGCAAGGAAGAGAGAGGGATAGAGAGTTAGAAACATCTATCAGCTGCCTCCTGCACACCCCACACTGGGGATATGCCCGCAACCAAGGTACATGCCCTTGACTGGAATCGAACCCGGGACCCTTCAGTCCACAGGCCGACGCTCTATCCACTGAGCCAAACTGGTCAGGTCGGCTCTGGCACTTTTAAAGCGTGATGCATTTTTGCTTCCATCTTTCCCACCCTCTCCAAAGACTAAGCCCTTCATGGGTCCCAATACTCGCTTCTTCCAGGTGCCTGGGATACCAAATTGGGTCCAATTTAAAAATTATCTTTAGTATCTTTATGTCTCATTTAAAATCTATATAATAGTATACCTTCATTTGCAGTATAGAAGCAAAACAATTTATATCTGATACTATAGGACCATTACTTACAGCACATAAAAATACCCATTAATGAGTATTAATATATTAAAAATTAAGTCACTGGTGTTTTATTTTTATTTAATTTTTTAAAAATTTTATTGATTTTGGAGAGACAGACAGAGAAACATTAATTTGTTGTTCCACGTATTTATGCATTCACTGGTTGATTCTTGTATGTGTCCTGCCTAGGGATTGAACCCACAATCTTGGCATAAGGGGATGACACTCTAACCAACTGAGTTACCCGACCAGGGCATCACTGGTGTTTTAAATTCTTCTTTTTTAAATAAAACTATTCTCAGTGGATTGTCATACAGATATTTAAGAGTGCTGTAGTGGGGAAAAAAAAAAGTGCTCTAGTGGTATTTCAGGAAATAGGCTGAGGTTTTATTTTGTTTTAAAATATTTTATTGATTTTCCACAGAGAGAAAGGGAGAGGGATAGAGAGTTTGAAACATCGACGAGAGAGAAACATCGATTAGCTGCCTTCTGCACACTCCCTACTGGGGATGTGCCCGCAACCAAGATACATGTCCTTGACCGGAATCGAACCTGGGACCCTTGAGTCCGCAGGCCGACACTCTATCCACTGAGCCAAACCGGTCAGGGCTAGGCTGAGGTTTTAGATGTCTGAAAATGCATTGCTATTTTTCCCATTTAAATAATGGAAGATAGACTTCTACCATCCAAATGTTTTTAAGAATGGATTAAAGTTCAAGGAAAGCCTGGATATAAGTTTTTTATTTATTATGTTTATTGTCTCTTTCTTTCTACTACAATAATTTTAAACTCTTCAGTCTCAGTATCTTTTTAAACTCTTAAAAATTAGAGGACCCATCAGCAGATGAATGGATTAGAAAACTGTGGTACATCTACACAATGGAATACTATGCTGCTGTAAAAAAGAAGGAATTCTTACCATTTGCAACAGCATGGATGGAACTGGAGAGCATTATGCTAAGTGAAATAAGCCAGTCAATGAAGGAAAAATACCACATGATCTCACTCATTCATGGATAATAAAGACCATTACAAACTTTTGAACAATAATAGATACAGAGGCAGAGCTGCCTCAAACTGATTGTCAAACTGCAGTGGGAAGGCCAGAGAGGGTTGGGGGGCAGAAGGGAGGGGAGTAAGAGATCAACCGATAACCAATGGACACAAGACACTGGGGGGTATGGGAGGCTGGGGGAATGTCAAGGGGGGGGAAAAGGAGACATATGTAATACTCTTTGTAATACTTTAAGCAATAAAACAAAATTAAAAAAAATTATTGAGGATCCAAAAAACTTTTGTTTATGCAGGTATTTCTATCCATATTTACCACATTAGGAATTAAAACTGAGATATTTAAAAATATATATCAATTCATTTAAAATAACTATAAAAAGCCTACTATATGTTTACATAAAAATATTTTTATGAAAAATATCTTTTCCAAAACAAAAATAATTTATAAGATGGCATACAACTATACTGGGATATAATCCAAATGACACCCAATTCACCAATTTAAAGTATACAATTCAATGGCTTTTAGTGTATTTAGAGTTGTGCATAACACAATCAATTTTAGAACATTTATCACCCCCAAAAGAAACCCTATATTCTTTAGCTGTTTCTCTACCAACTTAATCACCCCTGGTCCCTACCCCGAGGCAACCAGTCATTTACTTTCTGACACTGGATTTGCCTGTTCTGGACATTTCACATAAATGGAACCATATAATATGTGGTCTTTTGTGACTGGCTTCTTCCATTTAGCAGAATGTTTTCAAGGTTCATTAACACAGCCTGCTGTTCAGTCGTCTCTCACTAACCCCCATGCTGGCCTGGTCGCCCCATACAGCCTGCTTGTTCAGTCGTTTGGTCGTCTCTCACTAAGCTCCCTGCCGGCCTGGTCGTAGGCAGCCATCTTGTGAGGGTGTGAGGGTTAATTTGCATATTACCATTTTATTATATAGGAGGATTAGTAAAAAATATTCTGTTATTTCCTTTGAAGTGACAGTTCAAGAAAATATCTTCTGAATACCCAAGTCTGAATAACCAGTTTGTCTGTAAGCCCTTCTCTCAAAGTGAAAATGGTTCCATGAAAAAGCAGTGACTTTAACTCATTGCACAAGCACTTGTCCCCGAGATGACAGCATTCTTCGCTATGAAGCAGAAGTGCTTCATGCATATTACCCATTTTATCACACAGAATATTAGAAAGGCACAGAGTGCAGGGTTGAGATATAGTAAATTAGCCATTTTTACTATTTCTTCAAGGACATTCTTAAGCAAAACTGGCCCTTTCTCGCTTCCTTTGAGTGTGATGGTAAACAATGCAATAACTACTGGTACAACCTGGGGCAACTGCCTTGCTGTGCACTGAGGACCTGCTGCTTTACCCACCATTGCCCACTTCAATGCAAATGTCACCACAAGTGGAAAGAGCAAATAAGGCCACAGTATTATCATGAAGATCACTTCAACCTTGTGTCTCTCCTGAAAGGGGTTTAGGGAGCCCAGAGTCTGCAGACCTCATTTTGAAAACTGCTACTCTACCAGACGCAAAGGTCCTTCAGGCAGGGATTTTGGTCTGTTTTGTTCACTGCTGTATCTAGCCCCTGTGCCTCGAACAATGCTTGGCATATAATAGATGCTTAATAAATATGTATTAAATTATAACATCTGTAATTACTTTCGACTGCTTAGAAATAAAGCAATAAAATTCAGAATATTTGCAGTTTTTTGGTATAATTTAAAATTTTATAGAATGTTAAATATTTAACCAGGAAATAAATTATTTCTTTTGGCAAAGGCATTTAACTGCAGGACAGTAAGAGCAGCAGGGAACTTTCAAAACCATACCAACAGTGTCTGCGCTAGAAAGCAACAGCTTTTAGCAAAGGAAACAAGCCCTGCCCATTCCCCCCAAAGTGGGACACTGCCTGTGACCTAGAAACGGGTGCAAAACCAGGAAAGGAGGGAAAGATACTGAAAGTTCCCACCTGCACGGACTTGCCCCACACTTTCTTTTCCGCCCCTCGTGTCTGTGTATGTTTCACAGAATTTGGAAGAATTATGCACAAAAATGAACAGGGAGTAAGAGTATAAGGTGGGACACAAAGGAATTCATAACAAGTAATTTAAATGTTTTAACTTTTGAGATCTAAATGAAGAGACTTTTATCTCAGAAACAAAGCAAAGGTTCACATACTGTGAGTGCTATAGATGTGGATGTTAATGAAGCCAATGGTAGTACAAAAATTGCTGCGTGATAGTTGGTCTGGCTAATAAAATATTCCGGTTAGTAGGGAGTTACTATATAGTTCACCATTTTTTAATGACTAAGAATTAAATAAATTAATTAAATAAAGACACCACTCTTAAGCTGAAGAATTCAATAACTATTTAATGACTCCAGAGGCATTTGAGAATCTCGGTAAACTCTAGGGAGTCGTCATTAGAGAAGACTTATCAGTTAAGAAGGTCTGGTAATGGTGTTTAGTGACCACGTAAATTACCAGCTCTTTAGTTTCTAGTCCCACTTCTGCCACTCAGTAATTAGCTGGCAACAGATAAATTCCTTAACTTCTTTGTAGTTCACTTTTCCCTTTTTCCCGGAAATTCAGAAATGCTTAGAATATGAAGGTATGTGAAATATTTTGGGTCCTTTGAAGATACTGAGTCAAGAATAGGGAGTTAAATATGAAGATTATCCAGAATATAAAATATCCCAGTAAAATTTTAATCTCTAATTCTGAAATAATAACCTATAAATTTCTCCTACCCTATAGAAAACCTCCAAAGAAAACTCTAACCCTCGTATCTGCTTGGCCTATAAATCCTGGGATAAAGGCCGAAACTGATACAAGCCACCCTAGCAGTTTCTGAATGGTTTACCAAGTATGTACTTTAGCATCTGCATCACTTGGCCTTCACAGTAACTTTGTTAGATAGGCAGGGCAGAAAGAGCCGCTTTTATTCTCCAGATGAAGAAATTAAGGTTTAGAAAAATTTAGTGCTTTAACTAAGAGTCAGCACTGGGATTCGGGGAGGTCTCACAAGCTCAATTGTCTTTCCACGTTGCACTTACTTTTCTGAGCGAAGGGAGAGAGGTGGTCCCCATCAGCATTTCTGAAGCCCTAACAGTGGGCAAAAGTTATCCAGCTTCTTCAAACCCTGAACAAACAATCCTGGCTCAACTCACCTGTAGCTTCACAGCAATGACCACTGAGTTAAGATCTTTGTCCATTTCTTTGAGCATGACCAGCTTCTTCAGGGTCAAGCTGAATAGCCTAGACAAGTTTAGAGAAAGAAGATCCAGTCAGATGTAAGGAACTTATGAGAAAAGAGTTATTGGCATTCTGTCGGGGAAACACTGCTTTATCTCAAGTAAAAATGTCAGAATGCCATTCTCAGTCCAAACTGTGTCTTCCTTTAGTAAATGAGCACCCACCCCTTTTATCTAACTGTTGTACTTGAGAAATGTCAAACAGGTACATTATCCCATCAACCTCCGGGGTGCCCATACACATCAAGCCAAAACCAACATGTATGGTATTGAAAGAACAGAAAACAAGATCAATGGAACAGACCAGAGCATCCAGAAACAATCCCACAATTATACAAAAACTTGATATAAGGGCAGTATTAAAATAACTGGGAAAAGAATAAACTCTGAAATAAGAAAATTTGGATCCTATCTCACACAATATATAAAAATAATCTCTAGGTGGATATTAAATACTTAATTGTAAAAGGCAAGATTTTAGGAAAAATATGGGCAATATCTTTCTGACTCTGAGGTAAGAATGGATTTCTTAAATAAGACACTGAAAACACTGAGAAATTTAATTATATTAAAGCTAGTGGCCCAGTGTACGAATTCATGCATACTGAAAGGAAATTAATTAGAAGAAATATTTTAATATCGCTATTTGCCCTTTCTCTATAATAGGTCAACCAAATTCACGATCAATAATGACAGACCGAAACAGAATGGTTTACCAAGTATGTACTTTAGCATCTGCATCACTTGGCCTTCACAGTAACTTTGTTAGATAGGCAGGGCAGAAAGAGCCGCTTTTATTCTCCAGATGAAGAAATTAAGGTTTAGAAAAATTTAGTGCTTTAACTAAGAGTCAGCACTGGGATTCGGGGAGGTCTCACAAGCTCAATTGTCTTTCCACGTTGCACTTACTTTTCTGAGCGAAGGGAGAGAGGTGGTCCCCATCAGCATTTCTGAAGCCCTAACAGTGGGCAAAAGTTATCCAGCTTCTTCAAACCCTGAACAAACAATCCTGGCTCAACTCACCTGTAGCTTCACAGCAATGACCACTGAGTTAAGATCTTTGTCCATTTCTTTGAGCATGACCAGCTTCTTCAGGGTCAAGCTGAATAGCCTAGACAAGTTTAGAGAAAGAAGATCCAGTCAGATGTAAGGAACTTATGAGAAAAGAGTTATTGGCATTCTGTCGGGGAAACACTGCTTTATCTCAAGTAAAAATGTCAGAATGCCATTCTCAGTCCAAACTGTGTCTTCCTTTAGTAAATGAGCACCCACCCCTTTTATCTAACTGTTGTACTTGAGAAATGTCAAACAGGTACATTATCCCATCAACCTCCGGGGTGCCCATACACATCAAGCCAAAACCAACATGTATGGTATTGAAAGAACAGAAAACAAGATCAATGGAACAGACCAGAGCATCCAGAAACAATCCCACAATTATACAAAAACTTGATATAAGGGCAGTATTAAAATAACTGGGAAAAGAATAAACTCTGAAATAAGAAAATTTGGATCCTATCTCACACAATATATAAAAATAATCTCTAGGTGGATATTAAATACTTAATTGTAAAAGGCAAGATTTTAGGAAAAATATGGGCAATATCTTTCTGACTCTGAGGTAAGAATGGATTTCTTAAATAAGACACTGAAAACACTGAGAAATTCAATTATATTAAAGCTAGTGGCCCAGTGTACGAATTCATGCATACTGAAAGGAAATTAATTAGAAGAAATATTTTAATATCGCTATTTGCCCTTTCTCTATAATAGGTCAACCAAATTCACGATCAATAATGACAGACCGAAACACACGCGTGTGATTGGCACCAGCGAGAGCTTTATATGTATTGTGCATGTGCGAGTCAACTTAGCTTTATGTATATATAGAATAAACTTGCTTAATTAGACCTGCTTTCTGATGCAGCTAAACTTTTTCCAGCTCAGTGAAGCACCCCAACTTCTCTTTCAGGTAATTGTCAGCAACACAGCAGTAAATATCAACACGAAGCAGATTATTATTATAGATCACGCAGGGAGAACAAAGGGTAAAATATTTAACTGCAGCAGTTTTTGACTATGTTCTGCACAGTGAGAAAACCTGAAATCATTTTCAAGGTCCACCATTTCTTACTTCTTTTCAGTCGGGTCAAGTTTCTAAACTTTGTAAATCTCCGTTTTCCGGCTAATGAAAAGAAAATAGGATTCTACCGAGTCTCCTATCTACCTACTCCAGGACTTCTGTGAGGATCAAATGAGATGAGGCACAGGAAAACACTTCACATTCGGTTAAAGTGTGAAATGTTTGCACCTGGCTATAAAACAAGCTGTGTTCCTGGGCTGGAGAAACTGCAAGGAGGCTAGTCATGGCTAGGGAGAGGAAGTCGGCATTGCTACGTGACATCATTACCCAGCGCCCACAGCGACTGTTTCCAGGCTAGGCTGGGCTGTGGGCTGCATTTTGCGCCTTGGGGTCTCGGCAGTGTCAGCTGCGATTTGGTGGGCTGTTGCTCTGGGGTGGTGGTGGGGCCTATGTCCCACTTGGGGGAAGCTGAGTGTTGCTTTGTGGGCGACAGGTCCGCGGTGCCATTTCTCTGTGCGTATAACAGCAGCTCCTGCATTGAGCGTCTGCCCCCTGGTGGTCAGTGTGCATCACAGCAACTGGTCAGATGGTCGGACACTTAGCCAGATGGTCGGACACTTTTATATATATAGACTGGGAATTTCTGTTCATCAGGAGACACCACAGGATTAAAACACAAATCATGAACTTGGAAAAGATATTTGAAACTCATAATACTGATAAAGGATCTAGTATATAAAGAATTCCTATAATTCAATAAGAAAAAGACTGGCAAACCAATAGAAAAGTGGGTAAAAAGATATAAACAGATGTTTCATGTTTCCAGAAACGTCTAGCCACTAATGGCTAATAAATACTAGTATACAAAAATATGCTCAACCTCATTAGGAATCAGGGAAATGCAAATTGAAATCAAAATATCATTTTACACCCACAAAATTGGCAAAACTAAGTGTGGGTGAAGATGTGGCGTAATGGGAACTCATATGCTGCTAGTGGGAGTATCAGCTGGACATTTAGCCACTTAGGAAAATGTCAGGCATCATCTTGTGAGGCCATGTGTGAAATCCAGGATTCAGCGATTTCGCTTTTGGAGAATGCTTGCCCTGTGAACCAGGAGACATATACAAAAGTGCCCATAGTCTTCATGAGCTATATGACTGCGGGTAAGTTACATCATCTTCCCATGCCACTATTTCCTCATCTGTAAAATGAGGATTGTCATATCAACCCAGAGGGTTGTTGTGAGGATTCATATGTATAAAAGCACTGAGAATAGTACCTGTCCCACAGTAAGCTCTCAGTAAACTAGGTATTACTTACGTTATGCTCATCAGAACCCAAATGTGCACTGTTAGAAGAGTGGGCGATAAACTGGGGTATATTCATACACTCAAGTGCTATCATCCTGCAGTGAAAATGACTTCAACAAGCATTAATCTCAAAACACAATACTTAGCGAAAACAAAGTTGCAGAAGACTACAAAGAGTACGATACTGTATCAAATTCAAAACCAAGCAAAAATAAACTACAAATTGTCTTGGGAAGTACATAGAGGGGAACCTGTAAAGAGCATGAGGATGAAACGTAAGACGAGGTTGGCACGTGTGAAGGAAACAAAGAAGGCGAGTGTGTCTGCGGCCCAGTGAATGGGAGAGCAGTAAGATGTGAGGTTTGAAAGGCAAATGGAGGCTGGTTTTGACAGGAGGCCAATGGAGAATCATAAACAAGTGAATGATATAAAATGATTTGCGCAAGCTCACTCTACTGCTGTGTGAATAATGGACCATGGAAAGGAGAGGGTGGAAACAGGAGGACCTGTCGGAGGCTGTTGCTGGGGTCAGGTGAGAAGAAAGGAGGTTTGATCTGGGGCAGTAGCAGTGGAGATGAACAGAAGGGTGGAATTCAGGAACATCCTGGTAGAACTGATAGAACTTGCTGATAAACTGAATGAGGGTATAGGGAAAAAGCTCAGAGGTTTCTGAGTTTTTGGCTTGAGCAACTGAGTGGATGGATGGTGGTATTCATTGTTTACTGGAAAGAGGGAAACGGGGAAGTTTTTTGGTGATTAGGGCAGAAAGTCAGGTCATTATTAAGTTTGAGACAGCTTAAATATCCAACTGGGAAAATTAAAGTAGGCAGCTAGCTATGAGTCCTAAGATCTAGGGAAAGATTAGGCCAGAGACACAGCATAAAGATGTTTAAAGCAATGGAGATCGCTGAGGTCTTCAGAGGAAAGTTCCAATTTTAAAAAAAAGCTAAGACCGGAACTCCAGGCGTGTCAATGCTTACAAGTCTGGCAGCAGAGAAAGGTCCAGCAAGACAGACTGAGAAGCTTCCAGTGAAGTAGGGAAAGAATGTGCCCCCAAGAACCTAGAGAAGAAAATGCTAAGATGTGTCAAATGCTTCTGAGAAGTAGCCAAGGTCAGAAAACTGATCATTGATTTGGCAAAACGGAGAATACTGGGGACCACAATAGGAGATGCTTCAGTGGAGTAGTAATAAACCAAAGCTTTGAAGTATCCCTTCCCCTCGGAAATGTGAGCAGCTGCAGATGAAGGTGAGGACAGAGAACAAGATTTCAAGCTGGCAAAAAAGAGCAATGTGGTACAGAGAGGGAGCTCTGTGGCCATGCTGACCAGCGTGAGTCTAACAACTCATGTTTTCTAGCATTTGGCTGCTTATTAAGATGTCAGGACCAAATGGTCTTATCAAAGACCACTGTGGTTCTCAGCATTCCCCAGGGAAGAGAGAAATTTTTATCTGAGAATGTAGGGAAGAGAGGTGACTGGGGACCTGGATGGGTTAAGTCAACAAATATGTATATATTTTAATTTAAGTACCTCTGGTGTCACTAGAAAGATATACAAGGAAAATGAAACATAGCGTACAATTACCCAGAGTTTCAATTATGCCCTACCATATCATTATCCCCGGGTCATTGTAGTACTGTTTTTCTTAATCCTTACCCGAAGATATGTTTTTATTGATTTTAGAGAGAGGAGGAGGGGGAGAGAAACATCTATCAGCTGCCTCCCCAATGCGCCCCGACTGGGCATTGAACCCAAAACCTTTTTAGTGTAGGGGATGAAGCTCCAATCAACTGGCCAACCCAGCTAGGGCTCCTTGTACGATTTTTATAATCACATAGATGAGGAGTTGATCCATTATCTCCTCCATAATGAGACTAGAATGATAAACTGAATAACACAAGGAAGAAATCTTTACTCTGCAAAGTTCAAAAAACGCACAGTCACAGCAAGAGGCTAGAACCAAAGATCTCTGATTTCATGTCCAATTGTGGAGGCATCACAGCCGTCCAGTTCTTGGCGCTTCACAAAAACTGGAGGTTCAGGATGGAAACACCGAACTGCTGTCTGGCTCCCTTCCTTTTCTTATTTGCCTTCACTTTCCTTTATTCCCACCTCGCAACATCCAGCCTCTGGCAGATTTTAGAATGTTTAAACAAACAAGAAAATTGGGTAATTTGGATTCAAGATGTCTTTCTTTAGACAACATTTTAAAAAGTGGGACATGTTGGGGGCTGAAACAGCTTGCCATTTTACCTTTAAATTATACATTTTTAAGTATGGTATAACCACTGGCTTCTTTTTTTCCAGAGATAATTCCATCTTTCTCTGATCACCCTATCCATCCCACTCCTCCAGACTTTTGCTTCCAGAAAAAAAAACACACAGCTGCTATTAGGGTCAGGGAATAGTACAGGATAATCCCTGGGCATTCTTGATAAGGAACTTCAGAGAGAGGAACAAACGTCATCTTATTGTTTGAAACCACAAGGCTTCAAATAAGAATATGCTCCATACAGCTAGCTATTCAAAGATCTTCCACCTTAAAAAGGAGACCAGAATAAGAACGAACATTTTTTCAAGTTCATTTCCTGGGATTGCAACATATGAAGTACAAAATTTAGAACTATGATCTGAAAAGTAATTTAGCTTTAGATTAGAAATGTTAGAGACAATAGACTAAAAAATAAAATAAAATGAGCCTTATCTCAAAGTAATTATAAATGTTATATGGGCTTGAAATACTGGGGTAAGAAGAACATCAGGTCAGACTTTACCAATAACTATTTTCAAAGGAAGAACCACCATCACTTTTTGTATTAATTTGAAAGAAAACTAACTTGTATCATTTTTAGTATGGTTTTTAAGTTATTCTCTAATGGCAAATTTAATGGATATGCTTATACATTTGCCTAATACAGACACACACACTCTGTATTTCTGTGTCTCCCTCTTCAACTTTTCTAAGGGCTCCAAATAAAAAGGGTCATTTTATTTTGCTTTTTGGGATTATCCTATATAATAAAAGAGCTAATATGCTAATTAGACTGGATGGCGGAACAACCTTCTGGAATGACCTTCCGGAACGACCAGTGGGCAGGGCCGTGAGGCAGCCAGGGCTTCGAGGGCCAAGTCCCTGGCACAAATTTCATGCATTGGGCCTCTAGTATCTATATAAATCAATTGCCCTCCCCCCAATTGATTACCTATAAAATTTTAAGATTCCTTACATGGCTTCACACAATAGATGCACAAGTCTTACAAAATATATTTTTGTGAGTCTACATAACAACTTTCCCTCCAACAACTTCGAATATGCCTTATTTTCATCTTTGACTGTATTAATTTCCGAGGGCTGTCATTTGTTAATTACCACCAACTTGGTGACTTACAACAACAGGAGTTTTATTCTCTCATAGTTCTATTGACTGGCAGTCTAAAATGAAGGTGTCAGCAGGGCTGCATTCTACCTGAAGCCTCTAGAGGAGAATCCTTCCTTGCCTCTTACACTCGGTGGCTGGTAGTCCCTGGCATTCCTTGGCCTATAGACATATCACTCACTCCAATCTCTGCCTGTCTTCCCATAACCTTTCCTCTTGTGTCTCTGTGTGTCTCAAAACTCCCTCTCCTTTCTCTTATAAGGACATCAGTCGTTGGATTTAGGGTCTACCCTAAATTCAGGATGACCTCATCTTGAGATCCTTAAGATCCTTAATTATATATCTGCAAAGACCCTATTTCCAAATAAGGTCACATTCACAGGTATGAGGGTTAGAACTTAGACACATCTTTTCAGGGGGCCACTATTCAACCCACTATATGGATTAATGTTCATCTGACGGGGGTCCTAAAATAAAGTGTTTGCCTCTCATAGACACTCACCATATTCTTCCTAGAATCCAACTTGACTTGGGGAAAGCTATCATTTATAGGAAGTCAACAGTGAATTGATGCTCTGAATGCTCACTTTCTAACTTATTTATTTTTTATGTCCAAATAAGGATTTTTTTCTTTGGGAAGAAAACAAAGCAAATTGGATCTCTTCTTTCTTATCTAGCTGAGATTTCAAGTGGGAATTCATCCATTGTCCAATGGAATTAAAGGATCATTTTATTACTATTACCCACACTATACCATTCCTATTTCTACTTGAGTTTAAAACCTGCCACCTTTTGGAAGGGAGAGGAAAAGAGGGATAGAAACATCAATGATGAGAGAGAATCACTGATTGGCTGCCTCCTGCACACCCCTTACTGAGGATCGAGCCTACAACCTGGGCATGTGCCCTGACCAGGAATTGAACTGTGACCTCCTGGTTCATAGGTCGATGCTCAATCACTGAGCCACACTGGCTGGACTTGGGCAGAGTTTTTACTCAGATGCTGGCCTCACCATTTCTGCAGTATTTTCTTGCTTCCAGGATTTCCATCTTAAATTTCCAGCTGTTCTTCTATCCCTGACCTCTCTTCTTTATCACCTCTTACCTGTAAGGCTGCAGTTTTTCATTGTCATTTCATTCCACTAAAGCCACCATGGAGTCTGGAGGAAACTCTTTGACAAAAAAAGCCATAATCTTTCAAGTTTCGCTCCTTCCAATTACAATTTTTAGGAGTCAACTCTCCTCTAGCATCTATCTGTTTTTGAATGCTTTTAGTAGTTTGTTATATTTTTCCAGATTTTCTAATTTTTATCTGTGGGAGGATTTAAGCAACCACTTTAATCTACCTACTTTACTGGAAACTTCCTCTAATTCAACTGGGAATAATTTACAATTAAATGTACTTTTAAGGTTTTTAAAAAATAATATCTTATCATTAAAGCATAGTGCTATAAACAAAAGATTTATAAGTGAATGTTTTAAAGTAATGGATATTAACATTTCAATGGTAAAGTCTTCATTGTCCTTAGAAATTTATTAAGTCAAGCAGTCCATGTGCCACATGTAATAAAGTCAAAGGCAGAAAAGGCTTTGATCTGTTTTTCTATTTTAATGAAAAGGAAACAACATAAAACAAAATAGCCCAGGTCCCAAATTAAAGAAGCTAGAAACTGGAATTCTGATCCTAGAAAAATGAATCTTTTTCTCGCCTAGGAGTCACCACAACTCAGTCTGTTCTATATTTAGTAACTGGAGGACATGAGAAATAGAGCTCTTATTTGTTTTGGGTTTTGATAGCCACAATGGTTATTTTCGGGGGAGGAGAAAGAAAGAATGTGGATTGAGTAAACTGTACCATAGATTACAGTATTAAATTCCAACCTTCGTATGAAATAATTACTATTTATATGACTCTAATAAAGTGTAAATATTTACAAATGTGCAATGCATAATAGGAACAGAGAAATAGGATGGGGAGAAGTGAATAAATATGAATAAGATAAGTTTTGCTCCCAAATCCTATATAATAAAAACCTAATATGCAAATTGTCCTCTCAACTGGGAGTTCAACCTGGAGATCGACTGCTCGCTATGACATGCACTGACCACCTGGGGGTGATGCAAAACATGGTGGGCTTCAGTGACATGGTGTTGGCAGTGAGCGGCAGTGGAGGCATGGGCCCTGATGAGAGTGGGACCACGGCAGGATGGTGGAGCAGGTGAGCGGGTGGTGCCAGGCCAAGGCGGGTGCGAGGGGGGCCTAATTGCACCACTGATCACCCCGCAGATGGCGACCAGCAGCAGTGGCAGGGGGCAGGGCTGCCACCGGCTCCTAGGCACTGAGGGAACTGGGCGGGGGCCTGATTGTCCCGCAGACAGCGACCTATGGTGGCGGTGGGGGGTGGGGCCGCAACCTGGTTCCCAGGTGCTGAGGGAGCAGGGCGAGGGCCCAATGACTCAGGCAGAGGGGGACACATGGGAGCCCGAGGGCCCAGGTGTCGCCCAGGGCCCCGAGGTCAGCTGAGACCTGCCCTTCCACACCAGAGGCTCGCACTTAGATCTCCGCCAGGCCTAGGGACTGCACCCGTGCACAAATTTCGTGCACCAGGCCTCTAGTATTTTTATAAGGAACTAAATAGACATGTTTTTAAAAAAAACAATAGAAGAGGAACACAGGAGGTGGAATGGAGGTAAAAGTGCTGCTTATAGACTGAGTACCTGATTCAGTAAACTTCACAATTCCAAATCACAGTGTTATGCTATGAGTAACTTCTTTTTTTTTTAACCCTCACCTGAGGATGTGTTTTTTACTGATTTTGTAAGAGAGAAACATCGATGTGAGAGAGAAACATCGATTGGTTGCCTCCTGTACTTGCCCTGACCAGAGATTGAACCTCCAACCTAGGTATGTGCCCTGACCAGGAATTAAACTCCCAACTTTTTGGTGTATGGGACAACACTACAACTGAGCTACCCAGCCAGAGCTGCTATGAAATGTGCTATGAGTAACTTTTTAAAAAGTGTCTCTGTGTGTGTGTGTTTACAAAGTATTACTGGTACACTGCAGAAAAAATACCTAATTTATTTTGAAAATATAAAGTGAAAAGAAACCTCTGGAGAGAATTATTGCTAAAAAGTCTGGGGGGAAAATGTGTGTATGTGGGTCCACCAACCTTTGAGCATATACTAGTTCTTTTGTGCTTCTTTTTAACCAAATGGATATTTTACAATTTACATTGATTAAGTGGACATCTTTCCATGTCAGTAATGTTCCTGGACTAAATCTGAAGAATCTGTCTCCTCCATGATATACAGCCATGATGTCTCTACTCAGTTGCTCTTTTAAAAAAAAAAAAATTCTTGTTATTTTTAAAACTGACTTCTAAGGACTGCCCCTGCATCTACACAGTTTAGTGACCAGCCAATAATTGGTTAAAGATTCAACTCACACATCGTGAGGCAGTTAGACTTCCAACCTCTGCCCGTGGAACTGTGTAGGGGTTATGGAATACAAAGTTCAGGTCTGACCCAACTCTTACTTTCTGCTGGGCCCTCCTGCATCTCTGTACATTTATTCAACTTCCCAGCCAAGCAGGGATATGTGGATAACTTGAGACCTCTCCAGTCTTACCTGCATGTGTGCATAGGCTTCTAGTCGGTTGGGAATGTGTAGAGAGCTTTTCAAGCCTTTCTATGTCTGTGTCATTTCCAGGATCTCTGTTAAGTTTTAGCTTATGCACCAGTCTGTTACTTAACCTAATTGGGACAGCTATTTAGGCTACCAGAACTGCCTTGTTCAGTTGCCACTGCGATCATTACTCTTACTGACAATACCAATGGGCATGGGCTTTTCACTTTCTACTCCAAATCAAGTGGGCTTCCTCTAGCAGCCAAATTGCTAATTTTCATGGTCTGCCCCACCCTGAGAGAACTACTACACTAATGGGGCGGTGAGTAATCCCAGGCCAGAACATAAAAAATTCCCACTGTTCTTCCTTGAAGTTCAGCAGTTTCTTATGGATAAATGCTTCTTGATTTGTTGTTTGCATTTGTTCTATATCCAGAGGGCTGAAATTATTGTTTTTGACAACTCTGTCCAGCTTATTGTTTTTGGAGAAGTGATTTGCTGACTCCCTCACTCCACCCACCAAAGTCCTACCTCTGTCCTCAGCTACTTTTAAATCTTTCTTCAAGTGTGCCACTCAGTCACATGACATAAAATACATTATAAGTCCTGTGAGATCATAAAGAAAAATGACCATTCCTCATATCCAGTTGTCTTCCTACACTATTACATCACATACTTCTAGGCCTTGAGAAAGCAAAACATAACTTGCTATAAGATGGTTTTAAAGAACTCTATCTGGTTTAAAAGTAGACCAAATGACAGTTTCTTTCAAGTCTTATCTAGGTATCAGGAGCAGGTTTCACCATGATTCATTTAGGAAAGCAAGCTGCTTGGCTATTTCTGTTTTCCTTTCCTGTAAGTCATGCGTTTTCTCTATTGGTTCATATCTGAAGTCAACCATAAGCCACTGAAAGCTGGTTACCTGATTTCTATATTTATCTGCACAAAATCAAACACAAGAATTATTTCCCTTGCCCTAATATATCTGTTCTCTTCCTCACGCGATACAGTTTCTCTTTGTAATAGAAATGGCTCCCACTGCTGTAACTTACCCTATTCAAACTGCAAAATATCACATGGCTGCTCTGGTCATTCAGCAAACTGGTATTATATTGTTAGTCTTCCCATTCTTTGATAAGAACTCAAGAAAAAACTAAATATAGTCAGTTATCAGAAAGAGGCAAACAGGAATCAAAGTTCAAGAATTTCTGACTCCTAGTTCTATGATTATAAACCTCCCCAAATTAAAAACATTTTTGAATATTGCTGCTATGTTGATACTGTAAGTTTTTTTAATTGCACACGTATATTTAACAATAGTTTTACATAGAATGCTAATAGCACTTTATATTATATAGGATTTGAAATATTAATTTCATACCATAGTACCTCTAAAATTAACTCCTAAATAAATGCATTACAATTTGTTTAGTTTAAAGTTTTAATGGCAATAATGGGAGGAAAAGAGTAAATCTGTTTTACATAACTGTATGAAAAATAAACTCAAAAACTAGTCAATAAAGTTTAAAATGGCCTCCTACTCCTGGAAGAGGTGCTGCCCAATTCAGAGGGGTGATGTGACTATATCCAGTTAATCTCTGAACTGAAACTTTTGTGATGCAGGGTCATGGAATCATGGTCAGTCAGTCCCCTTTCTCCTGGACAGGGTACTGCCAATCTCCTTTACTCAGTAGCCAGGTCTTTTAATATCTGTAAAACAATTGCAAAATTCAAGTGTGTATTCTTCTTTCCAGCTTCCTGGTAGACTTCTTTTATTGAACTAATCAGTTATTTCAAGGCTGCATCCATCCAGGTATGTATAGATCTGCAGCTCCCTGGATGGCAAGTTCCCAGGGGAGAACTCATCCATGCAGTGGTGGCGCCCATTGTTGGTGAAGACACAGCAGCAGTAGGGACATCTCCCAGTAGATTGGCTTCGCCAGTTCCTTCCTAATTTCCTCCTGGGTGACATGTGACTTCACTTCCATCTTCCTCCTGCGGCCCAGGAGATGCTCACTCTGACCTCTGACCCCCGCAGCAAGCACAAGAATGAACTTGATACTGAAGTTTTTGACAAAGTATTTCTCTTACACAACTTATTCTAAATAAATTGCACACAGCTTTCAACCTTCTTAAAATGTTTTTCACCCTAAAAAAGTCTTCAACAGCTAATGGCTTCCCAACCTGAGTATTACACATTAAATCAGGGCAAATCTCATAGCAAATTAAATTTCTTCTTCATTTCTTCCCTTGGGTTAGTGGTACCACCTGAGAGGCACACACGAAGGAGAAGAGCAAAACTGCACTAGCAAGGACTCTGAGGCTACCAGATCCAGTCCAGCTGAGTGCACACAGGGAAGGGTCAGCTGTAAGATGACCCCTTACAGGGCACTGCTCTTTGTGCCCAGCAGCTGCTCCAGGACGCTCTTCAGCACCAGCCAGCCTCACGAGTGTTCTACTAAGGAACGTGCCACCTGGGGAAGGTGGACATGCCACAGATAATGTCTCTTCTAGACAGCAAGGAGTTTTAAATAATCCACACCAAGTCTCTGGAAGCCAGCAGTCCATTACATGTAGCATTAACTGATAAGGCGGGATTGATTACAGGAAGGTAATTCAATTGCAAGGCTCTAGACAACACCGTAATCTAATTCTGCTTGGGAGGGAAATCACTTTTTCTTTGACATTTTCATTAACAGAACAACCTGAATGCAGTGTAAAAAGATGCATCAGAAAAAATAGCCTCTTTACTAGACAGATGGATCTGATCTACCTGTAAATAATAGAATTTCTAGTCAAGCCACACAGCCAGGGTCAATGCAGACTAAATTTCAGTTTGTAATTCATTTTGTTTTCTCAGTGATGGCATGTCAGATACAAATACCGCTCATGGCTTTGGGATTTTCCAGTGAAGGTGGCTAACATGTAAGGGGGCAGAATGTGAAAACCCCAGACACCACTGGCATCAACACACATCTCAGGGTTGCTCTACTGGGGAAAGCAATGTTGGATGGCAGTTTGCGTGAACCTTCTCCTTTTTTTCAGGAGTTCCATTTTAAAAAAATACATTTTTATTGATTTAAGGTAGAAAGAAAGAGGGAGAGAGATAGAGACATCAATAATGAGAATCATTGATTGGCTACCTCCTGCACACCCCCCACTAGGGATCGAGCCCACAATCTGGGCATGTGCCCTGACCAGGAATCAAACCATGACCTCCTGGTTCATAGGTCGACGCTCAACCACTGAGCCATGCCAGCCGGGCTCAGGAGTTCCATTTGATTTGGTTAAACTAACAGCTCTGAATTATAGAAAGATCAGGTTTATATCTGACAGAAATTATTTCCTTCAATGAGAAAACACTTTCCAAATCCACTAAGAACCTAAAGATATAAAAATAATAACATTGCATTAAATATATTAAAAGTTTAAGATAAATTGTAAGACTATAAAATGGAATCATACTGCTGTATAACAGATAACAAGACATATATTATACATAAAGTACATGAATATGACCAATTTATTCTTTGCAGCATTGTCCGTAATAGCAAGACATTGGAAACAAGCCTCTTTCCTTGTTTACTTAAAGTAAAATTTATGAAGAACTTCTCCAAATGATTGGGAATGTATGGAAAGGCAACTGTTTGATGCTTCTTTCTTACATCAATGTTTCTCTCTCTCTCTCTCAAATCAATAAGCATGTCCTTGGGTAAGGATTTTTTAAAATGAAGATAGAAAGGTCGTACCTCTCAGAAGTTCTATTTAATAGGTTTATCAATGGTGATTCTATCAATTGAAAAAAAGATACATGAGCCCTAGCTGGTTTTGCTCAGTGGATAGAGTGTCCGCCTGCAGACTGAAAGGTCCCAGGTTCAATTTTGGCCAAGGGCACATGCCCAGGTTGTGGTCTTGATCCCCAGTAGGAGGCATGCAGGAGGCAGCCGATCAATGATTCTCTCTCATCATTGATATTTCTATCTCCCTCTCCCTTCCTCTCTAAAATCAATAAAATAAAATAAAAAAGACACATGATATCAAGGCTGGGATTGGGAGGCACTTGAGGGAAGCACTCACTCTCAGGTTTGTGCAAGTGCAAGGTTGACACTTGTGCAAATCTGAGAATAAGTGCCTCCTTAAATACTGCATCCAGAGTCTCTTGCTTAACTCACCCTATCCTTGGTCCTGCCTAATATATGTGGTCTATGGACCAGCAGCACCAGCATGTTCTGGGGCCTTATCAGAAATACAGACTCTCAGCCCAACCCCAGACCTACTGAATTAGAACCTGCATTTTAACAGGATTCTCAGATTATCCCTATGCATATTAAAGTTCGAGAAAGAAGGAACAGAAGGGATAAAGCCTTGCAACTGATATAATTCTAAGCTCTTCCTACCATATTGCATCTCTGACATAGAAAAAAGTGAGTAGTGGCTCTCTACTGATGTCCAAAGGACAGCTCTACACTGGCCAACATTTTAAAAAATATATATTTTATTGATTTTTTACAGAGAGGAAAGGAGAGGGATAGGGAGTTAGAAACATCGATGAGAAACATCGATCAGCTGCCTCCTGCACACCCACTAATGGGGATGTGCCCGCAACCAAGGTACATGCCCTTGACCGGAATCAAACTCGGGAACCTTCAGTAGCAGGCCGACGCTCTATCCACTGAGCCAAACCAGTTAGGGCTGTCCAATATTTTTTAAAGATATTTTTAAATTGATTTCAGAGAGGAAGGAAGAGGGAGAGAAAGATAGAAATATCAATGATGAGAGAGAATCATTGATTGGCTGCCTCCTGCACAGCCCCTACTGAGGATCAAGCCTGCAACCTGGGCATGTGCCCCTGACTGGAATTGAACACAGGACCCTTCAGTCCACAGGCTGATGCTCTATCCACTGAGCCAAATCAGGTAGGGCACTGGCCAACAATTATGTCACTTTTAATCAGGGGCCTGGATAATGGCATAAAAGAGATGCTTACTAACCTGCAGGTGGCACACAGCAAGAGGCTACTAATGCAAGAAGTAACAGAGTCAAACCGTTTTGACAGGCTGAAGATTTTACTATAAGCATATGTACAGTTTTATATTTAGGCTAAAAATTTCAATAAAAGAGTATAAGATATGTGAGGGTTTGCTTGGCATCAAAATATATGAAAAATCCTGGGAATAAATCCAAAACGATGTCATGAACTTAATATAATGGCATTTCAAATCAACGGGAGAAAATGAATAATTTAATAAGTGGTGTTGGAGTAACTGGATGCTAGCTGGAAAGAAAATAAATCTGAACTCTTACCTCACATCTTATACCAAAATAAATTCCAGAAGGATCAAAGATTTAAACATAAATCCATTAAAGTACTGAAGTAAATATGAAGAAAATATTTTTTAAATAACCTCAAAGTGGGTAAAGCCTTAGGATACAAAAATCCTTATTTTTTTAATATCTAAGAATATAAAATTCAGAGGCTATTTTTAAAAACTGATAAATTTCACTACATTAAGAAAAAAATCTGTATGGTAAAACACCACTGTAAACAAAGCCTGAAGACAAATGACAAAAGGGAGGGAAATTTTACAACTTATATAAAAGACATAGGGTTATTTTCTTTATTGTACAAAACTCCCCAAAATTATTAAGAAAAATAGACCAACAAGCTAAGAGAAAGCTTGCCTGGAGAGACTAAGGAGGCTGAGAGCTGTCCAAGCTGAAGAGCATTCTTGTGTTGGAGTGAAAAAAATTGAGCCATTTGTTGCTATAAATGGTTGAATCAGGCTTGATGGTGGAAATTCCCATGAGTTAAATGTCAACTGAACATACAGAAGAACTTCCTAAGAATTAGGAGTCCATAAATGGATTCAGGCCAAGGTTAAACAGCCAACTTCCAAAGAAGTTTTGGGAAGAGAGGATCACATTAGATGGGAAATAAGCTACATAAATCACAAAGGTTCTGTCAAACTCTAAAATTATGCAATTCTATCCTAAAGAGTGGATCAGCTCTGGAAAAGTTAAGAGCATGAAATCAAATAATGAATGATAGGCTCTCACAACACAAAAAGAATGAAAACACTCTGCCCCTCCCCGAGAAATCTCTGTGGAGATGCCCTGGAAGATACTTTCTCAGGGCCAACACAAGCCCTCCCACCACCAGGAGATAGCCCCCACCCTGGGAAGAAATGGCTCCAGAGGCCGGGTCCCTCAGGAGAGGCACTCCAGAGCCCCTAGAACAGCGGTTCTCAACCTGTGGGTCGCGACCATCGGAAAACACATATAGCATATCAGATATTTACATTACGATTCATAACAGTAGCAAAATTACAGTTATGAAGTAGCAACGAAAATAATTTTGTGGTTGGGGGTCACCACAACATGAGGAACTGTATTAAAGGGTCGCGGCATTAGGAAGGTTGAGAACCACTGCCCTAGAAGAAAAAACAACTCAGAGCTGTCCGGTCTCTTCCCAAAGTGCTGCTGGTCAGAGACCCCCAGAGCAGAGATGCAGGGAGGGCCAGGAACATCCCTTCCTGGACAGGCTTCAGGGATCGCCCCCTTCCCTGAGGAGAGAAATGGCCCAAGAATGGCATACCTTAAGTACTCCCAGGAACCCTGGGGGGAAAACAGGCTCCCCAGAGACTCCTAAAAGGAGAGATTGGGGCTGGGAGCCCCCAGAGGTGAGGGATGCTCTCGAGACCTGAAATATGTCCCCACACACCTTCCCCTACCAAGATACATGCTCTGATGTAGGAAGACAGACTGGGTTAGGCTGGGTTTGAGGGGGTCTCCTCTGGCCAAATGTTTATTTGCACATAAAACTGTATGCAACACAAGGCACTGGGGAAGGGCTTCACAAAGCTAGGACCAATAGGAGTGGTCCTCAGTGCTATCACCCTTGACCACTTTTCATTTCACCTCTTAGTTACCAGGTGGTGACAGACTCAGTGCTAGATCCCAACCATGGAGCTAGGGGCTCTGCCTTTACCTGTGAAAGGTCTTCTCCTCTGTGCTTCTCAGCCCTCCCAGCCATCTGAGCCACCCCTTCCTCCGGCTCCTCCATTGTGCAAAATGCTTCTCTGCCCTCCCACTCAGTGCTCAGGGGTCTCCAAGACCAGAGCATGATGCCTAGGCCACCAGGGGTTTCTGGGGGGAATCCACTGACCCCAGGAATGCCTCCTGTCTGGACCACCCACTCCACGAAGCAAAAGGGCCTCATACAATCTTCTTGCCAGAATCCTGACCTCCAGATCCAGGACAGCCCTCGAGACCACTGCCCCACCAGGCACCACCTCATGTTACCAATTCCACCACTACTGTATCTGCCCCATTTGTGCAGGGGGACGGGGCTGTCTCTTTAACAAGCCCCAGTCACTACCTGAGCTTCCTCCAGGGAAAGGAGCCTTTAGCCAACCCCTAGACCTGGCTGCTGCCACTCCAGCCCACTCTAACCCCTACCCTCCATAGAACGGCTGTGTATGCTGGGATGACATGAGAATGAGTTTTTATACAGGCCATCAGGGGGCACCATCAGTCAAGGACTACTTGGCTGTTGCCAGGGTATAGGGCAGTGGTTCTCAACCTTGGCTGCACATTAGAATCACCTGGGAATCTTTTTAAAATCCTGATTTCTGAGCCTCATCCTCCGGAAATTCTGTTTCTTTGTTACTAATGTTGTGGCCCCATCCCATAACAAAGAAACAGAATTTCCGGAGGATGAAGCCCAGAAATCAGGATTTTAAAAAGATTCCCAAGTGATTCTAATGTGCAGCCAAGGTTGAGAACCACTGGTATAGGGAGAAGTAACTAATTGGACTGCCCTACTTATAGGCTATTCCCAAGTTGGGAACACTATACATAACTATAAACAATTAGAAAGGCTTTCTCAGCCAGGTTAACAAGGGGGGAGGGGGGAAGTGGGGGAAAAAGAGCATTAAAAACAAATAAACAAAACCCGTTATCTGCCATCTATTTCTATATTTGCTTATCCAAATCAGAAAGGGCAATGATAAATAGTGTAATTTGGTATCCACAAGTAAAGCAGGCCAGGGAAAGCTGAAGAAACTCCTTCATGGAGTCCTTGCTGCTCTAAACTCAGCAGAAAGTCAGGATGGTTAGCTCCAGGTGTGCGGAGGGCTCTCAGCCCAGGCTGTGGTATAGGGCAGTGGTTGGCAAACTGCGGCTCGCGAGCCACATGCGGCTCTTTGGCCCCTTGAGTGTGGCCACGAAGTTTCAATCGCACTGTATGTGCGCACCCGCACGTGGTATTTTGTGGAAGAGCCACACTCAAGGGGCCACAGTTTGCCGACCACTGGTATAGAGGAATTAAGTAAGGATTTCAGACCTGGGACAATTTATATACACTTCAGGAATAAGTATGTTTTATGGATATGTTGCAGGTGGTATCGTGCATATCTATCAGGAGATATCCTATATAATAAAGAGGTAATATGCAAATTGACCCTCACACCCTCACAAGATGGCTGCCTATGACCAGGCCGGCAGGGGGGTTAGTTAGGGACGACCAAACGACTGAACCAGGGGGGGCAGTTGGGGGCGACCAGGCTGGCAGGGGAGGCAGTTGGGGGCAACCAGGCCAGCAGGGGGGGCAGTTGGGGGTGATTAGGCTGGCAGGGGGGCAGGTGAGCAATTAGGAGCCAGTGGTCCAAGATTGTGAGAGGGATGTCCAACTGCCGGTTTAGGCCGGATCCCCAGGATTGGGCCTAAACTGGCAGTTGGACACCCCCCAAGGGGTCCCAGATTGGAGAGGGTGCAGGCTGGACTGAGGGGGAATGCACAAATTTGTCAAGCAGGGGCTTGCACGAATTTCATGCACTGGGCCTCTAGTATATACATAATGTGATACATCCTCTCTTTGTCTCACATTTTGAAATATACAGTCTCTTCTTCAATTAAGAAAAACATTTATTATAATGTACCAGACTCATTTAACCTAGAAAAGTGTAAGAGTATAGGCCATCGATCCCCATTTACCAGAGTGAGTCTGGACTATGGTATCCCTACCAAAAAAAAAAAAAAAAGTACTTCTTGAGTGACTGTCTGAAATACTTAGATGGCTCTATCCATCACACCTGCATATCATTTGTTTTAAGTTATACACTGCAGTACTCATCTTTTTGTGCTGTCATATCTCCTCAAGTATATTTTTAGCTCATGAGAGAAGACAGGCAGTCTCACACCTCTACTCAATTCCTACCATAGACAGCTCTGCACAGCCAGCACTCATGAGTGATGAGGACCGTGCCTCTCTCTGCTGAGGAAGGTCCTCCTCTCGCCTGATGCAGTCCAGCCTCTTTTAATAGTTCTTCACAACCTTCCTCCAGAGTCAGTATACCCACAGTTTACCAACCAGAAAGAGGAGGTACACAGAGGAAACATGAACAGTGACTCAGTGGAAGGTTACAATGAGAACTCAAAATTCACTGGTCGTTCAGGAAAACCTGCTGAGTTAAGTGTGGTTCTACTTGGATGCTCCTCCTTCCCTTCAGGGAGACCTGTGAGTCTAAGCAATGAGTGTCTGGGAGAAAGGGCTGTGGACATTGCCTAGACCAGGGGTGGGCAAATTTTTTGACTCGAGGGCCACAATGGGTTCTTAAACTGGACCGGAGGGCCGGAACAAAAGCATGGATGGAGTGTTTGTGTGAACTAATATAAATTCAAAGTAAACATCATTACATAAAAGGGTACGGTCTTTTTTTTTTTTTTTTAGTTTTATTCATTTCAAACGGGCCGGATCCGGCCTGCGGGCCGTAGTTTGCCCACGGCTGGCCTAGACAGAGGGCCTGGTAAAGTGACCTTCCTGCTCTCTTTGGCAGGTCAAGTCCCTGCTTGACAAGAGCTAAGTTATCACAAAGGAAAATAAGGATCAGTTCAGTTAAAGAGATAACCCAGGAAGTTTGGGATGGGGAAGAAGAAAAAAGCAGTTTAGTTCTAACCTCACGAGGAAGCCCAGGAGAGGCATGTTATCATCGAGCTATGCAGAGGAAGTTAGAGTCATTAGCAGAACACTGGGGCCTCTCTTTCTTCCCACTTTGATAAAACCCTCTGCCACCTGCAGCACAGTGCTGCTCTAATAGCTACAGGGCCCTCCACTGCCAGCCACCTCCCACTCATCTCTGTGCTTGGCTGGTTCTTTACTGCCTCCAGAAATAAAAGTTAGATATGATACTTATTATGCCAATAATCACCACCTGGTAACGTAAGTTCCAGAAGCACAGGCCTCTTCTTACAAACAGCACAATCTTCAATACAAAAGGAGAGAACTCACCCTCATCCCTGCCCCCACCCCTGGACAAGCACAGATTAAATTAAGAATTCTTAAAATTCCCAATGGTGTCAAAAGCATTTAAAGTTGCCAGGTCAAAGATTCATTTTTGCAGCAGACAACCACAAAGGATTTCAGTATTATATACAGTGGAAATGATTGCAAGAAATTCTAAATATGGACAGACAGTAATTTAAATCCTTTTTCTAATGGCTAATACTATATTTTCAGTTCAATATCTGATTCTAAGTCAGGCTCCAATTAAGGAAAGCAAGACCCAGTTTTCTGGTTCCACTGGGATTTACTTGTTCAGGGATTACCTGGTCTGCCAGTTGTGAATCTGTTTCCAGTCAGTTCTCTGCTGGAAACCCTGTCGTGACTAACAAATGTGTTTCAGAACAAGGAAACACCCCGATTACTAGGCGTCAAGGGGGAAGTAAAGCCCCAAACAAGCCACTCTCACTCCTGGCCTGGTGCTTCCCCGCAGGCCACTGCCACTGTCTCGAACAAGCTGTGGGAAGTTGGCAAAGCAATCTACCTAGGTTTTGATTTCCTTCCCTCTAGCCCAAATGTCCATGACAGAGAGACATGAGGGAAAAACAGTCCCTCTTCCTCAGTTGGATATTCTGGTGTCTCTCTGTGATACCTGAAATTACAACAAACTACCTGAGTCCATGGGGACAAGCCAATGCAGTTAGGATGGAAGGGCAGGAAGAGAAAATGAACTCAGGTTCTGAGCTGCTGAATTAACCAGCATTGGAGTCACCCTATCCCCAGACTTCTTGTTATTGGAAATACTGTGTATGTGTTTAAGTCATTGAGTTGGCTTTCCTGATTCTTGAAGGTGGAAACATTCTAACTGGTAACACTGACCAGAAAGTTTGGCATATCATGAGACTTATGCAGCAATGAAAGGCAGAGTTGGATCTCTATAATTTAAACAAATAAACAAAACAAAATACCCTGTTCTTGTTATTAAAACATGAGAAAGGCTTTAGGACAGGTAAAGGATAGGTTACAAGAAGTGCAGCCAGTGGATCCACACATTTAGCAATTCAATAAATAAACTTGGACTCAGAAACTAGCCTGGATAAACTAATGGTGCTTCATTTCAGAAATAGTAATTAGAAGATGACTATAAAGACAGCCTTTTTGTTTGTTTGTCTGTTTGTTTGTTAATCTTCACCAGAGGATATTTTTTCCATCGATTTTTAGAGAGAACGGAAGGGAGTGAGAGGGGAGAGAACACACACACACACACACACACACACACACACACACACCCCAGGCACGTGCCCTTGACCAGGAATCGAATCTTTGACCCTGCGATGCGAGGATTGATGCTCTAACTACTGTACCACACAGACCAGGGCAAAAAGACGTCTTTATGTTCACAACAATGCTATGAGGTAGTTACACTACTATTCTCATTTTACAAGCAAGAGAACCAAAGCACAGAGGAGCTAAGTAACCTGCCTGAAGTCACCCCATCCAGGGACTTTCCTCCACCTGGAACTCTCTAGTTTTCACTAAAAACTGCTACACATAATTTGGATTTCAACTTAAATACATATCGCTTCCTTAGAAAAAGGCTTCCTTGATGTGTCCAAATAAGGTCCAAAGCTCCTATTATATCCACTGCACTCTGTGCTCTATTGCAGCAGCACTGTGTACACTTGTGACTATTTACATTTGTCTTTCCCAGTGGATGTACAGGCCCTGAGAAGATTCTGTCTTGCCCTCCACCATACAGCATTTCCAAAACTGAGTACCAATGCCTTGCCCATAAGAGGCTCCCCAGTCTGACAGATAGCAAGTTCCCTACAATGCAAAGTGGGAGGCAGAGAGAGGGATGCAGAGGATGAGGGAAGGTTTTGTGGAGGTGTCCCTGGAACTGAGCTCTGAAGGATAAGTAAGTCAGGAAAAAAAGTAGTGAGAAGAAAGGTGTTCTAGGCAGACAGAGCACAGGTACATGTATAGAGAAGAAAGAGGTCATAAAACTTTAGGGGAACTACCACTAGCTCACTAAGGCTGGAGTTTGATATTAGGAAGCAAAAAACGAAACATGAAAAATAGGAAGATTCAGTCCACATTCAAAGATAGGGGTATGTTGTATATACCTTTAAAATCTATAATAATAAAAGCATAATATGCTAATTAGACCGGACAGCCGAACGTCCTTCCAGACGTCCTTCCGAACAACCTTCAGGACGAAGCCGGGGTTGCGAGGGCCAAGTCCCTTGCACGAATTTTGTGCATTGGGCCTCTAGTAAGCTAATAACAATGGATAAGATGAAAGCACTTCCTGTACATCAGACACCAGGCTAAGCACTTCACCTGTATAATTTCATTTCATCTTCACAACTACCCTGAGTATTATTATGCCCATGAGGAAGTAAGATCACACACAGCTAGTACCAGTAAGTACATGGCAAAGCCAGGCTTTGAACCGCAGGTACATTATCTGATTCCAAAGCCTGTGCTCTTAACCACAGAGTCTAATACTTGTCTAGCTTACTATGCATTGATATAATCGTATATAGTTGTATGTAATTCAAACAGTAATTATCTTGATTCTACTGGGAAAACTGGCTATTTAAAGGAAGCCCATATCTTCTTCATTAAGCAAATCATAAACACAAATATTTTATACACTGAGTTTGCTTGAAATAAAGTATATAATTAGTATTGAATATACTAGAACTATGTTACCTCTAAACCAGGGGTCCTCAAACTTTTTAAACAGGGGGCCAGTTCACTGTCCTTCAGACCGTTGGAGGGCTGGACTATAGTTTAAAAAAAAACTATAAACAAATTCCTATGCACACTGCACATATCTTATTTTGAAGTAAAAAACCAAAACGGGAACAAATACAATATTTGTATTTGCATGTGGCCCGAGGGCCGTAGTTTGAGGACCCCTGCTCTAAACCATCAAAATTATGCTAAACAAACAGAGCTCGTTGGTTTAAGTCTTCTCATCAAAACTAACCTTCCTAAGGAGAAGTAAAATGTTTCCTTAAACAACTCAATTATTAAAAATGGGTGAAAAGGAAAGAAAGTAGTTAATACAGAGGAAAGATGATATCATTTGCTTTATGCATGGTAAAAGGATAATATGACTGAATGTGTTTAAAAGGCTAGATATACACTGTATGTGTCAAATTAAAACATGAGCTAGAAAATTTACCAGTTAGAGAAAGTCTTGGTTCAAAGAACTTAGTGTTTTAAGAAGACAGTTATCAGCAAAAACACAAATGTACTAAGACACAGCTAATGGATTATTAATAAATCATTAAAACAAACTACGGGGAGATCTTCTTTGCTTCCTAAAATGTCTCATAATATACAGCAAGAGTTCACAGACTGATAATAATTATCATAGTTACACTTGATTAAATACATATTAGTATCAGGATGTGTTTTTTTTCTCTTCACTTTTTTATTGAATTTATTGGGGTGACATTGGTTAATAAAATTATATAAGTTTCAGGTGTGCAATTCTATAATACATCATCTATATATTGTATTGTGTATTCATCACCCTGAGTTAAGTCTCCTTGCTTTACCATTTATCCCCCCTATAATGTCAGGAGTTTTAAGAACAAGATCTCATTTTGTTCTTTTAAGGTCCTTCTCATAGCCACACTTTCAGATGAGCTAAGACACAGAGTTTAGATAAAGTTGCTCAAGGTCACAGGAAGAAGTGACAGAGCCAGGATTCACACACAGGTCTGTCTGATGCCAAAGTGGGTGGCTTAGTTGGTTGGAGCATGGTCTGGTACACCAAAAGGTTGCCGGTTCATGCCCTGGTCAAGGTGTACGCAGGGGACAACCAATCTATGTTTCTCTCTCTCTTTAAAAAAAATCAGTGAAAAAGTATATTCTTGGGTGAGGATTTAAAAAAAAAAATCCCCATAACTAAATTCAAAATAGACAAAAGAAGAATGATGTCAGTGCCTGTTACTGTGCACTGAGGTGTGTACACATTATGTTTTAGTGGGAGATAGGAAAAGAGAAGTCTCAAGCATTTCCTGTGCACAACTTGCAACCAGCCAACAGAAGATAACAGGATTTCATGCATTGCTTTGGACTACCAACATTTTTTCAGCCTCTTGCATTTCACTAGGGCATAAAAAGCATTAAAGCAGGAGTCGGCAAACTTGTTCTGTAAAGGGTCTAAATATCTTAGGCTGTGTGAGCCCTACGCTCTCTGTTGCAAATACTCAACTGTACCATTTTAGGGAGGAAAAAAAAAGCAGCTATAGACAATACATGAATGAATGTGTTTGTGTCCCAATAAAGTTTAATTTACAAACACAGAAATTTGAATTTTCACAAGTCACAAAATATTATATTCTTTTTTTTTCAACTACTTAAAAGGTACAGCTGTAGACTACAGAAAAGCAGGTTGTAGGCCAGAGAGCATCTGCTAACACTGCATTAAACCAAAGAAGTACTGTCAGTCAGAAGAGATCAAAGGAACAGCAGTGAACAAAAAAGCAAGGCCATGGCCTTTTTCTTGACTCAGTTCTGGTGCTACTGATTCTGGAGACCTGCTTGGACCATCCGCCCACTCCTGCTTGGGGAAGGTGTCCCACTTTTGTGTTCTCACTAAAACTTGGGCCTATCTCTATCCTATCACTTACCATAATATATTCTGTTGATTATTCAATTGTCTTTATCTCCCCAAATCAAGAGCAAGGATGTTTGTTTATTTTTAGTCTATATTCCTAGCTGACATGGTGCTCAAGAAAACAAAAACAAAAGTTGGGAAGAGTGAGAAGGAAAATAAAAGAGGAATAAGAAAGCCTTACCTTTATACAGACAATAGATATCAGAACAAGGGCTTGATAGTGATTCAGTGACATATACCTAAGGAGTTAAATCAGTGGTTCACCCACTTTTGCCACCTGTCAATAATCTATGTTGCTTATGTCCCATAATATGCACTTTTGCATCCCTCAAGGCCAGGCATCTGCCTAATCTGGATAAGAAAGATTTAGGTATTAATTTAAAATGACCATTGGGTCTCTGGAAAAGCTTCAGAGTACCCTGGGGTTCTCTGAACACAAATGGAAAAACTACCGTCCTACACTACCCTCAAAAATGAATGATGGCCTCAAATTGTTTAAAGAAAACCTGAAAAGCCACAATTATCATATAGAATATGAAAATCAACATGGAGAAGTCTACCTTATCACTACATGAAACACAAAAGAGAAATAAACATATCTCAATCCCTCATGCTTGGATGGATGATCCTCTACTGCAGGGCCCTTAATCTTTTCCATGCCAGGGTTCTCGTTGGCAGTCTGGAGAAGCTAGTGGATCTCTTCTCAGAACAATGTTTTTGAATGCATAAACTATTATGCAGTTTTAAAAAGGAAACCCGTGGGGGCACCGTGACACTGCATGACATAGAGGTGGGATGGGCACCCCCTGTGGCTGGGCAGCAGGCAGTGGTGAGGGGCAGGACCCCTGCTGCTGCCCCTGGCCTGGGGCTGAGTGGCAAATAAATAAATAAATCCATTATAATAATAATTAAGCCACATTACCGCCCCTATCACTTTCTGTCTTCTTTCCCTGCTTTATTTTTTCTGTTTAGCATTTGTTACTATCTACTATACTACACATGGTATTTTACTTGTGTTCTCTCTTTTAGATGTCTCCCCAACGGAAACCTAATTTTCATGAGGGCAGGAAACTTTATCTATTTAGTTCACCACTCTATTCCCCAAACCTACAAAATGCCTGGTATATAATAGATGCTTAATAAATATTTGTTGAATTATTAAAGAAACTTCCTATGTCCTACAAACTAAACTCTAAGATGAATCAAAGGCAGTTGGACCTGTCATCCTTAAGAAAGATAATATACAATACTTCATATATACAAACAACTTCTTGGTAGACACTGGAATCCTTTTATAAACATAATCTCATTCATCCACAATAAACTTAATTATCTAATGACAGGACAAAGAAACAATGTGAGGTGGAGAAGTCAAATGCCTTAAGGTTAGTCAATAAACAAAATCCATGAGCCAGGTCTCCTGCTTATTAACTCTGTCCCTTCACTTTACCCTCTGCCCTCTGAAGCTCTTGTTGCATTTCCTTAAAGTACAGTCTCCTTCCCACTGAAGATATCTAGTTGCACACTAACAGTAAGAGATGCTTTCAGGATCTGAGCACACTCATTCACTGCAAATAGCTACACACTTCTTTGCAACAAGGTTCTAGAATTTCCAACTTCTTGCCAAGGCAATTCTTGAATAGAGGAAATGGTTTTCTTTTAAAATTCATCCTAATCACAATAAATTAAAAGGTTAATAAAAATTTAAACCCTTAGACATAAAAGAATGTCTCATATAGTCCCCAAAGGAAGGAAGTTTAAAGTCAAGACAACTCAAACCACTAGAGAAATGTAATCATTTCTACCAACTCTGTAACACCACTCTATAGTGTGTGATAAATTGGAAAGGCAAACCAGAAACCAAAAAAAGAAAGGGGGAGGAAAGATGAGGTTAATGATGAGGTCACTTAATGTGAAAGAAAACAGTGTCCTCAGACTGTTTCATAACTAAGCAAGCAGTCAAAACCTAACAGGAAGGCAGTCTGTCCCCTTCTTGTGGCTAAAACAAATGTCAGCCTGCTCTCCACCCCATTATTTGCCAAAATGCAGAGCTGAGGAAATGCACTTATATCATGAGAGGTTTTGAGATACTCAAGCCCCTCTGCTTAAAATGTAACTTTGTAATTCTGCTTAAACATCAGAATTTTCCATATTTGTGGATCTTCCTATACACAGGACAAGAAAATGTGAAGAAACAGGTTTTTTATGTATTTGTTTTTAATATGAGTGCTAATAAACCAGCAATAGCTGGTCATCAATAGAGGATGACAGAAAGTTCCACAGCAATGATGCGTATTAATAGGATTTCAAATTGAGAAATAAGGGGGGAGAGAAAACATTTTTCACATATGCTTGACTCCAGCTCAATGGGAAAATACTGACCTAGAGCCGTGGTCTGCAAACTGCAGCTCACATGCGGCTCTTTGGCCCCTTGAGTGTGGCTCTTCCTAAGCCTTAGGAGTACCCTAATTAAGTTAATAACAATGTACCTACCTATATAGTTTAAGTTTAAAAAATTTGGCTCTCAAAAGAAATTTCAATTGTTGTATTGTTGATATTTGGCTCTGTTGACTAATGAGTTTGCCGACCACTGGCCTAGAGCAAACATTATAACCAACTGCTGGCTTCTTATATGGTTCTAGTTCTAATCCTTAGAGATGTATGCTTTTGAACTAATCAGCTAAAAACTAAAATAATTTTCTAATTACTTACAGTGCTATAGCTTTGTAATCACACCTAAGAGAAAGCTCTGAAGATATTAGGATAAAGGCCACAATCACAGAGAACTTATATTCAACTTTCTCTTGCAAAGTTTTACAGTGTTGTTTCAACATTACAATATCAGAGAGGTACTTCTCACTTTAATAAGCTTTTTAAAAATGCATTAATTACATAACTGAATAAAAAGGAAATTTAAAACTTCACAAATTATTTACATTATTCTAAATTCACTTTCTGACTGACAGTGAAAATTAGAAGTAAACTAAATATTCATTTAGTGGGATTAGTTAAATAAACTGTGTTTTCTCCATTCTATGGAATACTATACAGTCATTAAAAAGAATGAGAGAGATCTCTAAGTACACAAATGGAAAAATTTCCAAGATACCTTGTTTGTTATGGGAAATGAGCAAACTGAACAACTCTTAGTGATTCTGCTTATGCAAAACATTTCTTTGAATCTGTACATATATTGCTTTTAAATGTTTAGAACAAGATCTAGAAGAATATATGCCAAATTCCTAATAGTGATCTAGTCTAGGAGGGCGAGAGAAGTGAGGGAGCTTTGGGACGATATTCACATCATACAGTATAAATGGCTTAAATGTTTTATAAGATTGTATTAATATATTGCTTATGAATTTAAAAGTCTTAATAAAGGAAGAAAGAATTAGATAATTATATAAAGGGGGAAAAAGATGAACATTTGCTTGACAGATACTAAAGTCTATTAATGTCAGAAACAGATACAGAAAGAGATGAAAGTGTGTATGTATGTGCTACATATACATACTTACCTTTCCTGGCTTAGTCTGCTGAGAGCACCTGGAAGTACTGATATCCTATAGCAATGAGCACAACAAACTCCTTCAATAGAGAATATTAAATGTCAATTATATGTAAAGTGTGCTGGGAAAGCTACAGAGATGAATATATTACAGGCCTGTCCTTGAAGAACTCACTGTCTTGTTGTAAACAGCTAACAATACAAAGTTGATTAAAACCAGTAAGAAATAGAGGTACATACTGAGGTGTAGTACAAGAGAAAAGGACATTAATTTCTCTGTAGAATCTGGCATTGGAACTGGAATTTTTGTCTTCAACTTTTTGTTGTGGAAAGTTTTTTAAATATACAAAAATAGGGGAAATGGGTAAAATGAATCCCTATGAACTTATCACCCAACTTCATTATCAGCTCAAGGTTGTGTCATCTGTTTCCCCACTCTCTCTTCCCACTTTCACGCCCAGATTATTTCGATGCAAATCTCAGACATCATAGCATTTCTTCGATGACAATTCAATATGTTTCTCTAAGAGATAGGGACACTTTTAAAAATACATGACAAAAAAACAACATGACAACAATACTATTATCCCTCCTAAAATAATGAACAGTAAATGCTTAATTTCTAATTTACAGTCAGTTGAGTTGGACTTCACAGAGATGATTTTAATAGATGGTGAATGAGAGGAAGGGGATTCAGGCTGAGGAACAACATGTGCAAAGCAAAGAAATGTGCAAAAGTGAAAGGTAATAAACGTCTGATTCAGGGCTGTGGCAGTGGAAGTGGAAAGGAAATGGCAAGTATGAGTCATTGTGGAGGAAAACTCAACAGGATTTTTCCACTTGAGGATAGCATGTCTATCTTCCCTGCATTTCTGGTTAACAATGTTCGGTCATTTTAAGCCATATAGAACAGCGTCAGCAAACCAAGTCCTACTCTCATCCAGCATCCTATATAATAAAAGCATAGTATGCAAACTGTCCCCTTGACCGACCAGAGTTCTTCCAGGAGTTCGACCAGGAAGTGGGCCAGCCAGGGAAAGGGAGGGAGGCCCCTGGCCGGCAGCCAGCAGCCACTAGGGACCCGTGCACTGGGCCTCTAGTTTGTAAATAAAGCTTTATTGGCACACAGCCATGGTTTCACACATTGTCCATGGCTGCTTTCACCCTACCGTGGCAGAGTTGAGTACTTGCAACAGAGACCCTATAGCTGCAAAGCTGCAAATATTTACTATCTGGCCCTTTATAGAAAAAGTAAGTTTCTCTAAGAATTTCTTATTCTGTTTCATTGATATTTGGTTGTTATTTTGTTTATTGTCTTTCTCATCTCAAGGTAAGGTCAGGGATTTTTGTGTCTGTTGCTCACTGCTCTATCCTTAGTGCCTGGATCAGTGCCAGACACTTATTAGGCACTCAGTAAGTAACTGTTGAATGAGTGAATGCATCAGTCTTTTTGTTTCTCTTCTGCATTAGACACTGGAGCTTCTTGGGGGACAAGGATAGGTGGCAATGATGCTATTTTCCCCCCAGTGAAATTTAGAAAATTTGTTTTTTCAATACAATGGAGTTTTAAGCAGCAACTAAAACTTCTAGTTATGATGAATAAACAAAAACTAATTATGAAGACCGTAGAAATGTGGGAACATGTTTATGATAGGTCAAAATCTTATGCACACTGCCTCTCTAAAATCTATCTGAATATGGACAGAGACTAGAAGATAATGCAAAAATGAAGTCATTGTTTTAAGATAGTGGATTTTTTGGGTGTTTTTCTCTCCAAAATTTTTTTTAGTACTACAGGCATACTTTGGGGATACTGTGGATTTAGTTCCAGACCACCACAGTAAAGTGAATATAGCAATAAAGCCCGTTACAGGAATGTTTTGGTTTCCCAGTGCATATAAAAGTTATGCTTACACTATACTATAGTCTATTAAGTGTGCAATAGCATTATGTCTAAAATAAACCATGTACATACCTTAATTAAAAATGCTACATTGCTAAAAAATACTACATTGCTGACCATCATCTGAGCCTTCAGCAAGTTGTAATCTTTTTGCCAGTGGAGGGTCTTCAATTTGTAAAAAGTATATCTTGCCTGGCCTGTGTGCTCAATGGTTAGAACACCACCCCTCCCTTCCATTTTCTCTCAAGAATCAATGGAAAAAATATGCTCAGGTGAAGATTTAAAAAAATAAATAAAAAGTGCAATAAAACGATGTGTGACTGCATTGTTTTCTCATATTTTTAAAATATATAATTTTTCCATGCCTTCTCTTCTTCCCACCTCCCACCATGTCCAGAAATCTAATCTTTAGTGTGGATCACAAATAATGCAATAATCTAAAATTAGAGTTTATATGGAATCTCGGCATTGGAAAGATTGATGAGCATTATGGATCGATGTTTCACTTTATCCTATGATAAGCTGCTACAATATGCCTTCTAGCAACAAGTATGCCTGTAAGCATCCTTGGCTAGAGCCTAATTTGGATTTATAAGTTTTCATTTAGACAAAAGCCCTTTTAATTGAAGTGGAGTATGAACAGGCTTGGTGGAAAGGAGTAGTTTGGGTGAGAACATCTTATATGTGTGTTTTCTCAAAGCATTGTTTTTCCCTTCTTATTTGGAGATGCATGTTCTGGTTAGCTTTTTCCATGGTGTCACAGAAAGGCAACATTTTCTCCTGGATTCAGTCATTTGGAGTAGTCATTTGGCTTTCTTCCCATTTCACTTTCAGGCTGCCTTTAAAAACATGGATAAGTGTATTCTTTGTACCTCTGTTTCTCCATGTACAAAATTGTTGTTCTCTCATCTCCCAAGGATGTGGTGAGTTTGCAGCCCTTTGATCTAAATAGACTTGTGTTTATTCTACCAAACTACATTTCTAAGTTATACATAGTTGGATTTCCAGCCATTGCCTCTAGGCTTCATCTGAGTATCTTGTCGGGGCAGCACAAAACAAAATACAGAAAGATTCCAGTTTCAGAAGCTTCCTCAAGGGCATATAATCTCCCAGGTGCAGCAAATGGGAAGATGATGAAGTACCTTCTCTCATTTAATTTAAAGTAAAACCGAAAGTCCTTCCAGTAGTCACAAGAGTCTACGTGATATGACTCCCTGTCCCGCTTACTAATCTGACCACCTACTTCCTTGTAGGTCACCCCATTCTAGTCATATGGACCTCTTGCTCTTTATGTCACATTCTACTGTGTTCTTTTTTTTTTTTTTAACTGTTCTTTTAACAGCCAATGACTTTCCTCTTCATACCCAATGAAAGTTACTGATTTTGTGTGTGTGTGCAATCTCTTTTCCTTGAGTTGAACCTAGCTTTCTCCAAAGGCAATTCCTGGTGTTAAGTAAAAACTTCCTGTCAGAGCCTACTGTTTTGCCAATAAATGATAAAGGATGTTGTCAGCTAGTATTAATACTCTGCTTATGAAATTGCAATTACTGGTGCTATATTTTGTGAAGTTCTTGCCATATAAATGGCACAAGTAACTTGGTAAGTTATGGCTCCAGAGAATTCTTTACATAGTAAGCCAACATTTCTTTTTCCTTCTCAGAGGAATATATATAACATTAAATTAAGTTTGTCTTGGTTGCCATACACTTTAAACTGAGCTGGTTTTCCTGCCTGTGCTGAGACATATTTATGGGAATATAATTGATTTCTCTAACAGTATGGAGATAGAGGGAGTAGCCTTTTCCTGCCTTAGTCTTGTTGATGACTCATGGTCTTGAAATAATTAAAGAGCACTTATTACATGCCTTATTGCTTCATGATCCTTTGATAAACTACCAAAACTCTTACCAAATGCCTTCAGATTTTAATGGCATGTGTTTACTACATAGCACATTCCACAAAATACTTAAAGTCTGATGCATATTCTCTTTAGTCCAAATTTCAATATTTTCCTGACCAACCATGTTCTTTTGATTCTATTCTCAAGCCTGTTTATCATGTTTCTTGTTTTTGGTTGTAAACTTCCTCAAACAGGTGATATGCTGATAGGTAACCTGAACTCAGTTTCAATAGCTTTTATAATTATGTAGTAGAGGCTTTTAAATGTTTTTTTCCCCTATGAGCCTTCCTTTTTTCTATTACACATTTGCTTATTCATTCATCCATCTATTTTTCTGTTTTTCTATCTAACATTTATTGGACATTTATTAGGTATTAGTTGTGAAACTTTCTTGGCCCTCTTCACTGTAGCCCTGACTTTAACATATTTCTTGTTTTCTTGTTCCATTTTTCTTTTCCATCTTCACATGGAATATTTTCAAATACTCTGACAACTGTCAGTTCTAATTAATAAAGTTAATGTCTTCAGTAGATGATTCTCTTTTTTAATGATAGAATTATACTTGCCCTGTTTTATAAATAGGTCTATTGCAAAGGCTATTATACAAACAGGACATAAATGTGATTTTCTCCTTTTTTAAAAAAATATATTTTATTGATTTTTTACAGAGAGGAAGGGAGAGGGATAGAGAGTTAGAAACATCGATGAGAGAGAAACATCGATCAACTGCCTCCTGCACACCCCCTGCTAGGGATGTGCCCGCAACCAAGGTACATGCCCCTGACCGGAATCGAACCCAGGATCCCTCAGTCCGCAGGCCGACTCTCCAACCACTGAGCCAAACCAGCCAGGGCGATTTTCTCTTTTTTGCTACCTTTCTCATTATTACTGCAATTGACTCATGGTAACTTCAGAAATGGAGAAACTGTCACTGTCAAATAGAAATACAATGTGAAAAACAGTTTCATTGAGATGTGGTTTGCATACCTAACGTATCATTAGGGGTCTTGTATAACCTAAAGACTGCCTGCTAAAAGCACAAAATTTCTTTGAAATTCTATGTTTAATCTTGAAAAAAATTTTACATTCAGCATTTTACTCATTATGTGTGTGTTCAAATATAAAATTTATTCGTCCCTACTCCCCTGACCCCAATTCCAAGTAAAACTGTTCTTGGAGTGCTATTTATCTGGTACGATCCTATTACACTGAGTTATATGGGTACTACTTCTAGAAGCAAAATTCTGTAATCTACTTCTCAACTTTAGATGCTATTCCATACACTACATATCCAGCACCTACTTTTCCTCTTAGCTCCAAACCCATATATCCAAGTGCCTATTTGACATCTGCATTTTTAAACTTTATTTTTATTGTTGACATTACACCCAGTACCCCACCAACATCTGCACTTGGATGTTCTCTCAACAAATGGTATTGTCATATCTAATCCATTAGCAAGAGCTGTTGATTCTACTTTGAAGCTATCTTGAAACCATTCCCATTTCTCCTGTTTTCTTTACTTTCTCTGTAGTCCAAGCTGTCAGCATCTGCATCATGTAGTAGCCACCCAACTGGTCTGCTTCCACTCTCCCTCCTGTTCCCTATGGGGGCCAGGATCCAACCTACAGCACAGGTACATCCCTTGACTGGAAATCAAACCCACAAGACCCTTTGGTGTGCAGGCCAATGCTCTAACCACTTAGCCACAAAAGCCAGGGCTAAAACCCAAACTTCTTCTTCTTCTTCTTTTTTTTTTGGGGGGGGGTGGTGGGGAGGCAAACGGATTTCAGTGCTTTTATTTCAAGTTCACTGTTTCCCTTACATTTTCTAAGTTAGAACTGATAAACATGTCGGGAAAAAATCAAACTATGCATCAGAAAATAAAATTTCATTGATTTTTCAATGTGAAAGTATTATAGGAATACTAACAAAAGTGGGGGAAAAATCAGTACTTATATATTTCAAATTTTGCAAGCTTCTCCACTTCACATTTTAATTGCTCTTTTAAATCCATACAATCACTATATAAAGTAACTAAGTAAATGATTCAGGATATATTTCTTTATAATGTCTGAAAATTTGTGGTGCCTGGTTTTCAATTGCTAGACATCTATGAAGATTTCATCTGTGCTAACCACTTAATTAGAAAAATATGCAAAGTAACATTATGATGGAAATTTGAAAATCTATTCTATCTATCTATCTATCTATCTATCTATCTATCTATCTATAAAGAGGTAATATGCTAATTGGTCCTAACGGTGTCACAGTCACAACCGCTAAGGAGGAGGCTGCCTGCGTGTGCGTGGTGGGGCATTGCTCCCAGAGATGGGGTGGAAGCAGGGAGGTGCCCAGAGGAGGCCCGTGCCCGGGAGGGCAGGAGTGAGAGCCCGTAACGCCCCCTCACCAGTCCTTCACTACCCACCACTCACACTCAGAGAGCCCCACTGCTCACCTGCCTGGGGAAGGAGCACAGCACAGCAGAAGGGAGGTTTCCACGCTCTCCTCCTTGGGCACCATCACAGGGCAGAGCTGCCACATTGCTCCAGAGACTGGGCGGAAGCGGGGAGGAGCCCGGAGAAGGCAGGACCAGCCCAAGGCGACTCAAGGGATTGAGGGCAGGGCTTGAAGCAGCCAGAGAAGGCCAGAGGGATCAGGGGGCTGGACCAGGTGTGCTGGAGCTCTGCATAGAGAGGTTCGGGTGTCAAGGCAGGGCGCTCGATTTCACGCACTGGGCTCCTAGTCCTATATAATAAAAGGGTAATATGCAAACTGACCCTAACAGCAGAATGACTGGGAATGACTGGTCACTATGACACACACTGACCACCAGGGGGCAGATGCTCCATGCAGGAGCTGCCCCTTGGTGGTCAGTGCGCTCCCACAGGGGGAGCTCTGCTCAGCCACAAGCCAGGCTGATGGCTGCCAGTACAGCAGTGGTGGTGGGAGCCTCTCCCACCTCCTCAGCAGCGCTAAGGATGTCCGACTGCAGCTTAGGCCTGCTCCCCACTGGCAAGTGGACATCCCCCGAGGGCTGCCGGGCTGCCAGAGGGATGTCTGACTGCCAGCTTGGGCCCGATCCTCCAGGGAGCGGGCCTAAGCTAGCAGGTGGACATCCTTCGAGGGGTCCCAAACTGCAAGAGGGCAAAGGCCGGGCTGAAGGACCCGGAGTGCACAAATTTTTGTGCACTGGGCCTCTAGTATATCCTATATAATAAAAGAGAAATATGCAAATTAACCATCTCTCCATCACTCGGCTAGACCCAGAAGCCATGCCCACCAGCCAATCAGGAGCGAGTATGCAAAATAACCCAACTAAGATGGCGGTGGTCATGGAGCTGGAGCGAGCAGGAGGTTTGGGTTGTCCGTGGCGATGGAGGGAGCCAAGCTTCCCGCATGCCCTGGCCGGCCCTGGGCTCCGCTCAAGGCTACAAAGTGTCAATTATAGAAGATAAATAAATCCCAGATACCTGCTTCTAGCCCGAAAAAGAAAAAAGAAAAAGAAAAAAAGGAGGGGCTGGGATCTTGGGTCGCCGGGGGGAATGGCCAGCCTGAAAACGGCCATAAGCCCCTCACCCAGGTTGGCCAGGCACCCCAGCAGGACCCCCCCCCGAAGGGGCTGTGGGCAGCCTGAAAACAGCCCTCAGCCCCTCACCCAGGCTGGCCACACACCCATGGTGTAAGGGTCCCTGCTGGGGGGCTTGACCAGTCTGCAAACAGCCATCAGCCCCTCACCCAGGCTGGCC